>NW_011495072.1:19583754-19588147 GCF_000754665.1 Bison bison bison | reverse complement strand
GCCAGTCATCCTGGAATGTGAAGTCAAGTGGGCCTTAGGAAGCATCACTATGAACAAAGCTAGTGGAGGTGATGGAATTCCAGTTGAGCTATTTCAAATCCTAAAAGATGATGCTGTGAAAGTGCTGCATTCAATATGTCAGCAAATTTGGAAAACTCAGTAGTGGCCACAGGACTGGAAAAGGTCAGTTTACACTCCAATCCCAAAGAAAGGCAATGCCAAAGAATGCTCAAACTACTGCACAATTGCACTCTTCTCACATGCTAGTAAAGTAACACGCAAAATTCTCCAAGCCAGGCTTCAGCAATACATGAACTGTGAAGTTCCAGATGTTCAAGCTGGTTTTAGAAAAGGCAGAGGAACCAGAGATCAAATTGCCAACATCCACTGGATCATTGAAAAAGCAAGAGAGTTCCAGAAAAACATCCATTTCTGCTTTACTGACTATGCCAAAGCCTTTGACTGTGTGGATCACAATAAACTGTGGAAAATTCTTCGAGAGATGGGAAAACCAGACCACCTGACCTGCGTCTTGAGAAACCTATATGCAGATCAGGAAGCAACAGTTTGAACTGATCAACAGACAGGTTCCAAATAAGAAAAGGAGTACATCAAGGCTGTATATTGTCACCCTGCTTATTTAACTTATATGCAGAATACATCATGAGAAATACTGGGCTGGATGAAGCACAAGCTGGAATCAAGATTGCCGGGAGAAATATCAATAACCTCAGATATACAGATGATACCACCCTTATGGCAGAAAGTAAAGAAGAACTAAAGAGCCTCTTGATGAAAGTGAAAGAGGAGGGTGAAAAAGTTGGCTTAAAATTCAACATTCAGAAAACGAAGATCATGGCATCTGGTCCCATCACGTCATGGCAAATAGATGGGGAAACAGTGGAAACAGTGTCAGACTTTATTTTTGGGGGCTCCAAAATCACTGCAGATGGTGACTGCAGTCATGAAATTAAAAGACGCTTACTCCTTGGGAGGTAAGTTTTGACCAACTTAGCATATTAGAAAGCAGAGACATTACTTGGTCAACAAACGTCCATCTAGTCAAGGTTATGATTTTTCCAGTGGTCATGGATGGATGTGAGAGTTGTACTATAAAGAAAGCTGAGCGCTGAAGAATTGATGCTTTTGAACTGTGGTGTTGGAGAAGACTCTTGAGAGTCTCTTGGACTGCAAGGAGATCCAACCAGTCCATCATAAAAGAGATCAGTCCTGGGTGTTCATTGGAAGGACTGATGTTGAGGCTGAAACTCCAATACTTCAGCCACCGGATGTGAAGAGATGACTCATTTGAAAAGACCCTGATGGTGAGAAGGATTGAGGGCAGGAGGAGAAGTGGACGACAGAGGATGAGATGGTTGGATAGCATCACCGGCTCAATGGACATGAGTTTGGGTAAACTCCGGAAGTTGGTGATGGACAAGGAGGCCTGGTGTGCTGCGGTTCATGGGGTTGCAAAGAGTCGGACGTGACTGAGCAACTGAACTGACTGACTGACTGAAAGCTTAAAGAGAGCTTCCCTGGTAGCTCAGGTGGTAATGAATCTGTCTCCAGTGTAGGAGACCTGGATATCATCCCATGGAGAAGGGAATGGCTATGCACTCCAGTATTCTTGCCTGGAGAATTCCATGGACAGAGGAGCCTGGCCAGCTACAGTTCATGGGGTCACAAAGAGTTGGACACAACTGAGTGACTAACACTTAAACTAAATTTAACCTAACTCAATAAAGCTAGAAAATTAATGTGTTTGTTTTCAAATCTATCTGCTGTTCTGAGATGACAACTTAAACATTTTGGTCTTTTCAATACAAATATACTAGAGACTTTTGATTTGTTTGAAATAGATTCCAATGGTCCATTCTAATCTATTATGGTGAGAGGAATAAAGGAACATTTCTCTAATTTCATTTATTTGAAAGATATCCCTATTGTCTTAGCCTGCTGCTAAGTCCCTTCAGTCGTGTCCGACTCTGTGCGACCCCATAGACGGCAGCCCACCAGGCTCCCCCATCTCTGGGATCCTCCAGGCAGGATCACTGGAGTGGGTTGCCATTTCCTTCTCCAATGCATGAAAGTGAAAAGTGAAAGTGAAGCCGCTCAGTCATGTCGGACTCTTAGCGACCCCATGGACTGCAGCCTACGAAGCTCCTCCCATGGGATTTTCCAGGCAAGAGTACTGGAGTGGGTGCCATTGCCTTCTCCTGTCTTAGCCTAGTTTCTCCCTAAATAGATAGAAAGACAGAATATGTGCAAGTGACATAACGTTATTTAAACAATAATACTATCACTGTTCTGAAGTCACCATACTTTAAGTGATTCAAGATACCTGGCTTTTGTTTTGTAAAACTTATTTAAGCCACAAGGCTACATTAACATTGACAGAAAATCTGAGAAGAGAGGTATTTTTAAAACAATGTATTTTTGTAATGAAAACTATTGATCTATTTCCTTGTTCACCATGTATAGCAATGATCTTTTGTTCCTTGATAAAATACAATTAACATATTTCAATGCTGGGCATGTATTATAACTTGTTTTTTTTTTTGAGATAAATTATGTAGCATATTTTTATGTGCATGAAAGAAAGGGCATGAGAGAGAAGAGAAAATTGAATCAAATCCTTTGGAAATCTAGTCAATAAATACTCAAACTTAACTAAATAGTTAAGTTTCAAGTCAGAAGTTCATTTAATTGAGAAACGTAGGAGGAGGTGGTGTCTTACTAATAACAGTATTGCTAGGACTTCCCTGTAGTCCAGTTGTTAAGACTCTGCCCTTCCAACTTCAGGGGGCAGTGGTTCAGTTCCTGGTCAGGGAACTAAGATTCCACATGCTGCATGACCAAACTAATATCAATAATAAAACCATTATTATCATCATTTTACTGTTGAGGAAACTGAGACACAGGAGGTTTATTCAGTACTGTCTCTCAGACTCTTACCCTTTGAAAAAATTACTTCCTTTGAAATTTCACAAATACACCAAAGTAGTACATTGCCACACAGGATATAACACATATATCCCAAAATGGGTATAACCACTTTAGGCAAAATTTTGTTCTAAGCAACCCAGTTCAGATACTCCATTGCTTGTTTGCTTCTTGCCTGATATGCTGTAAGTGTCTAAACATCTCTAAATGTCTGTTGTAGGATGAATGAATATGAAAATTTTCTCTTGGACATACACCTGATTTTTAGGCTATAAGTAGAAAATACAATTTGCTTTAAAGAAATACATTTTAGGGACTTCTCTGTGGTCCAGTGGTTAAGAATTTGCCTTGCAATACAAGGGACACAGGTTCAATCCCTGGTCAGGGAACTCAGATCCCACATGCCTCAGAGCAGCTAAGTCCACTAACCACAACTGCTACCAAGCCCTAGTGTCACAACTAGAGAATCCATACACCAGCCACTAAGTATCCTGCATGGTCCAAAGACCTCGTGTGCCACAACTAAGTCCCAACACAGCCAAAGAAAGTAATAATTAAAAAATTATTAAAAAACACATTTTATAAATGACTTGTCCTTGATAATCATTTCAATAATATTCTAAGAAGCAGCTATATATACACCAGAAACTAACACAACATTGTAAATCAACTATATTTCAATATAATAGATTTTAAAAACTGAGGCCTGGTCAAGGAATCAGTACATTTTCAAAAGCAAATCAATTTTCACATCACAGGCCAGAGCAAGTGTGTTATTGTCACATCACGTCTGTCATACAGACACGGCCCTTAAATTATAAGTACATATGAGCTGCTGAAACCTCAAGGCTTGGTGCCTTAGGAGCCCTGTTCTCTGAGAGCAGCAAATATAGTGAAGACCATCTGCTTTGGAATCAGACTGACTTGAAGTTGAATTATAGCTTTGTGGCTTATTAGGTGCATGACCATGGAATTCCTCAGTCATGATCAGATGATGAGAATAATTATGCCCAGCTATAGGCTTGTTGTGTGGGTTAAAGAAAAAGTGTATATACAGGCTAACATAAAACAGATTATATTAACATTCTCAGTTGCAGGCATATAGGAAGCAAAGGAAAGAAGGAAGGGAAAAAAAAAAGAAAAAAAAAAAAGGAAGGGGAAAGAGAGGGAAGGAAAAGAAAACTGGCTAAAAATTTTAAAAATTAATTAATATTAAGGGTTCAAACAGTACTCTAAGGTTTGGTTTTGATGCATTTCTTCAACTGCTTTTCTTGATATTTGCTTTGTTTTGAAAGAAGTTCTTAATGCTGACTCTTACCACCTCTATATTAACATCTTCAGATCAGATCAGATCGGAGCAGTCGCTCAGTCGTGTCTGACTCTTTACGACCCCATGAATCGCAGCACGCCAGGCCTCCCTGTCCATCACCAACTCCCGGAGTTCACT
>NW_011495072.1:19583245-19583654 GCF_000754665.1 Bison bison bison | reverse complement strand
CCCGGAGTTCACTCAAACTCACGTCCATTGAGTCAGTGATGCCATCCAGCCATCTCATCCTCTGTTTTCCCCTTCTCCTCCTGCCCCCAATCCCTCCCAGCATCAGAGGCTTTTCCAATGAGTCAACTCTTCGCATGAGGTGGCCAAAGTACTGGAGTTTCAGCTTTAGCATCATTTCTTCCAAAGAAATCCCAGGGCTGATCTTCAGAATGGACTGGTTGGATCTCCTTGCAGTCCAAGGGACTCTCAAGAGTCTTCTCCAACACCACAGTTCAAAAGCATCAATTCTTTGGTGCTCAGCCTTCTTCACAGTCCAACTCTCACATCCATACATGACCACTGGAAAAACCATAGCCTTGACTAGACGAACCTTTGTTGGCAAAGTAATGTCTCTGCTTTTGAATATGCT
>NW_011495072.1:19582686-19583145 GCF_000754665.1 Bison bison bison | reverse complement strand
AATGTTGAGCTTTAAGCCAACTTTTTCACTCTCCACTTTCACTTTCCTCAAGAGGCTTTTGAGTTCCTCTTCACTTTCTGCCATAAGGGTGGTGTCATCTGCATATCTGAGGTTATTGATATTTCTCCCAGCAATCTTGATTCCAGTTTGTCTTTCTTCCAGTCCAGTGTTTCTCATGATGTACTCTGCATAGAAGTTAAATAAACAGGGTGACAATATACAGGCTTGACGAACTCCTTTTCCTATTTGGAACCAGTCTGTTGTTCCATGTCCAGTTCTAACTGTTGCTTCCTGACCTGCATACAAATTTCTCAAGAGGCAGATCAGGTGGTCTGGTATTCCCATCTCTTGAAGAATTTTCCACAGTTTATTGTGATCCACACAGTCAAAGGCTTTGGCATAGTCAATAAAACAGAAATAGATGTTTTTCTGGAACTCTCTTGCTTTTTCTATGATCCA
>NW_011495072.1:19573523-19582586 GCF_000754665.1 Bison bison bison | reverse complement strand
TGATCCAGCGGATGTTGGCAATTTGATCTCTGGTTCCTCTGCCTTTTCTAAAACCAGCTTGAACATCAGAAAGTTCACGGTTCACATATTGCTGAAGCCTGGCTTGGAGAATTTTGAGCATTACTTTACTAGCATGTGAGATGAGTGCAATTGTGCGGTAGTTTGAGCATTCTTTGGCATTGCCTTTCTTTGGGTTTCGAATGAAAACTGACCTTTTCCAGTCCTGTGGCCACTGCTGAGTTTTCCAAATTTGCCAGCATATTGAGTGCAGCACTTTCACAGCATCATCTTTCAGGATTTGAAATAGTTCAACTGGAATTCCATCACCTCCACTAGCTTTGTTCTTAGTGATGCTTTCTAAGGCCCACTTGATTTCACATTCCAGGATGTCTGGCTCTAGGTCAGTGATCACACCATTGTGATTATCTGGGTCGTGAAGATCTTTTTTGTACAGTTCTTCTGTGTATTCTTCCCATCTCTTCTTAATATCTTCTGCTTCTGTTAGGTCCATACCATTTCTGTCCTTTATCAAGCTCATCTTTGCATGAAATGTTCCTTTGGTATCTCTGATTTTCTTGAAGAGATCCCTAGTCTTTCCCATTCTGTTGTTTTCCTCTGTTTCTTTGCATTGATCGCTGAAGAAGGCTTTCTTATCTCTTCTTGCTATACTTTGGAACTCTCCATTCAGATCCTTATATCTTTCCTTTTCTCCTTGCTTTTCTTCTTTTCACAGCTATTTGTAAGGCCTCCTCAGACAGCCATTTTGCTTTTTTGCATTTCTTTTCTATGGGAATGGTCTTGATCCCTGTCTCCTGTACAATGTCACGAACCTTATTCCATAGTTCATCAGGCACTCTATCTATCAGATCTAGGCCCTTAAATCTATTTCTCACTTCCACTGTATAATCATAAGGGATTTGATTTAGGTCATACCTGAATGGTCTAGTGGTTTTCCCTACTTTCTTCAATTTAAGTCTGAATTTGGCAATAAGGAGTTCATGGTCTGAGCCACAGTCAGCTCCTGGACTGTATAGAGCTTTTCCATTTCTGGCTGCAAAGCATATAATCAATCTGATTTTGGTGTTGACCATCTGGTGATGTCCATGTATAGAGTCTTCTTTTGTGTTGTTGGAAGAGGGTGTTTGTTATGACCAGAGCATTTTCTTGGCAAAACTCTATTAGTCTTTGCCCTGCTTCATTCCATATTCCAAGGCCAAATTTGCCTGTTACTCCAGGTGTTTCTTGACTTCCTACTTTTGCATTCCAGTCCCCTATAATGAAAAGGACATCTTTTTTGGGGTGTTAGTTGTAAAAGGTCTTGTAGGTCTTCATAGAACCGTTCAACTTCAGCTTCTTCAGCGTTACTGGTTGGGGCATAGACTTGGATTACTGTGATATTAACATCTTACTGATTTCCAATTTAACAGGAAAAAAGGGTCAGCTCCTCTCAGAAAAATCCACAAAGTCTTGGCCTTACCTTGATTAAATTCATATTTGCATGTTTCCAGCCCCCCAAACAATTATTTTAAGTAAGTCCAACCTAGATCACATACCTGCCTCCAAAATCTGGGATGATTTCCGTTCCATCCAAAACATGAGGACAAAAGGCACAGGGAACATTGTTCCCTAGAGAAAAAGTATAGGTTTATTATTAGAAGAAAAGAGAATGAATCTTGGATGGCAGTTTCAGAAAAACATCTACTACATTGGCATTTGGGCTTCCCTGGTGGCTCAGATGGTAAAGAATTCTCCTACAATGTGGGAAACCTGAGTTCAGTCTCTGGGTTGGGGAAATCCCCTGCAGAAGGGAAAGGGTACCCACTTCAATATTCTTGCCTAAAGAATTCCATGGACAGAGAGGAGCCTGGCAGGCTACAGTCCATGGGGTCACAAAGAGTTGGACGTGACTGAGTGACTAAGCACATTGTCATTTAATTTAATGGCAGTTATTATTATTGTATGCATTTTTAGATCACTTACAAAATCCTATTAATCCCATTATGTAAAAAAAAATCATTCTATTTAACAACTTTACTCAGAAAATATATTTGTATTTCCAGTTTCGGATATTATAATATACCCCCCTTCCCTTGCTTCAAGGTGGGCATAGTGAGCAAGAATTCCATCACATAGCTAAGTGGCACTCTCATCTGACTTTTTGTTTGTTTGTGTTTTGTTTTTGTTTTCTTGGTTTTGAATCCTTACTTCTTCATTTAACTTTTATGAACCTCAGTTTTCTTGTCATTTTCTAGGGAGTGAGTGAGTAAAAGTCACTCAGTCATGTCTGATTCTTTGTGACTCCATGAACTATACAGTCCGTGAAATTCTCCAGGCCAGAATACTGGAGTGGGTAGCCGTTCCCTTCTCCAGGGGATCTTCCCAACACGGAGATGGAGCCCAGGTCTCCCACATTTCAAGCAGATTCTTTATCTTCTGAGCCACCAGGAAAAGGAGTGACCCAACCAAATTTCTTTACTTTTGACCAAGGTATTTCTACTCCTTGTAGAATATAATCAATTATTATAACTTTGCTTCCTTCCTTTGTTCCAGAAGCCAGAACCTGTTACTTTTTTTAGTAACTTTTAAAAAATATTTTTGTATCTAAGTTATTTTTTGTTGTTGTTGTTTAGCTGCTAATAACTATATAGAAACCACCACTTCTGTTTTCTCCTTTTTCATTTTGACTCTAAAGGGAAAAACAGGGTACATATAGGTGTTCATTGTAGGTTCCGCAGGAACTGAAATAAGGTGCATGGGCATCTTGGATGTTGTGACTATGGAAGGAGTCAGCCTAGATCTTTGCAAATAAAGAGGGAATGACGGAGTTAGGAAAGATTAAGGAAGCTATCTCTCCAACAGGTGGGTACTAAGGAATTCCTTTTTTTAAACTTTATTTATTTAGACTGTGCTGCGTCTTCGTTGCTGTGTGTGGTCTTTCTCTAGCTGTGGTGACCCGGGCTGCTTTCTAGTTGCGGTGTGTGGGTGCTTGCTGTGGTGTCTTCTCTTGCTGCAGAGCGTGGGCTGCACAGCTTGCGGGCTTCAGTAGTTGTGGCGCTTGGGCTTAGTTGTCCCGTAGCATGTAGAATCTTCCTGGACCAAGGATTGAACCCATGTCCTGTGAGTTGGCAGGCAGATTCTTAACCACTGGGCCACCAGGGAAGGCCATGGAAATCTTAACGCATGGGTAATTGTGCTGAAGAGCAGAGGGTCTGCAAAAATTGTTCACAACAACACAACCCTGAGGTGTAGATAGGTAGAACTATTGGTTCCATTTTATGCACAAGAAAACTCAGGAACAGAGAGATTAAGTCATGGAGCCAGGATTCAAATTTCCTAATTCATTGTCAAAGCCTAAATTCTCAAAATTGAAAATCTCTTCACAAACTTCAGGAATTAAGACACCTACAATTCTCTTGCTTTCTTGCTTTAGATTTCTTGTGCTGCTGTCCACGGGGTCACAAATAGTCGGATACGACTGAGCGACTGAACAACAGCAACAAGAAGAAATCCAAGTCTTGGGGTGGTTTGAAGTCTTATAAATACCTCTGGATCAAAATTATATCCTTTTTTTCCAGATCTTACTCAAATCTCAGTTATTATTTAGCCTCTGGTATCTCCGTGAAAACACATTTGTAGCTGCACAAAGAAATAAAGCTTTACATGAACAGCTTCTATTAGAGCAATAATTATAGTAGTGACCATATTGCAATCATGATGCGAGAGGAATATGGCTTTGAGCACTTTATGCTTATTATCTCCTCTCATCCTTTCCACAACCTGATGAGGTAGACTACCATTATTTCTACTGTAAGTATATAATATTGTTATGTAATAAAATTCTTAGAGTACATGTATGGTCATTACACCATATTTATATAATAAAACTACAACTCTGGATATGTGACAAGTTTAACAGATATTTACTTAATGAAAACAAAAAGGGGTTAATTAGCAATTATCCCGCTGCAGCTTTAGCCCTTCAAGAGTTCCTGGGAAAAAAGGAGCTGTCCTCTATCGGTGCTCTGTCAGAGGTGGTTTCACTTGACTTAGATGGTTTTCTTTCTTTCTTTCTTCTTCCAAAATGACTCAGTTTCAGAATTGTTCTTTAATCTTTGATATCTCCATTAAGAAGAGTTTCTATCAAGTGCTTCAAAAGGACACAGTTCGAGGGAGCACTGCTTGTCCCCGGCTGGCCAGTGAAGTGGAGGAGGCAGGCATCTCAGCCGGCCCCTGAATGCTCGCTCAGAAGTGCAGGCTGATGGGCAAGCACATGCCAAGAACCCACCTCCTTTCTACCACACTACTCTCTTTTCACTGGGTTTCTGTGTGTCTTTTGTAGTCCAACCTGTGAGCTACTTTGAGACAAAGATAGATCCATCTCTGGCCAATCTAGGAATAAATTAATTCCCTTGCTAAAAAAAAAAAATACGAGAGAACCTTTAAATATTGAACTCGTAGGTCAGAAATTTGAAATTCCTTTCCTCTCAGATTAAAATCCTTTGACTTTGTCTGAAGCCATTGCATTAGATGACAGGTTTTTTTTTGTTGTGGTTGTTGTTTAGTTGCCGCCATGTCCAACTCCTTTACTTCTCTGCTAATTTGCCAGCTGTGAACTTTGGTACCTTTAGGAGATTTTTATGTGGTTGAACAAGCGATAAGAATGGACCAAGTTGACAAAATGGGTAAGTTTAACAAAAATATGGGACCTTCAGTTTGATACTACATTGTTGATGACAGTTATTTGACTCTTCACAGTCCAGTCATAATGAGACAGAATACTATATAAGCAAAGACCACAGGAAGGATTGACAGTAAGTGTCAAGAGGGTGTGGAGGAAGTGGGTTACAATTTCTTTTCCCAACTTGTAGTGTCTTCTCTCATCTTTTAAGAATTCAAAGAAAAGTGCATGAAGCCCTGATGTATTCAGGAACAACAGTAACAAAAATAAATTAGGTTTACTGAAAGATGCAACCAACACTTTTTCGCCTTTTTTCCATTTACAGGGACTTGTCCACTCCACCAAGCTCTCTTTATTTTCTTCTCAAATGTTATTTCATGTCATTGTGTCAGGCTTAGGCTATTGGAAAAACTTACGTCCTCTGTAATTAAAGTTTTAAATAACATGCAGTTTACCCTGTTATTAAAAAAAAAACTCAGGACCTCCCTGGTGGTGCAGTGGATAAGAATCCACCTGCCAATGGAGGGGACATAGGTTCAATCCCTGGTCCAGGAAGATTCCACATGCCTCTGGGAAACTAAGCCCATGTACAGTTATTGAGCCTGCATGCTGAGAGCCCATGCTTCTCGCAACAAGATAAGCCTACACATAACTAAAATAGCCCCTGCACGCCACAACTAGAGAAAGCCCAGGTGCAACAGTGAAGACCCAGCACAAACAAAAATTAAACGAATAAATAAATTTTTAAGAATCAGCTGCCTTTTCTGAGGGGAAGACTGTCGAGGATCCTTAATTTCTATCCTTCTGTAGAAGGATAAAAGGACAGATAAACTTAAGTAAATCCGGGGTGTAGAGCTCCTTTAAAATGTGAGGACCTTGTCAATGGGTTAAAAAAGAAAAGTTGGTTTTGTTCTAAATATCCTCTCTGGGGCCCATTATGCATAATAAGGGGCCACAGCCCATTTGCAAGGCCTCTGAATGAACTCCATTCATTCTGTACTTGGAAACGTTTCTTCAGCCACAAAGAGAAACAATAGTTATAACCTAATTTCTTTGGCACCAATATCAGCAGAGGAAAAACCAAAAGACCATTATGAAAACTCTAGTAACTTCTCTTGGTGATTATGTAATTCTGTATTCATTGATCATATTTGTGTATTCAAATAAGGACTTTTTAAAAAATATTATAAAGCAGTTTGGTAATGGTATAATATCACATTTCATGTATTGAGCAACATCTTAAAAATGGAATGCTTCAAAGTAATTTGCTTATTATAGTTATTAAACTTTATAAAAAACAAAACAAAACACACTAACATGCACCCTAAGGCTTTCAGGGGAAAGCTTTTGTATTTTTAATTACTGTGTTTTAAAATCTGATAAGAATTCAAACTACAATTTTGTCAAGTAAATCCATTCATCAGTTTCCACATTTACCTGTAAAAGTCAGTGGAAGATAATACATCTGGAAATAGCAGTCATGGAGTGGTGCCTGTTAATACCATTTCCAAGTGACTCTAGAGTGAGCTATCTGAAGCGTAAGTCTGATCTAAGCATGTCATTCCTTGCTCAGTACCCTTTGTGGACTTCCCATTGCCCATGAAGGGAAGGCCCACATTCCACATGACTTTCCAGCTTCTGGCTTTTGCCTACCCACCTTGTCAGCCTCTCTCATCATCCTTCCCTCAGTGAACTCTCCTTGGTGGGCCTCGCTCTTTCTTCCACATGATGTTGCTTTTGCCTGTTCTTGCCTGAAATGCTTCCCTCCCAACCCAGTCTCCTCACTTTAATCTGACTAACCTTTATTAACCTTTGAAGTCTAGAGCCCATGCTCTGCAGATTCCCAATCACAGGACCACCAGAGAAGTCCTTGGAACTAGATTGTGAAGGACTTTCTCAACTGTGCTTTCAAGAGTTTGAACAGGAAAATGATATCAGCTTTATGTTTTAAAAGTTTGAAGGATGGTTTGAGCCTTCAAAGAATGTTTAACATACCCATGTAAATTAATGGTCACTGAGCTGGGAAAGATTGAAGGCAGGAGGAGAGGGGGATGACAGAGAATGAGATGGTTGGATGGCATCACCAACTCAATGGACATGAGTTTGGGTAAGCTCCAGGAGTTGGTGATGGACAGGGAAGCCTGGCGTGCTGCAGTTCATGGGGTCAGACGCTACTGAGCGAATGAACTGAACTGAAACTGAGCTAGGAAATAGCACACTAGTCCTTTTGATGATCCCATTTTCCATGTCTCCAAAGCCCTGTGAAAAATCACTTGCTCTGATTGCATTCTTGGAGACCCTGCTAATGCTAGCAATGAAAAATTGCTAGCTGTCAGTATTTGGCATTATGTTGTCATTTACTTGGTGAGTGATGTTAAATGTTAAAACTCAAATACCATTGAAGGGAAGTAGTGTTCAGAGTGCACACTCCAGAGAGATCTGGTTTAAAATTCTTGCTATGCCACTTACTAGCTATAACAGATGTGAAAAACTATTTAGACAAGTCACTTAGCAAAATAAACTCGAAATGAGGGATGGGAAGACTGGGGAAAGGTTGATAGACCATAAAGCAGTTTGCCAAGCATGGTATTTCTTCAAATTTGAGAGAGTCATTTAAAAATCCAAGTGAATCCTGGGCTTCCCTGATGGCTCAGTGGTAAAGAATCTGCCTACCAATGCAGGGGATATGGGTCTGATCCCCAGTCCTGGGATCCCCCAGGTCACAGAGCAACTAAGCCTGTGTGCCACAACCTATTAAGCCTGTGCTCTAGAGCCCTGGAACCACAACTTCTGAGCCCACACACTGTAACTACTGAAACCTGAGCACCCTAGAGCCTGTGCCCTACAACAAAGAAGCCACCACAAGTCCGTGCACTGCCACTGAAGAGTAGGCCCCGCTTGCTACAACTAGAGAAAAGCCTATGCAGCAATGACACAGCACAGCCAAAAATGAACAAATAAAATTCTTTAAAAAAAAATCCAAGCGATTCTTGTCTTCTCTTCTAGCACATTTCTGTTTGTTTTAAGGTAAAAAGTATTTTTAAGTTGGGCAAAGGGATTAAGTTGGTTGGTGGTTATTGCCCCAAATTTTCTGCACAGTTATTTCTCCAAAAAAGCACACTATGTTTATCTTACGGCTTGAAGCACCCCTCCGGTACAAAAGCATGTGAAAAACAGACTAGGAATTATCAGAAATGTAATGATAAACTCATCAGAGCAGAAGTTCTACATTAATCTTCAGCCACGATCTACAGTGTTCAAGGTGAGTTTTTTTAAAAAAAATCAAAAACCACAATGAAGTACCATTTCACGCCAGTCAGAATGGCTGCGATCCAAAAGTCTACAAGCAATAAATGCTGGAGAGGATGTGGAGAAACGAGAACTGTCTTACACTGTTGGCGGGAATGCAAACTAGTACAGCCACTATGGAGAACAGCGTGGAGATTCCTTAAAAAATTGGAAATAGAACTGCCATACAACCCAGCAATCCCACTGCTGGGCATACACACCACCGAGGAAACCGGAATTGAAAGAGACACGTATACCCCAATGTTCATCGCAGCACTGTTTATAATAGCCAGGACATGGAAGCAACCTAGATGTCCATCAGCAGATGAATGGATAAGAAAGCTGTGGTACATATACACAATGGAGTATTACTCAGTCATTAAAAAGAATACATTTGAATCAGTTCTAATGAGGTGGATGAAACTGGAGCCGATTATACAGAATGAAGTAAGCCAGAAAGAAAAACACCAATACAGTATACTAACGCATATATATGGAATTTAGAAAGATGGTAACGACAACCCTGTATGTGAGACAGCAAAAGAGACACAGATATAAAGAACAGACTTTTGGACTCTGTGGGAGAGGGAGGCGAGGGATGATTTGGGAGAATGGCATTAAAACATGTATAATATCATATAAGAAATGAATCACGAGTCCAGGTTCGATGCAGGATACAGGAAGCTTGGGGCTGATGCACTGGGATGACCCAGAGGGATGGTATGGGAAGGGAAGTGGGAGGGGGGTTCAGGATGGGGAACACGTGTACACCCATGGCAGATGCATGTTGATGTATGGCAAAACCAATACAATATTGTAAAGTAAAAAAAAAAAAAATCCAGCTCAATATTGTTACATTTGTTACAGTTCAGTGTGTTACATCATTCCCCTCTTTCACCATCTCTGCTGCAGCTGCTGCTGCTGCTGCTGCTAAGTCTCTTCAGTTGTGTCTGACTCTTAGCGACCCCATGGACCTCAGCCCACCAAGCTCCTCCATCCATGGGATTTTCCAGGCAAGAGTACTGGAGTGGAGTGCCATTGCCTTCACCATCTCTAAAACCAGATTATTCTGACTTTCCTGACTTCACCATTGTCCC
>NW_011495072.1:19567760-19573423 GCF_000754665.1 Bison bison bison | reverse complement strand
CTTACAGAAATCTCAGGAAGCACACCAGCTTATCTCTCTTTCTTGTCTCCCCCTAGATATTTTAGCTAAACACATCAGTCTTTTTCCACAGAATCCACATTAAACATGTAATTCTTTTTTTAAAATATGAATTTATTTATTTTAATTGGAGGCTAATTACTTTACAATATTGTATTGATTTTGCCATACATCAACATGAATCCGCCATGGATGTACACGTGTTAAACACGTAATTCTTTTTCTCACTGCCTTTTTTTCCCCATTAATGTTCTGCTGTCAGCTGTTCTATTTTTATTATTATTAGTTGTTTCCTGGACCATCACTTGGTTTGTGGACAGGTTTCCTCCATGCATCTTCTTTCCCCTTTCATTTAGCCTATGTACACAGTTTGTTCATTTTTCTCATGATAAATACAAAATTAAATATTTTCAAGACAGGCCTTTCCCACCATATTATGTTGACCTTCCTTTCCAACCTAATCTTTTCCTACTCTCTATATGGAAAAGGCAATGGCACCCCACTCCGGTACCCTTGCCTAGAAAATCCCATGGACAGAGGAGCTTGGTAAGCTGCAGTCCATGGGGTCGCTAAGAGTTGGACACGACTGAGCGACTTCACTTTCACTTTTCACTTTCATGCATTGGAGAAGGAAATGGCAACTCACTCCATTGTTCTTGCCTGGAGAATCCCAGGGACGGGGGAGCCTAGTGGGCTGCCGTCTATGGGGTCTCAGAGTCGGACACGACTGAAGTGACTTAGCAGCAGCAGCAGCAGCAGCATATGGTCCATATTCTATGGCCAAACTGAACTGTCCACTCCTCGCCGACCACCCTCAAGCTTTTTTATCTCCTAACCTCACCATGAACTATTCCCACTGCGTCTCACTATTGTGTCCATTTTCAGAGCCTGTCTGAAAGGCTTTCTCCACCATAAATCCTTAAATGAGCATTTCAACTGAAGGTACAGGTTTTCTTTCTCCTTTTGTTTATTCATTCATGGAACAAATATTTATCAAATATCTAATATGTATCAAATGAGAAAAGTCCTGGGACTTTAACAATGACTTGGGACAGAATTGGAACACACCCTAATGGGGCTTTTAATCTAACATAAAAGAAAACTTGATAACTTTTTTCAAGTGTCATGGGTTTTACAAGACTCTGTGCAGCATGTTTAAAAGAGTATAACTTAAGCTAAGGGTCAGGTATGGGTTCTCTGAGGGGAGGTGCAGAAAGAGAAAATGGAAATGAAGATGTAGCTAGGCAGAGTGGGAGGGGATGGAAGAAATTTGGGGACATGACAGTGTTCTAGGCAGAGCAAACAGCACATGCAAAAGCCATGAAGTAGGAATGAGCATGGCATATTTAAGAACTGAGAAAAGGCCAGTTCGAATAGCCAGATGGATGTAACATGAACCGTGGGACAGGGGAAACTGAGACATTAGCTGATTCATGTCTGTTCTTAAGTCTTCTTTTGTCTTTATGTCACTTATTCATATTTCTACCTCAGTTAAGAGAGACTCATTCATGGAGCAATGCCTAAAGCTCTGCCTCTTTGCTCCTCCTAGTCATAGTCCAAGAATCATGTGACCCGCACCTTAGAGAGGTAACCTACCACGAGCTGGAGTCTAGTCCTAAGCAGTACAGGTTAAGAATCTCAAGTTGACTCACTAACTAAATCTTGCTTATTAACCAAAGAAATATGGTTTATGCATTATAATAACGAGAATTTATCCAGTTATTATTTTGAATCAATAGGATGTGTTCATATCAAAGAGACTTTACTGTACTAGCGTACTATATATAGTAATTGCCCTCTGCTTTTCCCCCAGAGCATATTGGACACCTTCCTACATGAGGGGCTCATCTTCCAGTATCATAACTTTTTGCCTTTTCATACTGGTCATGGGATTCTGGTGGCAAGAATACTGGAGTTGTTTGCCATTGCCTCTTCAAGTGGTTCACATTTTGTCAGAACTCTCCACTATGACCTTTCCATCTTGGCTGGCCCTGCACAGCATGGCTCGTGGCTTCACTGATTTATGCAAGCCCCTTCACCAGGACAAGGCTGTGACCCACGAAGGGAACAGAACTAGAAGGTGCGCTCAGTCCTTTGTAGGGTATGATCCAGAATTTTCATGTATCACTTCTCCTCATGTACCTTTAGCCACAGTTTAGCCAATTGGGTCATATGTAGCTGGAAAATATACTGGAGCATGTGGTCTGTGGCTGAAACTTGTAAGATTTTACTATTAAAGGAATTGGACTTTTGAAGGGCAACTGACAATCTTAGTCATTGTCCCCTGTTATCAGCAAAGTAAATGTTCTCTGAGCACCTTCATTCCTCCTTTACCTCCCAGCAAATTTCTGTTTAGGCCGAAATTGGGTCATATGGTCATCTCTAGAGACAAGGAAGCTGAAGAAACAGGAAACAGGTTTTACATGATTGGCTTTGACCAAAGGCTCCCAAAGTTTCTTGGTTCACAGCTCCCTTGGGATCTCAGTAAATATTTTCATGGTGCCAAGTGAAAGTCATTCAGTCGTGTCTGACTCTTTGCGACCCTATGGACTTCAGTCCGTGGAATTCTGCAGGCCAGAATACTGGAGTGGGTAGCCTTTCCCTTCTCCGGGGAATCTTCCCAACCCAGAGATCAAATCCAGGTATCCTGGATTGCAGGCAGATTCTTTACCAGCTGAGCCACCAGAGAAGCCTAAGAATATGGGGGTGGGTAACCTAACCCTTTTCCAGCATATTTCCCACCCCAGGAATTGAACCAGGGTCTCTGCATTGCAGGCGGATTTTTTACCAACTGAGCTATCAGGGAAGCCCCAAGAAATACAGAATAATTCCATTTACAACTTAGTAGCCATTTGAATAAATTATGCACATAAATTGAAAGAACAATAATAGCCATATGTTATTAATGAGAATTCTGTATTGGGTACTCCATAACTTCTCAAACACTGGAATCACACTGGACATTGCCATTTCTCATTCTACATGCATTTCACGCCACACTTTCTTTTTCAGTCGGCAACCACTGAAAATCCAGTTTTCCAGTGATATGGCAGAGTCTACAGGTGTGAAAACTGCACCTTAAGCTAGTAGTGTGTGCTGTCCAACAGATACTGAGCTCCACTGTGTTCCCCTTGAAAATGAAAATATGCTATGGCCCCCAGTGAGTTTACTCCAGTGTCCTTGGAAACTGGGCATACAGTTTGGGAATCACAGGTTCAAACTAATCATGACCCATTATGTGAAGCGGGACATATTGCTCCCCATGCAAGAATCAGTTTTCTTTTAGAGAAAAAGAAGGGATAGTGGAAATTGTTTAGGAAACTAACAATCGCTTCCTCAGTCTGCCCCAGCCCGACGATGTACTCTTTTAGAAGAGAGGCCATGGCTGCTTTTAACTGCTGTTTTGTGTTTAGCACAGTTCTTCCTACTTAGAAGGAGTTCAATGCACGTTTATTAAATGAATGGAGAAATGAAGACCATGTGGTTAACAGTATGGTTGATTCTATTCACCACAGAATGCCAGAGTTTAGGAAATTTGTTCCCTATACAATGAGTCTCTATGTGAATTCAAGGGCATGGACTTTGGCTTCCTTATTTCTTAGAGCTCAGAGCCCAATAATGATTTGGCATATTGTAGGTGATAGAGAGTGTTCGTTGGATGAATGAGTGCATGTCTCAGTGAGAGCTGATTCTGTCTGCAAAACCATTATGAAGGCATTTCATTACACTGATAATG
The DNA here is from genome assembly GCF_000754665.1 of Bison bison bison. NCBI lineage: Eukaryota > Metazoa > Chordata > Mammalia > Artiodactyla > Bovidae > Bison > Bison bison. The sequence goes on along the minus strand of NW_011495072.1, from coordinate 19,569,669 downwards.
AAAATGCTTATTAGTGAGCTCTCAATATAAATGCCCATACTGACTGCCAAGAAAGAAAACCACTCCATCTTATCACTATGGATCTAAGGCTTTCTTTTATTACCACAGTCACCACTAGAAAAACTGACAAAAAAGAGAAAAGCAGAACTTTTTTGAGATAGGAGAAGGACTTTTTCTGCGATGGTTTTACATTGTCAGCAGCTAAACTGTTTCACAATTAAGGATCATTACATAAAGACTAGAAAGTGACATTTTACACAAAAGCCATGAAGCTTTATAAGTATGATAGCTATTTGAGCAAAATCTGTCTTTCTCCTCTTGTCTTCTCAGCTCAAATTTATTTTTCTGTATTTTTGTGTTTTTGCCACAGAGAAAGCCATTGATGCTTTTTGCCCTTGGTTTCCCTCATAATAAAGTGTATAATTCTGTGACACTCTATAGAAGAATTTGCATGCACTGGCATGTTAGAGTTATGCTTACATCTAAAATTTGCCTGTGGTTATCTTACTTTTCTAGTAGTATATTTAGAAAATTATTTATGTATCTGTCTCTATCACTAAATCAAAAGTGTTTTGAAGGCAGGGTCTATGTCCTTTTCATTTTCTATCTGGGGCTTCCCTGGTGGCTCAGACCATAAAGAATCCACCTGCAATGCAGGAGACCTGGGTTCAATCCCTGGGTTGGGAAGATCTCTTGGAGAAGGGAATGGCAACCCTTTTTAATTGGAAGAATGTTGTGCTGCTATTTAGTCACTAAATCAAGTCTGACTCTTGCGACTGCTTTGTCCATGGGAATTCCCAGGCAAGAATACTGCAGTGGGTTGCCATTTCAGGATCAAACCCACATCTCCTGCATTGGCAGGCGGTTTCTTTACCACTGAACCACCTGGGAAGACCTAATAGAAAAACATTAACAAACAAAAGAATAAATAAATAAAATATACAGAGGAGCCTGATGGGCTATAGCCAAATGCGGTCACAAAAGAGTCGAACATGACTTAGTGATTAAACAGCAGCGCAGTATTCCCTTCTACAAGGGATCTTCCCAACCCAGGGATTGAACCCAGGTCTCCTGCATTGCAGGTGGATTCTTTACCACTTGAGCCACCAGGGAAACCCATTTTAAAATATGTTAATTATTTCTTTCATAGTAAAAACTCAAGATTTGGTATCCAACATTAAAGATAACTATATTTTTCCATTTACAAAGCAATGAAAGTAAGTTCTGATTTCCCTTAGTTTATAGGAATACTGAAGGAATTAAAGTAGAGATGATTTTGGCTCTCACAAAATAAACACACAGTGAGTACTTAACAAAACACTGCAAGGGAACACTTCATGCAAAGATGACCTCAATAAAGGACAGAAATAGTATGGATCTAACAGAAGCAGAAGATATTAAGAAGAGGTAGCAAGAATACACCATATAAAAGGAAGAACTATATAAAAAGGATCTTCATGACCCAGATAATCACAATGGTATGTTCATTCACCTAGAGCCAGACATCCTAGAATGCGAAGTCAAGTGGGCCTTAGGAAGCATCACCATGAACAAAAGCTAGTGGATGTGATGGAATTCCAATTGAGCTATTTCAAATCCTAAAAAATGATGCTGTGAAAGTGCTGCACTCAATATGCCAGCAAATTGGGAAAACTCAGCAGTGGCCACAGGACTGGAAAACATGTTTTCATTCCAATCCCAAAGAAAGGCAATGCCAAAGAATGCTCAAACTACTGCACAATTGCATTCATTTCACACGCTAGTAAAGTAGTGCTCAAAATTCTCCAAGCCAGGCTTCAGCAATACATGAACCATGAACTTCCAGATGTTCAAGCTGGTTTTAGAAAAGGCAGAGGAACCAGAGATCAAATTGCCAACATCTGTTGGATTATTGAAAAAGCAAGAGAGT
>NW_011495072.1:19567189-19567660 GCF_000754665.1 Bison bison bison | reverse complement strand
AAAGCAAGAGAGTTCCAGAAAAACATCTATTTCTGCTTTCTTGACTATGCCAAAGCCTTTGACTGTGTGGATCACAGTAAACTGTGGAGAATTCTTCAAGAGATGGGAATACCAGACCACCTGACCTGCCTCCTGAGAAATCTGTATGCAGGTCAAGAAGCAACAGTTAGAACTGGACATGGAACAACAGACTGGTTCCAAATCAGGAAAGGAGTATGTTAAGGCTGTATATTGTCACCCTGCTTATTTAACTTATATGCAGAATACATCATGAGAAACAGTGGCCTGAATAAAGCACAAACTGGAATCAAGATTGCTGGGAGAAATATCAATAACCTTGGATATACAGGTGACACCACCCTTATGGCAGAAAGGGAAGAAGAACTAAAGAGCCTCTTGATGAAAGTGAAAGAGGAGGGTAAAAAAGTTGGCTTAAAGCTCAACATTCAGAAAACTAAAATCATGGCATCT
>NW_011495072.1:19543215-19567089 GCF_000754665.1 Bison bison bison | reverse complement strand
CAACCTAGACAACATATTAAAAAGCAGAAACATTACTTTACCAACAAAGGTCCATCTAGTCAAGCCTATGGTTTTTCCAGTAGTCATGTATGGATGTGAGAGTTGGACTATAAAGAAAGCTGAGCACCAAAGAACTGATGCTTTTGAACTGTGGTGTTGGAAAAGACTCTTGAGAGTCCCTTGGTCTGCAAGGAGATCTAACCAGTCCATCCTAAAGGAAATCAGTCCTAAATATTCATCAGAAGGACTGATATTGAAGCTGAAACTCCATTACTTTAGCCACCTGATGTGAAGAACTGATTCCTTTGAAAAGACCCTGATGCTGGGAAAGACTGAAGGCAGGAGAAGAAGGGGATGACAGAGGATGAGATGGTTGGATGGCATTACCGACTCAATGGACATGAGTTTGAGTAAACTCTGGGAGCTGGTAATGGACAGGGAGGCCTGGTGTGCTGCAGTCCTTGGGAGCTGCAAAGAGTCGGACACGACTGAGCGACTGAACTGAACTGAACTGAACATTTACTAGATGTAGGTCAGTGTCCAGACATCAGACTCATGTTGCAGTTAATTTTATATTCCTAAACTTATATTTTAAATGCATTTAAAGAATTTTTTCTGAGCACAAATGAAATACATGTGCTGGTTGCAAACAATTCCATCCTTAGAAAAATATTTAACAAAAATATCAGAGATGACTTCTGTTGATAGTTCAAAGTAATTCCTACAATTTTTTTTCTGTGGATTTATACATGCATAATATTGTCACAAAAACAGTAATAATATTTTTACAATTTTGAGGGGCAACTCTATAAATGAAATTGAATTATACTGTGCACCCTATTTTGCAATTTCTTTTTTTCATGTAATGTATCTAAACTTTCAAGTGTAAAAGATCTTTCAAATAGTAAATATAAATTTCCCTCATTCTGTGTAATTGCTAGATCTTGTGTTTAGATATTCATAGAACCCTGTACTCTTACTTTGAATCACTTACTGCAGTTTTAATTTGAATTATTATTTATAAAATTGTAGGTTTTTTCCTGTCTCCCTAAGCAAGTTGTGCATTCCGTGAGTAACACACAGTATCTGAAACATACACACATAATGTCTATAGATGCTATGAGTGAATGCATGAATGCGTGGACGGTGGGCTTCTGTCCCAGGACTCTCTTTACAAAACCTGTGCTCTTGCCATATTTCATGCTGCCTCCCCTTCGTGGTTCTTGTGAATGTTTTGAGAATTTTCGTTTTCTTCTTATTTATGCTTACATTAGTTTCAGCTTTGTTTAGTATGTTGTAGGTCAATGTGCAGACAGAGAAATAAGCATTTTAGATATTCAGAAGTATAGGAATAATAATTACACAATGATAAACCTAATCAGCATTTTAAACCACTAAAGTCATTGGAGGCTGTGTGTGTGTGCTAAGTCACTGTAGTCCTGTTCAACTCTTTGTGACCTATGGACTGTAGCCTGCCAGGCTCCTCTGTCCATGGGGTTCTCCAGGCAAGAATACTGGAGTGGGTTGCCGTGCCCTCCTCCAGGGGATCTTCTGGACTGAGAGATCGGACCCGCCTCTCTTTCCTCTCCTGCATTGCAAGCAGGTTCTTTACCACTAGAGCCACCTGGGAAGCCCCCATTGGAGCTTTCTACTCTTCAGAATTAAAAAGACAATAATAAACATTCACAAAGCAGCTTTATTTCACTTTTCTGACATATTTCTTGGTCCAGTCTCTTTACTCATTCAAGAAGAAAAAGTTTCTAAACTAAAATAGTTATATAAATTAAATGATAAATGGCAGAGACTGATAGTTATCCCCCAATAGTTGTTCCCAGAGTTGTAGAAGGTCAGATTTGTGACCATTTGCAACAGACATTTTATTTCCAGCTTGCAAGCAGGCGTGGCCAGCAGCATACAAATGGAAGTGTCTTTTGGCAGTTTTTTAATTCATTAATTAATTAATTATTGGCTGCACTGGGTTTTCGTTGCTGACACGTGCAGGCCTTCTCTAGTTGCAGAGAGCAGGGGTTAACTAAGTCTCTGGTTGCAGTGCACAGGCTTCTCATTGCAGTGACTTGTTGCCGAGCACAGTCTCTTAAGTGCATGGGCTTTAGTAGTTGCAGCATGCAGGCTCAATAGTTTTGGCTTTCTGGCTTTAGAGCACAAGCCCAGCAGGTGGAGCACACAGGCTGCGACATGTAGAATTTACCTGGAGCAGAGATGGAACCCATGTCCCCTGGGTTGGCAGGCAGATGCTTTATCCACTGCACCCCCAGGGAAGTTCCTCTTGTGGCAGTTTTCATGAGCATTCTTCAAAAGAGAGCAAGATGCAGGCCCCTTTACTCTTATCCCCTGAGCCTTCCCCTGTTTGCTCCACTGGAATGTGATGCTGCCATCTTAGACCAGGAGGTTGAAGCCCCGCAGTTCAGAACATCAAGATGAATGAGTTCTTGGCAATATGGGTCATAGTGCCAGTCATGAACCACTTCCTAAAACAAATTTCTCTCTTTATTAAGCTATTGTTTCTGTCATTTACTCCCAACGCTAATCTAAGCTAATCCAGATGCTGAATCTGGAATTTCCAAGAAATTCCCAATTTTATGACTTGTTATTTGACATATATAAAGAGCCCCCACCAAAAGCATTTCACCAAAGGAACTATATGTGACACTACTCCTTATTTATTAAGAAAAAAATAAGGGCTAGAAAAGTTTCAATTAAGATTCCAGGTCCATTGTGCTTCATAAGAGACTGCATTTATATGCTAATTGACAAATAATAAAATAGAACACAAGGTCAGTAATAGCATGTCTTTGTATCCAGCTCTGTTATTTGTTTCAAGATATTAATCTCATCTAATCCCTCAAAACCACTGATAGAGTAGGTGCATAGATGATAAAACTGAACCCCAGAAAGCATCATCTGTACAAGGTAACAGGACTAGAGAGTGGACTAGTTTCCTGGGTTTTAGTTCTTTATGCTTTTTATCATATTGTTTATCAATCTTGTCAAGCCTCATCATAAAGTATATTATTTTGCATTTTATTAACCAAGTTTGATAAATAATCTTTTTCATTTTCATTGCAGACTATAGGATGTCCTTTTCACATCCATATCTGCACAACTGAGAGGACAGCATGAGCATCAGAAAAGATTTTTGTGTATTAGTAAAGTACTGCTTCTCTCTCCCTTTGGGAAGAAGGAGATATTGGAAGAAAGAGAAAATAAAGAATATATCTGATCTAAAACACTCTCTTGGTTCAAGAAAACAGTAGTACCAATCACCTATACTCTTGACCTAGCTAATGGGTAATGATGTATCATTTCCAATTCTTCAAAAAAAATCAAGGAATCCTTTCATTGACCAAAGCAATATGAGTCTAACTGAAAAATCCACATGCATTAAAAAACCCAGTTGCTGATTGCAGCTTCATAGTTAGTTCAAGCTAATTTTTTTAGTGTGTAGTTTGCATCTGGGTTCATGCCCCAGTGAACTTAAATTTCAGTATTATTCAGTTTCCTGACACAACCTTAGTGAACAATATTTTGCTCCACTTCCTATGTAATTGATTAGGTAACTGCTCCATACTGCTTTTGCTGTAGCCTTAGCTCATCAGAAGGATAATCTATGTTTTAAAATAATATGACCTTGACCACTTCTCCAATGCATTTTAAAAAGAAACCATTTTGGGGGGTCTCTAATAGTTTCTTTTTTAGTTTGTCTGATTTTCTTATTGCATGGTTTGTTCCTTTTTGCTTGTGTGGAATACGGACTGAATGTTGATTACTGCGAGTTTGGATTCCTTCCAGGCATTAATTCTGGGACAAGTTCTCAGTCTGTTGGCACCAAAACCTACCTCTTGTGCTGTCCTACCCTTTCCTACCCACAATATGACATAACACCCACTCTTTTCCCACCATGTAATAGGAAGGATGGGAGCTCTTTTAAGAATATCTGTAAATGTAAGCACTCACAGATTTCTGGGTAAATATAAATAAGGCCCAGGGAACTTATTAAGGATAATAAAACTAGTTGCTGTACTATCTTTTTTTAAAGGAAATATTTTAAACCACTTCCTGGCAGTTCCATCATTAGAGTTGCCTCTAACTGAATGTTCTTTAACAGCCAATTCTTAGACAACTTCCTTTTCCTCTCTTACAGCATGTAACATTTTACTTAAATGACTTTTCCTGGTATAAATTACATTTGCTTTTCAGAGGACTGGGAGATGTAACTCATTGTAGGCCCCCTGTCTTTTGCTACCTCCCACTATTGATTTGAGAGTTCAGATTCCTAGTGTTTTCACTTTCATATTTCCAAGCTATGATAACCTAAGTATGGCAAAGCTTTGAAATGAAAGTTTGAAGTCCTGAATGTTACCAGATAACCTTGGCCAATCAGTGACCCCTACATTTTTCATTAGTAAAACATATATGTAATAACTAGCAGTCAATTGGTCTATATGTTTGTTTGGGCTTGTCTAACTAAAATCAGAGAAACAGTAATTAAATTCTAGTAATTAATGCCAAAAGAATTACAAAAGAAGGGATTTTCATCATTTAATTGACTTGGATTAAAAAAATGGAAGAACTATTCATGTGATAATGTTAGAAAAACATTATCACATGAATAGTTTGAAAAAACCAGCAACCTTTCACTACTATATTTTTTCTGAAATGTACCTCCAGAATTACAGTGATTTTCAACAGTTCTAAGAAAGTAGGCAAAATAAAGTCATAATTATATTTAATTTGTTAAGAACCAAAAGTAAATTATCCTCTTTTATGAACTCTTGATTCTTTCCCTGCCTTGCAGACCCAACTTAATTAGGCATAAAAACTCCTGTAATTATTTCATAATCCAACAGTTTCTACCTTCTCTGAACTGTTATATACCTCATGTATCTTATGACACTCATTTTAATTCTTCCTTATATGCAATGTTGTAATTATTCTCTAGAATTAAAAAAAAATGCTTTCCATCCTCTAAAGTGAATTTTAATTTGTTGGAAAAAAAATACTGTACAGTATCATTTACTCTGAAACTTTTATCTATTCACACAGAATAAATTTCGATAGATAAACTATGACTTAACGAGCTCTATAGTTCCTTGGCACTGGAATGTATAAACACAATTGTTGGGGCAATTCTTACTAGTCTGTGAAGTAATTCATATTACTGTGAAGTAAATAAGAAAGTTATGATCAGTATCTCAAAATTATATACTATGTCCTTCAAAAGCAAATTTTGTCTTGACAAGCATAACATTCCATATAATCTACTGTAGATCCAAAGAATAAGAATCTTTGAATTATGGAGAGGGAGATAATAACTAAAGCTTTACAATCTTAATATTTTGCATTTTATTTTATTTTATTTTATTTTTTTGTATTTTTGTGATTTGTTACTTTTGCTCACCACTGTTTTTGAGGTTCTTCTGTTTATTAATGTATGTACCAGGAATTTATTCATGTTCATTGCTTTATGGTATCCCAAGACATGGCCATACCACAGTTTTTAAAAAGTTGTTTTAATGTTAATGAAAAAAATTTTTTTTGCTGTTTTTTTATTATTTTTTTTTAATTTTATTTTATTTTTAAACTTTATGTAATTGTATTAGTTTTGCCAAATATCAAAATGAATCTGCCACAGGTATACATGTGTTCCCCATCCTGGACCCTCCTCCCTCCTCCCTCCCCATACCATCCCTCTGGGTCATCCCAGTGCACTAGCCCCAAGCATCCAGTATCGTGCATCGAACCTGGACTGGCATCTCGTTTCTTACATGATATTTTACGTGTTTCAATGTCATTCTCCCAAATCTTCCCACCCTCTCCCTCTCCCACAGAGTCCATAAGACTGTTCTATACATCAGTGTACATACATACAATCTTAATATTTTGCATTTTATAATGTTCTATATTTTTCAAAATGTTTTCATGTATCTCATGGAGGTAGACACAAAACATACTTCAGTGCTGCAATATATCATTTAATAATGAATATTAGGTTTTAGTTAAAATTCTTTAAGAGACAGTATAGAATGGTGGAAAATGAGAATCAAAATGCCTGAGTTTAAATCCTGGTTCTGATACAAGCTGTGTGACCTTTGTCAAATGATTTAACTTCTCTGTATCTCATCTATAAACTATATATAATTATAATAATTGGTTGTAATAATTGAATTAATACATAAAAGCACTTAGAATCATGCTTAGAACTTAAGTATAATTAAATAAGTATTTTCTTTTAATTACTATTTGGGAAAATTTTTTAATATATTATAGGAGGGGGTGACAAAGGATGAGATGGTTGGATGGCATCACCGATTCAATGGACATGAACTTGGGCAAACTCCGGGGGATGGTGAAGGACAGGGAAGCCTGGCGTGTTATATTCCACATGATCGCAAAGAGCTGGACATGACTTGGCAACTGAACAAGAACAACATTTCTAAAACAGTTGAATTCAGATTCTTTGCTATAAATTTTATATAAAAATAGATCAGCTGTAGTTGATAAAATGATTTCATTTGTCTAACTACAACGTGAGAAACATAGTTTTAATCACAGTGCCTTAAACTTTTCTATAAACTATTCCTCACCAAGCATATGGGACAATTTTTACTATATGGTTCACTTTCTATAGCTGTATAAATATTTACTGGAATGTATTCAAATTTGATCTCTTGTTTTGGTTGCTAAACTGTCTTGGGCAAGATTTTATTTGTCAGCTGAAACCTATAGAAGTAAATATATACATAAGTATGTGTATATACACATATCTATATGTACACATGTGTATATACCATATACATATATATACCATCAAAATTATGTTTTAGAAAAGATATGAAATCTCTCCAATGCCACACTGTTCCCCCCAAAATTATCCTTATAATCCCATTCTCCAGAGGTTTGTTACATATTCTCCATGGTTTTTATATAAGCATGTGATATGTCCATATGCATGCATATATGATACTTTTTTTTCCCATAAAATAAGGATTATGCCATTTGTAATAGGCTTTATGGTCTCTTATGTTTTTTTCATTAATACATCACATACATCTTACTATATTAATCCATATAGATTTACCTTCGTTCTTTCCTTTTCATTTTTTGGTTAAAATTCAGAAGCATTTAAAGACATGTACAATTACGTATGTAAATACATATATGCATAGTGAGCATCCAGACATCCACTACTCAGCTGGAGAAAAAGAACACTGCCAGTACATTGGAAACCCTATCAGTGCCTTTTACATGGTTGTGCTGGTTTTATGTCTCTGTGTGTGTGCTCAGTTATGTCAAGACTCTGTGACCCCATGGACTGTAGCCCGCCAGGCTCCTCTGTCCATGGAATTCTCCAGGCAAGAATATCAGAGTGACTTGCCATTCCCTGCTCCAGGGGATCTTCCCAACCCAGGGAGCAAACCCAGGTCTCCTGCACTGCAGGCAGATTCTTACTGTCTGAGCTACCAGGGAAGCCTGGTTTAATGTCTACCCCTTCATTGAACTATTCACTTTTCAGGAGGTATATAAGCTGTTTTAAATTTTTGCTGTTACTAACACTGTTGTAATAACCACATTCTATTTTATTTTTACATTCTCATGAAATCATATCTATAGGTTGGATTCCTAGAAGTGGGATTACTAGGTAACAGGAACTGTACTTTTCAGATTTTAATAAGGAAAATTCATTTTTCAAAAATTTGCACAAATTTATACTTTCATCAAAACTTTAAAGCTTATTTTACCATATCTCATGCTTGTCTAACAGTTGATATCAACCTTTAAAATTTTTCTAGTCTGATTAGAAAAATATCATATGTATTTTAATTTACATGTTTTAACTGGTGAAGTTCAGCATCCTTTTATATGTGTATTTTATTTTTGTACTTCTTTGGTGAATTACCTGTTTATACCCCAATCCCATTAGTCTATTGATTTGTATGTTTCCTTATTGATTTGTAGGAAATTTTAGTAAAGCAGATATAAATCATCTGTCTGAGTCAGAAGGATTATCTTTTGGGTGTGATTTAAAAGTTTTATTTTTTTTTTGTTCATCGTTTGAATGCATGAAGGCATATGTGCCTTGAAGCTTAAGAATGAATATCTAATAAACCATCTTTTCACACTTCCATTTTCTCACAATATTTTAACATCTCACAGCAAAGATTATTTAAAGAACATGGACTACTGAATCTAGAATTGTATTTGCCATTTTGAGTTTCCATTCCTCAAAACCCACCTGCATTTTAAGTCATGCATATTTGCACTTAATTATACATCATGAGAAATGCTGGGCTGGAAGAAGCACAAGCAGGAATCAAGATTGCCGGGAGAAATATCAATCACCTCAGATATGCAGATGACACCACCTTTATGGCAGAAAGTGAAGAGGAACTAAAAAGCCTCTTGATGAAAGTGAAAGAGGAGAGTGAAAAAGTTGGCTTAAAGCTCAACATTCAGAAAACTAAAATCATGGCATCTGGTCCCATCACTTCATGGCAAATAGATAGGAAAACAGTGGCAAACTTTATTTTTGGGGGCTCCAAAATCACTGCAGATGGTGATTGCAGCCATGAAATTAAAAGATGCTTGCTCCTTGGAAGAGAAATTATGACCAACCTAGACAACATATTAAAAAGCAGAAACATTACTTTACCAACAAAGGTCCATCTAGTCAAGGCTTTGGTTTTTCCTGTGGTCATGTATGGATGTGAGAGTTGGACTATAAAGAAAGCTGAGCACCAAAGAACTGATGCTTTTGAACTGTGGTGTTGGAAAAGACTCTTGAGAGTCCCTTGGTCTGCAAGGAGGTCTAACCAGTCCATCCTAAAGGAAATCAGTCCTGAATATTCATTGGAAGGACTGATATTGAAGCTGAAACTCCAGTACTTTGGCCACCTGATGTGAAGAACTGACTCCTTTGAAAAGACTCTGATGCTGGGAAAGACTGAAGGCAGGAGAAGAAGGGGATGACAGAGGATGAGATGGTTGGATGGCATCACCGACTCAATGGACATGAGTTTGAGTAAACTGTGGGAGTTGGTGATAGACAGGGAGGCCTGGTGTCACAAAGAGTCAGACACAACTGAGCGACTGAACTGAACTGATTTTCATTTTCATAGACAGAAGGTTAAAATGCTCATTGTTGGGAACCTTATAGTCTGAACTCTGAATTACTGTGTATGACATAAATAAGCTACAAGGATATATTATACTACACAGGGTATATAGCCAATATTTTATAATAACTATAAATGGAGTACAACCTTTAAAAATTATTAATCATCATGTTGTACCACAGAAACTTATATCAACTATACATCAACTAACCTAAAAAAAAAAACTGTAGTCTTTGAAGACCATCTTAGAGTTGTGTATCTAGCTTTCCAAAGAGGCAATTTATTACTATACCAAATAAATCACTATATAGAAACTATATTCCTAAGTAAAGGGAAAATTACATTAATTAAAAGTTAAGACTTCAAATCACCTTTCTTTCTTAAAAGTTCTTATGTACACCTCTAACGACCTCTTGATATGTTGTATTTCTGGGGTTCTTTTGTTAAGATAGAAACTTTGGATGTGATGGAAAGGTGATAAATATCTTAGGAAAGCTGACAATATCTAAAAATTACTTAAATACTCTGTTGTCGTTTAGTTGCTCAGTTATGTTCTATTGTTTCGCAACCCCCTGGACTGTAGCTCTCTAGGCTCATCTGTCCATGGGATTTTCTGGGCAAGAATGCTGGAGTGGTTTGCCATTTCCTTTTCCGTGGGACCTTCCTGGCCCAAGAATCAAACCTGTGTCTCCTGTGTCTCCTGCATTGCAGGTGGATTCTTTACCACTGGGCCTTTGGGGAAGCCCTTAAATAATCTATTGCTAATATAAATGAATATTGTTAATATAAATGCTCCTGTTAGAAAGAAAACTATGTTTTACTTTATTCTTACAAAAAATTTTAAAAAAGGACACACTCACTTTTGCAAAATGTATTAAATTAGAACCATAGCTAACTTTCCCCTTTCCTTTCAAAAATTTAAAAAAAATTTTTTTAATTGAAGTATAGTTGATTTATGATGTTGAGCCAATCTCTGATTACCATTTTACATTTTAAATGTATGCATTATATATCTTTGAGAAGCAAAAGATCTCTCTTATTGGTAGCCTGTAGATAGAAGAGATACTCTGTTATTTGAATTTTTAAAATTTCTAACTTGACTAAAATTTTATTTTGGCCTACTATCTATAGAAAAAAGAAAGTATAACATTTGAGAAGTAGAAAAAATATGATTTATAGTTTCTTGAGATTATAATATGCTTGAAGGTAATTTTTAAAAAATGTTTTAATATATTTAATGTTTTTAATATGTTAGAAAAGAAGTCTAGTCTCTATTTTTTTTACCCTCTGCTAATTGTATTCTGTTTGTTATTTAGTTCATATGCATGAAATAACTAAACCTTGGCAAGAGTTTTTAGCTGGGCTCAGCTTTTTGTAAGCCAAATGATTTTGAAAGAAGATGGGCATTCTTTAGCTCCAAAATGTTGACTGTGGATTCAGCAGCTACTAAGTAATAATAGACTACCCACTGACTTAAAGGTCAGAATCATAGAATGATTAGAACATCATGATTATGTGAAGAAAAAACATTGCATCATTTAGTGCCAAGTTTGAATTAGATTGTGTTCTGTGACCTACTTTTCTTAGATTCATTTGGTCTCTATGAATAAAACATGTACCAGAATTCTCTGGAAACTACTGGTCATTATTTAAAATTTGAAGGATTTAAAGAAATCATATATTAATGAATCTTACCTTCCTGACAATACTAACAATGGTTAATTTGTCAAAAACTATATGATGAAAAGAATGGGAAGCCCCAGAAGAACATTATAGTGTATAAAAACTAAGACAAATAATTTTACTGGAAGCCTTGATGTAGTCAAGTATTATAAACTTCACTGGTACTTATACAGGTTATAATGGTTGTGTTATTTTGTGTGTATACATATATATGCACACAAAACATAATACATACATATATAATAAATGAATATATAGTTCAAATGCATAAAATTTATCTTTTTAGGATACAATTCAGTGGTTTTTAGTATATTCACAGTTGTACATCCTCACTAGTATTCAATTTCAGAACACTTTCATCACCCCAGAAAGAAACCCTGTACCATTAACAGTCACTCCCCAAAGCTGATTCTCTGATATAAGCCTTTGAATAGACTGACCAAGAAAGAGAGAAGACACAAATGCAGGTTTTAAAGGGATAGTAAGAAGATATCATTATCCTTATCATTGTTATTATGAACAACTTTGTCAATAAATTTGAAAATTTAGATGGAATGGACAAATGCCTAGGAAAACATAATTTACTAAAACTAAAGAAAGAGAAAAAATATGGAAATCTGAAGAATCTTATAACTGATACAGAAAATGAATCCCTCATTTCTGTCAGTGGTAATATCTTTTATCTAACACCAAGCCAGAATTAAAGGGTGAGACTGCTTCCAGCCTGTGTCTTGCCTTTGCAGAAATCAGAAAAAGGCGCTCTTTGCAAGTGTACATGCCAGGGGACAGGATTTTGTGAACTAAGTGTTGGATGTCAGCTCCCATGTGCCCTTGTCAGCTCACACACTCAGTAAACATGCTGTACAACTGTATGTGGCAGCCTGGCCTTGGCCTTCTCCCTTTTTTCTCCCTCCCCCACTTAGATTCAGTTAATTTACAAATACTGCCAAGTGCCTCCAAAGTATATCTTGCAACTGCTCTCTTCTTTTCCACTCATTCCACCTAAGCCTGGCCACCATCATGTCCCACCTTGACTCCTGTCCCCCTTCAATCTATTCTCCATACTACAGTTGAAGGGATCATTTTAAAACTTAAATAACATCAATCTCCTGCTTAAATTCTTCAGTGGCTTCCCTTTTCATTAAGAAAAAAACCCAGACTCTTTACTCTGAGCCACCAGGCTCGGCCTGGTCTGATCCAGGCTGTGTTTCCAGCCTCAGCTTGGGCACTCACCTCTTCGCCCTCTCTGCTCTAGCCTCGTTAATCTTTGTTGCTGTTGTTCAGTCGCTCGGTTGTGTTGACTCTTTACGACCCCGTGAACTGCATCACGTCAGGCTTCCCTGTTCTCCACTATCTTCCAGAGTTTACTCAAGTTCAGGTCCATTGAGTCATGATGCTACCTTATTTCACTAGTTTTATTTCAGTTTAACTAATCTGTAAAGATCTTCCTTGCCTCAAATTTTTGCATATGCCAGCCCTTCTTTTTTGGGACAGTAGAAATAACTGGCATTTGTTTTGCACTCGCTACATACTAGAGACTGTTCTAGGCACCTTCTATATGCATGCATTTAATCCTCACAACAGCAGTATGGAATAGGTACTATCGTGTTCCATATTTTACAGATGAGGAAACAAAGATACAGAGAGGTTAAATAAATTGCCCAAATCCCCACAGTTTGTAATTAATGACACCAGGATGAGCTTTTCCACTGTGTGTAATGGCAGCCCCTTCTCATCCTCTAGGTCTTGGCATATCGACCCTATCCTTGGGGCAGCTGTCTCTGGCTACCGTATATAAGGTACGTCTCATTGTAGGTCACCATCTCAGCTGCTAGTCTGTGTACTTCATAGTACACACTATGACTTACTGTTATGGTTTTCATTGTTTTTCCCCTGTCTCTCTCATTAGAATATAAGCTCCACAAGGACAGGAACTTACTATGGAAGCATTAATGTGCTCGATTCTTTAAAATATAAAATAATGAAAAAGAATACTCTTTCAACATCTAGCACATTGCTTTGCCACAATAAGCCCTCAGTACACGCTACCAAAGCAATAAGAATAATATATCTTTCCTATTCAGATACTTATCTGCAGAAAATAATTAAATCTTTACAATTTAAAACTAAGTTAAAAAAAAATACTACTGAAATTACTCCTCAACCAATTTAGATGTTTCCAGAAAAAAAATCCTGCCTATGTTCAACTTACTGTAAGGATAACCAGACAGATAGTAAGGAATGTGTCTAAGTTGTCTTTTCATAAAAAGTCACTGTGAGGTTTTTTCTGATTCTGGACTAGATTCAATGGTGTTAGTAGTAACCATTATTTCAATTAGTTAGGAAATATATCTAGTATTTTGTTTTTGGTTGAGTGACTTCATTTAATCTGATGTTCAGTCTGATTTCTTATCCAAAGTGGCAGAAATTAACTGACTAGTTGAAGCAAAGGGGATTTATTGAGAGGACGTCAGGCTCACAGGACGAATAGAAGACTAGAGAATGGGAAGCTTGTAAATAGACAGAAACCAAAAGGCCACTAGAGTTGAAAAGCCAGGAGCAGACTCACAGCCAGTGCTTTATCACTGGGTGGGCTGATCAGGGTGCCACCTCAATACTGCCCTTGACCCTGTCCTTACATTGCTCATGAAATACAGAATACCATGATAATGCATTGGATTAACCTCATTCATGTGCCAGGTTGCCCAAGTCTCAGTTCTGACATTTAAACTGCACACAGTTAATTTCCCAGAAGGAAACTGGAGATGTAAATGCTGGGAAGACAAAACCAAGAATGTCTTTTATATTTGCGTAGGAAAAACCAAAAGTGTGTGTTTTCATCTTTTTTTATTTTTGGATTGTAGAATTTTGTTAAAGACAGAGACTTTATCCAAACACAGAGACTAGAACATTAGAAGGGACTTCATTCTTCCTCTAGCCAGACTCTCTTATTTTGACATAGGCATTAAACAAGAAGAAAAAAAAAACAAAACCCTGTGTACTCTCATTGAATAGCAAAATATATAATGAACATTATGAGTAAGTTGTGGGTGACATGCACTTCTCAGAATAAAAAGCCGGGAATGCATCCTTGATCTTGGCAGAAGTAGAGAGAGGTGTTTCATTCAGGTCATGATACAGTCATATTTTCAACTACCAATGGCCTCTTCATATGGTTTTCCATATCCGTGAGTTTAATTTTGGACGTAATGAATTTGAACTCTTAACTCGGCATGTCTAAAACCAGACTCATCTCTTCCGCACTTGCTACATCTCCTGTTTTCCCAAACCAAAAACCCTGGACTCAAATATGACTATCCCATACTTCACCCCAGCAGGCAGTCGTGTTACCAATTTCTGTCCAGTCTTCCTCCAAACTGCTTTTCAAATCTAATGACCTCTTCATCCCCTCTTACCAGTGTCTTGGTTCAAATTCATGACATCTGCATTGCTCACCACTGAACTTATCTTCCAGTTTTCATTAATTTTTCTAGGTCCCACAGGCTTTCTGGTTGAGGCCATGGTTACAGTTCCAGCCATGTATCCCATTGCTTCTTCCCATCTCACCTAACAACCTGATCTCAGTATATCCTGATTTTTCATGTGCCTTGGATTTTTATGGTGCTGATTTTTAATTTGTTAATTTTTCTACCTACTTCTATTACTCTTGTTTTCTTAGTTTGACTGCTAAACTTCTACTCCAGCCTTCCAGACTTTGTTTCATTGAACTTTTCCTGAAGATCTTCCCATGCCAGCCATCACTATCCCCAACTAAACTCAAGCATTTCCTCTGAACTCCATAGCACTTGTACATACTTCTCTAGACTGCTTGCTTACTCTCATTATTTGTTCATGAGTCTGTTTCTCCTTTCAGATTGGGAGCAGGGACTGTGGCTCATTCACAGTTGTGTTTTCTCACCACATTCATTTAGTGTCTGGTATACAATGGCACCCCACTCCAGTAACTCTTGCCTGGAAAATCCCATGGATGGAGGAGCCTGGTAGGCTGCAGTTCATGGGGTCCTAAGAGTCGGACACAACTGAGCAACTTCACTTTCACTTTTCACTTTCATGCATTGGAGAAGGAAATGGCAACCCACTCCAGTGTTCTTGCCTGGAGAATCCCAGGGACGGGGGAGCCTGGTGGACTGCCGTCTATGGGGTCACACAGAGTCAGACATGACTAACGCAACAGCAGCATACCATAGGCAGCAAAACATGTTTCTTTAGTAAATGAATGGAGCATGCCTCACTGAATGAAACCCCTGGATGAAAATGAGGCCCGTAGGAAACTCTAGAAATTGATAAAGTACACATTCATCCTGACCCTGTTATGCCTGTTACCCCAGTCATGTGGCTATACCCAAGGGGAAGAACTTCTGGAAAGCAGCCCTCATCACACCTCAAGTACTGGGCCCTCTTCTTTCTTGCCCTCCGTAATTCTTGTTACCTTATTGCATTTATCTAGGATGCAAACTGCCTTTAGCTCCCATTTCTAGATCGCAACTTGTCTTAAAGTCTTAGCAATGGTCTTGGTTCAGTTCCGAATCTCAGTGTTTGCCCTTACAGAACTTATTCTATCTCCTCCATGCTTTTCCAAGAGATTACACCACTGCATGATCCTTTGACCCCTGGACCATGCCTCAGTGCTGGCCCTCGTGATCCACATTGCTTTTGGGACTAAAGATAAGGACATTTTAGGCAATGCCAAAATGAGTATCAGTTTAATTTCAAGGAAAAAAAAAAAAAGGGTCATGGGAGAGAGTCCAGAGTGCAACTTGGCCAATTTTGTCTAGAAGCACGCCTTTGTTTTAAAGCCACTTATCATAGTCTTGTGTATACTTATCACTTGGATTCACACACTCTCACATTCTTCTGTTCATTTATTCCTTTGAGTACTTACTGAATTCAATCACTATGTTAGGCTCTGGGATAAAATGATATGAGAACAAAGATATTTTCCCTGCTCTTCAGATTGCCTATAATCTGGGAGTAAGAGACAGTGCCATGAATGATAATTATAAATAATAAAATAAATGTGCCTATATAAATAATCACAGGGACCTCCCTGGCGGTCCAGTGGTTAAGATTTTGCCTTCCAATGCAGGGGGTACAGTTTCAATCCCTGGTGGGGGAACTAGGATCCTACATGCTTCATGGCCAAAAAAACCAAAACATAAAAACAGAAGCAATATTGTAACAAATTCAATAAAGACTAAAAATATTCCACATCAAAAATATATTTAAAAAAAAACAAAAACAAAAAACTCTGTGCTTCCAATGCAGGGGGCACAAGTTCAATCCCTGTTCCAGAAATGACGATCCTATGTGTTGCTTGGCAGAGACCAAACAAACAAACAAAAAAGAGGTTCAATAGCAGCAGAGGAGAGGAGGTCTGCAATCTTAAACTTGGTAAGCAGTACCTGACTAAACCCTGAAATAAAAAATATTTCATGCAATGCTTTCCATAACCTGCCCACTCTATCTTTTCCAATTTTATTTCTTTATGCAATTATAATCTCCAACCATATGTGAGACTACTATGGAAAATGTTCATCAGGAATTTTAGACAATTTTTATTTGGGGGAGGGTCATTTTCTCATAGTTAAATGTATATCAAATGCTGCTATGGCAGCAGCTTGTACATTCTACAGTCTTGTAATCCAAGGTCATGAGGTACATGATTTTTTTTAGGGAGGAAATTTGATAGGATACCTTTGTATTAAATATAGTCAACCTTCTACCAGCACTATGCATAATCCCAAATGGCAAATAATCTAAATTTTGTTTCACAGATAATTTAAAAATTGTGCATAGATTTATGATGCATTTTTTGTTTTTCTACTTTACCATCTGTCACAGGAGGTATACCCCATAGGTTTCCCCTTTTTAAAGCTGTCAACATTTAAACGGTTAAATTAATGACAGTGTTGATAGGTTTCTGATGGATTATGAGGAAGGAAACTGTCTAAGAGCTAAAATTTGTCTTGCATGATTCCCACATGAATTACCAAATATATATATATATAGCTGTTTTGATTGTTCTCATGTGTGCGTGTCTGGATATATGTAGTCAAGATGTGAACAACTTGCAGAAAAATAACCTCTTACCAAAGAAGTCTACAGTACATGCAATATCAGTGTTCATAAGTGTGTCTTAGAACCGACCTTTGGGTGGAGTTATATCACTGCCAACGGTTCAGATGTTGTGGTTTATTCTAACACTTACTGTCACTTTGAACGATTAAAGTTGTTTGATCCAACATTAGAAGACTGCATTTCACGAGAATCAAGACAACATATACTCTAGCTGTCTGGGCCAGCAGCATGCGTCAGACCACAGACAGATTGCCAGCCATTTCTTTCCGGTTCCTGTTTTTGTCTGAAAAATGGCAATGTTGGGAATTGAAAAAATAGTTGTAAAAGCACTTAAATGTGATTCAGTATAATCAAGGTAAAGAAAAGCATACTTTGTTCCGTCCTCAAATATGCAAGTGTATACAGTATTACTTCCTTTCTAAAAGAAATTTAATTATATATGATGAACTGGCAGTTACTGCCTCTCCCGCTGTGGATGACAAGCACGCTCTAGTTTCCCTTTGCCTGAGATGCTCTCCTTGGTAACTCACTGCACTGCTACCTCTATGTCCTCATTTTAATCTCATGCTTCACCAAATGCAATCTGACCCTGCTCTCAAAACGCTGCTTAATCAAAACTTGCCAGTCTCCCAACCCCATTTGCCACTTTCAGGTCATCATTCTATCCACGTTTTTCTGAAGTCTTCAACATCACCTAGTTAAGCACTCTTCCCTGGACTATTAAACCTCAAGTATCTTTCAGTCCTCTTTTCCCCCTTTCTCTCTGACTCTCAAATTATATTTGTGCTTAGAGCATTTCTCAAGTTCCTGACTTTGACACTCTTCTTTCCTTCCTCTACATGATCAATTGACAATCTTATTTTTTTCACAGCTTTTTTTTTAAAATCCTGAAAAAAACTTATAAGTGATAAATGTGCATTATAACAATACAAAGAACGCAATGGACTATTCAGTAAAATATTAGTTGTCTTCCCCCATACATTTTTTTCTGTATATTTATATATGTCTATATGTATGTTACTTTTCTGTCTATAATATATTCATACATATATGTATTTTCATGTCTATTTTGTTATGGAAGTTGAATCATATTAAACATTGTTCTACAACTTGCATTTTTTTCTTTACAACAAATCATGAATATCTTTCCTAATTGATGCATATGTGCTGTGCTTACTTGCTTAGTCATGTCTGACTCTTTGCAGCTCTATGGACTGTAGCCCACCAGGCTCCTCTGTCCATGAGGATTCTCCAGGAGTGGATTGCCATGACCTCCTCCAGGAGATCTTCCCAACCCAGGGATCGAACTCAGGTCTCCCACATTGCAAGCAGATTCTTTACCATCTGAGCTGCCAGGGAGCCCAACTGATACATATGGAGCTATCTAATCCTTTAAAAGGCTTCAAAATATTTCACAGTATGGAAGTATCATACTTCTGAACTCCATAGGGACATATCCACACAATTATTCTACCAGCTAATTAAATGCAACAACAAAAAATTATAATTGTTGTATTAACAACTGTTGTATTTAACAAAAAACTGTATTAACAATTACAATTGTTAATTGTGTATTTCTACATTGTATTCCATACTTTGGCCAGTAGTGTCATCCTCCTTCTGAGTGTGTAACTTGAGCACTAACACTGATATTACCCCTAAATCACAGACATAAATTTCACTGTTTACAGAAACATCCCCCTGGGTATGCCAGAGATGCTTCAGGTGCGGCATACCCCAAATGGACTCTTCATTTAGTGGCACAGCTCTGCCTCAGAGTTGGTTGTTTCACATCCCATGTCACTGAATTTGTCCAATGGTATTACCTCAATATCTCTTTATTTCATTCTACCTAGCCTTCTCTCATCACTATCTTAGACTTCACAATCTTTCATCCAACCTGCTTTCATCCAACAGACTCTGCCATTACCGTTCTCTCTTCACACCTACCCACCTTCTCTTCTCTCCTGCCAATCCATTCACCAAGCTTTCATCAACATGCTTCCCATCTTCTCTTTTCTGATGGGTAAATCTACCAGCTGACACACAGCTTAATAGCTTAACTGACTCCCATCTATACACAGAATAAAGTTCATGCTCTTTAGCTTACAATGCAGAGATTTTTATCCCCTGTCCACCTCTCCAATCTCATTTCCCATTAGTTCCAAGTTCCCTGTTGCAATCTGTGCTTTTGCAAAATACTCACACACATATATACACATACAAACACACACGGGGGGAGAAGTTTTTTGAGACCTCCACATACTTAAAAAGTTTAATTCCTCTGTGTGAGATAGGCTCTGCACCTCTTTACCTTGAAAACTCCTATTTGTTCTTCAAAGTCCTGCTCAACCACACCACCATTTGCTCAATGGAGTCTTCCCTCATTCTCCCCAGACACAATTACATTTCTTTGTAATTTGTAAACTTTGTTTACACATTATTTTGTAAAATATTGCATATTATTTTATTTGTATATATTGTTTATCTATTCATCGTATGTCACCCCTAGTCTTTTGATAGTAGGGACAAGATATTAATTTACATTTATATATTTAATATCTATCACACTAGGGCACATAGTAAGTACTCAGTAAATTTTTATCAGGGTAAATTATGTAAGGATTTTATTTCTTTCTCTTCCTCAGCATCTACATCCAACTAGATAACATCTCTTTACAATGTCACCTCCTCAGTTATATTGTGTCTGTTTCATCTCTTTGCTTTCCCACAGCCATTTGCATAGTACAGGAACCCATCCCCTTTCCCACATGCATTCAGCAGCACTTGTTAAATATGTGTGACCCAGGGAGTATGACATTATGGAAAACATGGCGCCTAGCCTGGAGGTGCTTGTGACAACTCAGCAGACAGACAAATAAACCAATCACTGAAGTAACTTCACCACTGGTTTTGCCACCATATTCTTCCTTTAATCTTGTGTACCCTTCAC
Source organism: Bison bison bison (assembly GCF_000754665.1). Taxonomy (NCBI): domain Eukaryota; kingdom Metazoa; phylum Chordata; class Mammalia; order Artiodactyla; family Bovidae; genus Bison; species Bison bison. The sequence continues at coordinate 19,547,220 of NW_011495072.1, read as the reverse complement.
AGTTCCATCAGAGTACTCCTCATAACTCTGAATCATATTACTTTTGAGCTCAAAATCCAGTAGCTTTATATTTATCACAGAGTAAAATTCACCATTTAGATGAGCATTCAAGACTCTATGCTTTTTCCATCCTACTCCACATCTCTCCTTTCCCCTCCACTTCCTGATTCTGCCCATTCACCAGAGATTAATTCAAATTATGTCTTTTCCTTAGAAAAAAGCCTTTGACTATGTAGACCACAACAAACTGTGGAAAATTCTTCAAGAAATAGGAATACCAGACCATCTGACCTGCCTCCTGAGAAATCTGTATGCAGGTCAAGAAGCAGCAGTTAGAACCAGATATGGAACAATGGACTGGTTCCAAATATGGAAAGGAGTATGTCAAGGTTGTATTGTCACCCTGCTTATTTAACTTATATGCAAAGTATATCATGCGAAATGCCAGACTGGATGAAGCACAAGCTGGAATCAAGATTTCCAGGAGAAATATCAATAACCTCAAATATGCAGATGACACCACCCTTATGGCAGAAAGCAAAGAAGCACTAAAGAGCCTCTTGATGAAAGTGAAAGAGGAGAGTGAAAAAGTTGGCTTAAAATTCAGCATTCAGAAAACTAAGATCATGGCATCTGGTCCCATTATTTCATGGCAAATAGATGAGGAAACAATGGAAACAGTTACAGACTTTATTTTGGGGGGCTCCAAAATCACTGTAGTTGGTGACTGCAGTCATGAAATTAAAAGACACTTGTTCCTTGGAAGAAAGACTATGACCAACCTAGACAGAATATTAATAAGCAGAAACTTTACTTTGCCAACAAAGGTCCATCTAGTTCGAGTTCTGGTTTTTCCAGTAGTCATGTATGGATGTTAGAGTTGGACTGTAAAGAAAGCTGAGTGCCAAAGAACTGATGTTTTTGAACTGTGGTGTTGGAGAAGGCTCTCAAGAGTCTCTTGGACTACAAGGAGATCAAACCAGTCAATCCTAAAGGAAATCAATCCTGAATATTCATTGGAAGGACTGATGCTGAAGCTGAAACTCCAATACTTTGGCCACCTGATGTGAAGAACTGACTCACTGGAAAAGACCCTGATGCTGGAAAAGATTGAAGGCAGGAAGAGAAGGGGATGATAGAGGATGAGATGGTTGGAGGGCATCACCGACTCCATGGACATGAGTTTGAACAAGCTTTGGGAGTTGGAGATGGACAGGGAAGCTGGGCGTGCTTGCATTCCATGGAGTCTCAAAGAGTCAGATACGACTGAGTGACTGAACTGACTGATATGTTTTTCATGAAGTCTGCTAGGATCCTTCTAGGAATAATTAGCATGGCACTTCTTCTTTTGTTGCAACATTAATGTGAATCCTTCTTTGTGTTATAATTATTTATTATAAATCTATCCCCATTATTGAATGGGGCAGTAATAAGATTTGAAAGGCTTTTTCCTTTCTTGCTTCACAAAATTAATACCAACAGAAATACAGTGAGCTTTTGAATTTGAAGCTTATTTCTTATTCAATTTGAAGATTTTTTCACTCTCCTCGTTTACACAGTTCGCAGTGATATTTCTGCCTAAGAACTTTACAGAATCAAATGCCATGAAGGCAAAATTTATTTTTTATAAAGGATATGATTATTTTATAAAATAAAGTCACACCAAATTTAGCCAATGATCTAGAAAGGATATTATTGCCTAGAGCCACAGTGAAATCACAAAGCAGCCAACCTTCATTAATGAAGAAATTATTGTAGTGTGATAATCTCAAATGCAAGATAGTATTACAATAGAGTATCTGTATCACACTTGCCAAAATGAATTAATATTGCTTAGTCTTTTGATTAAAAGATCAAAGATTTTTAATCATGTCTTTGCACATTTTGCATGTGATCCACTGAATCCGGTAATAAGTGATAACAAACCTATCATTTATGTAAATGTTCAGAAGCTTGGCAGTAAGGAAGCTTGGATTAGCTCTTATGGAGGAATGAAGAGTGCAAATATGTAATCTTTTCACATGCTTGCAGGGAAGGATAATTCTTTTTTTTTTTTTTTTCTCCAGTTGAGAGCCCTTTACTGATACAAAAGTGATTTTATGTTGCTTTTCCATCTTTATTTGATACATTGGCCTACAGGCCAGGTTACTGAAAAGAGTCACTGTGAAGCTTAAGTATAAACATGGAGAGCTATGGGTGAATTATAAGACAGAGAAGAGTTTGCTATGCTTACGACAGTTAAAATTAAATGTTATTCATTAAGATATACTACATTTTTCACTATTAGAGATCAAATTTTCTTTCAAGATGTGTTTTTTTTTAATTAATATTTTCTTCTATTTCTATTTTATTTAGAGGCAGTTTAGCTGTTGTGAGGAAAAGAACTTGGAGTCCGATTAAACTTCAATGTTAATTCTGGCTCTGGCACTTACTAACACTGTGACTTTGGGCAAAATACTTACATTCTCTTGACTTGAGTTTCCTCATTTGTGAAGCCTGAAAGGATTGTGAGGATTAAATTAGATAAAGTATGTAAAGCGTCTGGCGCAGCACTTGGCCTGTGATAGGCCGTCCCGAGTGACAATCACTAGTATTACCAGCAGCAGCAGCACTGGACTGTGCTCCCTAAACTTTATCTTTTTTGTTATTGTGAACTGGGGATGGAAAAACCTAGGCTCAGAGTCTGAATTTTTAGGTCTGGCTTTGCCTGTGTTACCAATCTTTTAGGACTTTATAGTTTGTTACTTTGTCTAGCACCTACGTCATATGGGGTTGTCATGATTATGTAGATAACATTCCCAAGGTCATTTTAGTTATGTTTTAAGTTGTAAATATAGTTCACGCAGTGTGGAATGTGGAAGTATAAGTACCCTTTCCTGCTCATCTGTAATCCCACTGCTCAGAGAGGATCACTTCCATCTCTTCTCAAAACATATATATGCATACATATTTTTGACCAAAATGAGATCATATATATGACATGTATTCACCATTATATCATACAGTACAGTTTCACTGCCCTAAAAATGTTCTGTGCTCTGCCTGTTCATATCCCTCCCCCAACCCCTGAAAACCATTAATAACCACTAATCTCTATATTTTTACTTTTTCTAGAATATCATACTATTGAAATAATATAGTATGTAATCTTTATAGACTGACTTCTTTCACTTGGACATATACATTTAAACTTCCTCCATAGCTTTTCAAGGCTTATTAGCTCATTTCCTTTTAATGCTGGATAATATTCCATTGTTTGACGTACCACAGTTTCTTTATCCATCACCTCCTGAAGGACATCTTGGTTGTTTCCAGGTCTTAACAATTATGGGTAAAGCTGCCATAAACATCTATGTGCAGGTTTCTGTGTGGATATAACTTTTCAACTCCTTTGGGTAAATACCAAGGAGCTCAATTGCTGGATCATATTGTAAGAATTTATTTAGTTTCGTAAGAAACTGTCAAACTATCTTTCAACGTGAATATACTGTCTTGCACCAGCAATAAATGAGAGTTTCTGTCGTTCTGTATCTTCACCAGCATTTGGCGGTGTTGGTGCTGTGGATTTGGACTGTCCTAATAGGTGCCAAAGAATGCTCAAACTACCGCACAGTTGCACTCATCTCACATGCTAGTAAAGTAATGCTCAAAATTCTCCAAGCCAGGCTTCAGCAATACATGAACCATGAACTTCCAGATGTTCAAGCTGGTTTTAGAAAAGGCAGAGGAACCAGAGACCAAATTGCCAACATCTGCTGGATCATGGAAAAAGCAAGAGAGTTCCAGAAAAACATCTATTTCTGCTTTATTGACTATGCCAAAGCCTTTGACTGTGTGGATCACAATAAACTGTGGAAAATTCTGAAAGAGATGGGAATACCAGACCACCTGATCTGCCTCTTGAGAAATCTGTATGCAGGTCAGGAAGCAACAGTTAGAACTGGACATGGAACAACGGACTGGTTCCAAATAGGAAAAGGAGTACGTCAAGGCTGTATATTGTCA
>NW_011495072.1:19539201-19542912 GCF_000754665.1 Bison bison bison | reverse complement strand
CATTTTTTTGGGCTCCAAAATCACTACAGATGGTGACTGCAGCCATGAAATTAAAAGACGCTTACTCCTTGGAAGGAAAGTTATGACCAACCTAGATAGCATATTCAAAAGCAGAGACATTATTTTGCCAACAAAGGTCTGTCTAGTCAAGGCTATGGTTTTTCCAGTGGTCATGTATGGATGTGAGAGTTGGACTGTGAAGAAAGCTGAGTGCAGAAGAATTGATGCTTCTGAAGTGTGGTGTTGGAGAAGACTCTTGAGAGTCCCTTGGACTGCCAGGAGATCCAACCAGTCCATTCTGAAGGAGCTCAGCCCTGGGATTTCTTTGGAAGGAATGATGCTAAAGCTGAAACTCCAGTACTTTGGCCACTTCATGAGAAGAGTTGACTCATTGGAAAAGACTCTGATGCTGGGAGGGATTGGGGGCAGGGGGAGAAGGGGACAACAGAGGATGAGATGGCTGGATGGCATCACTGACTCGATGGCCGTGAGTCTGAGTGAATTCTGGGAGTTGGTGATGGACAGGGAGGCCTGGCGTGCTGTGATTCATGGGGTCCCAAAGAGTCAGACACGACTGAGTGACTGGACTGAACTGAACTGAACTGAATACGTGCATAGTGGGCCATTAGAATGTTGATTGCAAGGTTTATCATCTAATTTGGGGTTAGTGCTCTGTTATTCAAATTTTCTTTTATGTCTTTAAGTGGAGCTTTATCATTTTTGTGTGTAAATCCTATATATTTTTGTGAAATTTCTTTCTGTTTATTTATATATGTCTACTATCATCAATAACACAATTTCATTTGCATTTTCTAAGTTATCTTTTGTGTCTGACAGTTATTGTTTTTATATATTTCTTTTGTTCTGATTATCTTACTGATCTCCAATTACAGATGACACGATATAATCAAAATAATAACTAAATCTCTTCCTATGGAAACTTATACTTCTTATCTGTGTGCATTCTTGAGAACCTCTGAGACTACAGACTCTTCTTTCATCCATCTGGCGTGAATTCAGCTCTGTCCATTTTAGCTGCGATCCTCAAATCTATGGTGCATTCCATGCTTCTCGCCAGAACTTGAGACTCATTTATTTACTCATTCAACAAATATTTATTGAGCGGTTATTGTGAACTAGACCCTGTTCCAGATATATCTCTGGGATAGTAAAACAACTTAATTCCTAAGAAGGAATGTTCTGCTTAGAATAGCACTGCTGTTTTGTTATTATAATGTTTACATTTTGAAAGATAATGCATTTGATTACAAAGAACTTACAGTTTCTCAAATAGTTCATATTTGTAAAATCATGCCCAAACCACATTTAACCAGCATCTTAGAATGTGTTTTGAGGCCCTTACTACTCATTTGATCCTGGAAACATGTGACCCTTTTTCACATGTTTCCATTTCAAATTTGTGGTCAAGCACTCTAAAATGTAAATGCTGTTTTATCAAAAGGCTGTATGATGTTAACTGTCATGAGGATTTAATTCAGTGATCACAAATAAATGTGATAAATCTTTTACTTGCATGGTTAACCATAAGATTTTAAGTTGAAGATTAAATTCTATCTTTTATATTTTTCCACTGGGTTGCTTCGATGGTTCATCTATAGTCAGGTGATTAGCTCAACTTCATACCTCTAACAGCATTATTTTAGAAATAGCATTACTAGTGGGGGAAAAAAAAAATCCCAAGAGTTTAGGAAGGAAGAGGTCATCTAAGAAGTTTCTAATAATAGAAAGACAAGTTGTTTATAAGCTACTTTGGTTATTCTGTAAGGAGAGAGAGTCAAAAGACAAAGGTTTAAATATCAGATCTACAGGGAACATGACTTGGGGGAAAGTTACAGCTTTTTTCTTCAGCTATGAGATGAGAGGAAGTGTATTTGCTCTTCTACTTCAGAGCAATGTCAGGAAAATAAAACATGAAAAACCTTAAAATCTGTTTGTTATTGCATAATGTTAGGAAAGGTCACCAGTTTCAACCTACTTTTCAATGCAAGAGAGCCCATTTTCAGTTTTTCTAACAGGAAGACAGATATCTAGTCTCTGCTATGTATTACCAAAATCAAAAGTTATAAAGGAAATACAATATTAAGAAGGATAATTATTAATATGTTTGTGCATGCTCAGTCATTTCTGACTCTTTGTGACCCCATGAACTGTAGCCCACCAGACTCCTCTATCCATGGGATTTTCCTGGAAAGAATATTGGAGTCAGTTGCCATTTCTTTCCCCAGGGGATCTTCCCAACCCAGGAACTGAACTGTCTCCTATGTCTCCTGCATTGGCAGGCAGATTCTTGACTGCTGAGCCACAAGGGAAGCCCACTTTAACATACGCTAATGATAAAAGCTGAAATGGAGGAAATCGTCTTGATTATCAGTTATTTCTTTATAATAAGATACTTTAAGGGTTCATGGAATTTTCTAATGTCAAATCCTCTGGAGACAAAGCCAAGTGACATAGAAAATACAAATAACATAATATATTTAAACTGAGTCCTAGTTATTGTATGCTTAGAAATATTTCTTTGCCAAATAAAGAGATTGATTTTTTGATTTTTAAAATAACTCTGTGTTACTTTAGCAAGTATAAAAATTTTCTATTCCAATGTAACTCAGAGAAAAAGTAAAAGGATTTTGAAAACAAAATATTTGCCGTCAGTGGAAGTATCAATACATCAGAGTTTTGCTTTATGTTCTCAAAATGAAAAAAAAAAACAAACCCACCAAACATTCCAAGTACTATCATGTAGAGAAAATGCTTAAAATACTAAAGGTATTAATCATGGCAAGGCTCACCTGTTACATATTGACTGAGTCTATCAGAGAAATGGGAGTATGGAACGTGTAGTATTTCCATCATGGAAACTATTTAAAATGGGAGGCATGAGATGCACAGAAGAAAAACTTTTTCTTGTTTCAACATCACTAATATCATTCTTCCTAGACATCAATCAATAAATAAAATACACAGCATGTTGAATGTAAATGAGTTTTTCATTTTATTCACAACTGAATAAACAAACAAAAGGCTGCATTCCAACTAGGTTGTCTCCTTAAAAACGTTTATTTTGTATTCCTTAAAATGCTTTTGTGCAAGGAAGATTTGCCTAATTTAGTAACTTGTTTCTACCTCTTGGCTCATATGAAGTACCCTCCCCCCAACCCAGTGCTTTCCTTCCTTTTGGTGACCAAAAGTTATCAAATACCATCAGTTGTTAGTGAATAGAGTCTAAAATATTGTATTTTCTTAAAATTATGCACATTTTCTTTATTTTTTTTTCTAATTTTATTTTTAAATTTTACATAATTGTATTAGTTTTGCCAAATATCAAAATGAATCCGCCACAGGTATACATGTGTTCCCCATCCCGAACCCTCCTCCCTCCTCCCTCCCCATACCATCCCTCTGGGCCGTCCCAGTGCACCAGCCCCAAGCATCCAGCAACATGCATCGAACCTGGACTGGCAACTCGTTTCCTACATGATATTTTACATGTTTCATTGCCATTCTCCCACATCTTCCCACCCTCTCCCTCTCCCACAGAGTCCATAAGACTGTTCTATACACCAGTGTCTCTTTTGCTGTCTCGTACACCGGGTTATTGTTACCATCTTTCTAAATTCCATATATATGCGTTAGTATACTGTATTTATGTTTTTCCTTCTGGCTTACTTCACTCTGTATAATAGGCTCCAG
>NW_011495072.1:19533979-19538586 GCF_000754665.1 Bison bison bison | reverse complement strand
TATCAAGACAGTATGGTACTGGCACAAAGACAGAAATATTGATCAATGGAATAAAATAGAAAGCCCAGAGATAAATCCACGCACATATGGACACCTTATCTTCGACAAAGGAAGGCAAGAATAATCAATGGATTTAAAGACAATCTCTTTAACAAGTGGTGCTGGGAAATCTGGTCAACCACTTGTAAAAGAATGAAACTGGACCACTTTCTAACACCATACACAAAAATAAACTCAAAATGGATTAAAGATCTAAACATAAGACCAGAAACTATAAAACTCCTAGAGGAGAACATAGGCAAAACACTCTCTGACATACAGCACATTTTCTTTAGAGCATTTACTAAAAACTATCCTGCGTTCTTAGAAAAAAGTGATGAATCTTTATCACTTCTTACAATGGTTTCAGAGAAATAAACTGGAAATTTCTTAACTGCCTTTTTCTTTTCAGATGAAATACATCCTGTCTGAAACAGAATCAGCAACAAACTAAAAGCAAGAGCTTCAGGATGACTGAATTTAAAACTATTTTTTAAAAAAGGTAGTTCTGAACATATCAGATGATAGGCTTCAGTATAGAAAACCCCCTCAAGGTGATGTGGTAAGCCACAATAGCTTTTAAAATACCTGTTAAACAGAAAGCTGTGGCTCAGGGTAGTGGTCAGTGTCTGCGGAATTAGAAATTCTTAGAGTTTCAAATAATCAAATCACAGAATTGGTGAGAATGAGTATTTCTATATGGCAACTCAGTTTGTAGAATTTTACAGCTGTATGGTGAAAGAAAAATACTTTAATAGTCACTTTAAAGAAATTGTGACTCTATATACTTTGGCAGAAACAGTAGGGAACTTAAATTGCGTGAAGTTTAGTCCCCTTGGTGCTAGTTCCCTGAGAATGAGACAATGCAGTGACCATCATCATGGAGGAGGTCCCAGGCTGATCCCTGTGGGTTTGGGAGCAGCTGCTGTTCCCTCACTTCCTTCCAGGCTTCAAGTTGTCACTGACTCATTAGGGTAAAACTTCTTGCATCAGTGGAAGAAGTAGCAGCCTAGCAGAACTGCTTTTTCTTTGGTATGAACCTATTATCAACCAACCAGTGACAGATAAATATTTTAACGATCACCACTGCAAAGAAAAATAGAGCATGGCAACTATAGGTGGGGAAAAGCTCTGTAGAAGAAAACGGGACAGAGTAGAAGGTGCCACCATTTGCTGCCCCCACTGAGAAACCTGGGTGGGGGGCAGGCATGCTTTACTGATGCCTCATGACAGCCTTACTTTCCTGACACCCCACATCCAGCTATTCACCAGATACGGATACTGGATGTATCCACTTTTTTTTCTTTCCATGCTTTTCTGGCATCAATTCAGCCACCGTTATAGCTCACCTGGCATTTCACAACAGCCTCCTTCCTGGCTGCCCCCACTTGCTTTGTCCAGTCTGTTCTCCACATGACAACTAAAATGATCTTTCTAATAATCTTTCAGTAATTTACCATGGCGTCAGCCTAAAGTCTGGATTCCCCATGTGGCTGTAAAGCCCTTCCTGAGCCAAACCTTTCTGCCGAAATATTTCTACAGCTTCATCTCTTTATGAATTTCTGATATTCCGGTTCTCAGACAAGTGACCAGAATCAGACAAGTGATTCCTGTTCTTACCACAGGATCTTTGCACATTCGCTGCATGATCTGCCTCCTGCTTGTCTTCCCAGGTCATCTCATACCACTGTCGCATCACTCCACATGGGTCTTCAATGCACTGAGCATGTTTTGACTCACAGCTGCTTGTGTTTTCTCTAGTTATAATACTCCTCCCTAGCTACCCTGTGACTTCAACATGTTATACTCAATAGTGAAAATCACTCAGTTGTGTCCGACTCTTTGCGACCCCATGGAATATACAGTCCATGGAATTCTCCAGGCCAGAATACTGGAGTGGGTAGCTGTTCCCTTCTTTAGGGGATCTTCCCAACCCAGGGATTGAACCCAGGTCTCCTGCATTGCAGGTGCTTTCTTTACCAGCTGAGCCACTGGGGAAACCCATTACACTCAATAGCTGTATGGAAAATCAAAATGACAGAGTTTACACACATACTTAAAGCACATCTTGAAATATAGATTCAAAAGTTCAAAGCTCTGGGCTTCCCTGGTGGTCCAGTGGTTAAGAATCCACCTTGCAATGCAAGAGAAACTGGTTCAGTCCCTGGTCCAGGAAGATCCACATGCTGTGGAGCAACAGCTACTAAGCCAATGCCTAGAGCCCATGCTCTGCAACAAGAGAAGTCACATCAGTAAGAAGCCCATGCACCACAATGAAGAGTAGCCCTTGCTCACTGCGACTAGAGAGAGCCCGAGTGCAGCAGGGAAGACCCACTACAACCAAATAGATAAATAAATAAATTTTCAAAAAAAGAAAGTTATAAGAAGCCACAGTGGAAAACTGATAAATAGATCACTGAAAGGGAAGCAATAGCAAGACTCTTCTTGAACTGCTTTTCCACAGCTAAGAGGCTGAGACAGAATCTAGACAGGTTCTTCAGGTAGCGCTAGTAGTTGTGAAAAATTTCCAGTTGATGAATTGTCTGTACTGTAAGATGCTTAATGGTCCCTGAGCTATGGATGCTTCTAGACCAGTGAGGGAAACAGAGATGTTTACTGCCAGCTGGGAGGTCTGTTCAGTAGCAGCCACCGATCACTGACCTTCTAGCCTGTATTGTGTTCCCCTGCATCATCTCCAGATGTGTATTTCTAACCACATATTGTAAATTATTACTTGGGGGTCCTATGGGTGTCTCAGAAGACTCTACCTGTCTAGAATAGAATTTGTTATCTTTCCCACAAAATCTGCTGCTTTTCCAACATTTTCTCTCCCAGTTAATGGCACCACCATCTGTTCAGATACCCAAATAAGAGATCCAAATATTCCTTTATACCTTACACTCTCACCATCCACATGCAGCTTCTCACCCGCTCCTGTTGATACCACTTTCTTAATTTCCTATTAAGGCTAAAATCCATTTAATTCTCTTTCTCCTCACCACCTCTCCTTCAATGAAAGCTGCACTTATTTCTGAATTATAACAGATCCCTAACTGATTTCGCTCATTCCAATCTTACCTTATGCTCATCCATTCTTTGTAAGACCCTATAGTGATTCTCCAGGGCACTCAGGCTAAAACAGGTGATGAATATTTGTTGAATGAATTATCTTCTCTAATCTTCAAAAAACGTTAGGTTTATTTTTCAGTGTGGTACACTAAAGCTAAAGGGAGGAGCTCACCTCCTCATCAAATGACCACATTTGTCTGGCTCCTGAGGCTGTACTGTTTCTATGTCACACTGACTGTGCTTTCTATCTGGAGATGGCCTTTTTATGTGGACAGTGAAGACTGCTGGTTCCACAATGGAATTCTGACAGTCACACACAAGTAAACAATCGCCAGTTCCCATAACATTGTAGTGATTTCTTTACAGATTACCTTGAGCTGCAGTAAAAGTGTGAACCAGAACTTCAATTATGTAGGCTTTATTTTAAAAGTATGCAGAAGAAAGACATTGTAAACTTTTAGGCAAAGTCACCATATTACCAAAAACAAGCTAATACAAATTTTTAAGAGTACATTCCAAGGAATAAGTTGGAATTTCTGCACATCGAACCCTGTTATTTATACTTCTGCTGCTGCTGCTGCTAACTCGCTTCAGTCGTGTCCGACTCTGTGCGACCCCATAGACAGAAGCCCACCAGGCTCCCCCGTCCCTGGGATTCTCCAGGCAAGAACACTGTAGTGGGTTGCCATTTCCTTCTCCAATGCATGAAAGTGAAAACTGAAAGTGAAGTCGCTCAGTCGTGTCCGACACTCAGCGACCCCATGGACTGCAGCCTACAAGGCTCCTCCATCCATGGGATTTTCCAGGCAAGAGTACTGGAGTGGAGTGCCATTGCCTTCTCCAATTTATACTTCTAGAGTATATATAAAGACCATAAAATAGAACTTTTGCCCAGAACAGTGCCTTGCACGTTGTTGAAGTTCAGTAAATATTTGTCAAGTAAGTGAATTAATAAAGGGAAATAGTAAAACCCTCAGCATTCAATGGTCCTGAATCATTTGCTTGTGTTTGTCATATTCTTTCTGCTAAAGGAAAATAGTAAACTTGTTTGTTTAAGCTAAGTTTTCCACTACAGAGATCAAAGCAAAAAAGCTTTCATTTTCTCATCAAACTAGAAAACTTATTCAATCAGAACAATTTATTTCCTAAATATACTGGTAAAAAACACATGATTCAAGTTTTTAAAGTTTCTACCAAAACTTAATATATGTATTTCTGTTTATGTTTTTAACTATGAATTTAGCTTTATGAGAAAGAAGATTGACATAATTATTGAAATGAAAATTTTGGATTTATTTGCAGTCAAAATACCAGCATTATCTCAATTTACACTAATATTTCAGATTCCATTTTTGCTCATCTCTTCCCTAACTCCCTCTACACTTATACACTATTGAGTTACCTCATACATGATAATTTTAACCAAGGTTAACTAAAAAGCCTCTTGATAAAAGTAAAAGTGGAGAGTGAAAAAGTTGGCTTAAAGCTCAACATTCAGA
>NW_011495072.1:19527934-19533676 GCF_000754665.1 Bison bison bison | reverse complement strand
GAAAGTTATGACCAACCTAGATAGCATATTCAAAAGCAGAGACATTACTTTGTCAACAAAGGTTTGTCTGGTCAAGGCTATGGTTTTTCCTATGGTCATGTATGGATGTGAGAGTTGGACTGTGAAGAAGGCTGAGCGCCTAAGAATTGCTGCTTTTGAACTGTGGTGTTGGAGAAGACTCTTGAGAGTCCCTTGGACTGCCAGGAGATCCAACCAGTCCATTCTGAAGGAGATCAGCCCTGGGATTTCTTTGGAAGGAATGATGCTAAAGCTGAAACTCCAGTACTTTGGCCACCTCATACAAAGAGTTGACTCATTGGAAAAGACTCTGATGCTGGGAGGGATGGGGGGCAAGAGGAGAAGGGGACAACAGAGGATGAGATGGCTGGATGGCATCACTGACTCGATGGACATGAGTCTCAGTGAACTCTGGGAGTTGGTGATGGACAGGGAGGCCTGGCGTGCTGTGATTCATTGGGTCGCAAAGAGTCGGACATGACTGAGCGACTGATCTGATCTGATCTTAAGATTATATTTGACATATCAAAATGTTGGAGGAAGGGGGACCCCTTCCAGGGCCCGAAACTGGGCTCTTGTCTAACACTCGGAAAAGAATTGTCCGAGGAGACAGGTGCTGACCAAGCAAGAGATTTTATTGGGAAGGGCACCCCGGTGGAGAGCAGTAGGGTAAGGGAACCCAGGAGAACTGCTCTGCCTCAGTCTCGGGTTTTATGGTGATGGGATTAGTTTCCGGGTGGTCTTTGGCCAATCAGTCTAATTCAGAGTCCTTCCTGGTGGCACACGCATCGCTAGCCAAGATGGATGTTAGCGAGAGGGATTCTGGGAAGTGGACGGAAATGTGGTGTCTCCTTTCGACCTTTCCCGAACTCTTCCAGTTGGTGGTGGCTTATTAGTTCCGTATTCCTTATCAGGATCTCCTGTCATAACAACTCATGCAAATGATTACTATGGTGCCTGGCTAGGGTGGGCAGTTTCAATCAGTGTGCTTCCCCTAACAAAAAGAAAAGGAAACTATATTGATTTTCTGAGTAAAATGTACAATAAATAACTCTTGATTAGTCAGGAAAAATGTATCAGTCAATTTGCATGTCACATACTATAATTCTATGTCTTATTTTTATAATAAAAGTACACTTATAATATTGTCTTCAATATTTTAATACATAAAGTTCTAATATGAATTTAAAGAGGTACAATTTAAAGACATTAAATTGTATCTGTTTAAAAAGAAATCAGATCTTTATTTATACTGTTATTGTTGTTCAGTTGCTAAGTTGTATCCAACTCTTTGCAACCCCATGGACTGCTGCATGCCAGGCTTCCCTGTCCTTCAGTATCTCCTGGAGTTTGCTCAAACTCATGTCTTGAGTTGCTGATAGCATCCAACCATCTCATCCTCTGTTGTTCCCTTCTCCTCTTACCCTCAATCTTTTCCAGCATCAAGGTCTTTTCCAGTGAGTCAGCTCTTCACATCAGGTGGTAAAAGTACTGAAGCTTCAGCTTTAGCGTCAGTCCTTCCAATGAATAATCAGGGTTGATTTCCTTTAGGATTGACTGGTTTGATCTCCTTGCTGTCCAAGGGACTCACGAGAGTCTTCTCCAGCACCACAATTCTGGTTATGATGTCAGATCTGTTTTTAGGTCATGCTATAAATAGGCCAGAAAATCAGGAAGAAGCTGAGCTTGAGTTCCTCTTGTAGAGAACTTATGATTTGTGTATGATACCTTGACAGTTTGTAGCATTACTAGTTATATACTCCCTGTTTAAAATGTACATCTAACATCTCACTGCCTCTGAGAGAATCTGTATGGGAAGTTTATTTTATCATCAACACCAAGGGTTTTCAATGGAAATCAATCCCATTCTGGGGCCTGGTGAAATTTTTTTAGGACTGAGTTTGGATACTTTAACAAAAAAGCATAATGTGGCAAATTTGGAAAATCTGGGAGTGAAGGTGATAATTAGATCAATATTAGATTTTTAAAGGCAATTGAATTTCCAGACCTTCTCTGACAGGACATGTGCTTCTGGACTATGATTATGTCTGGTCTGGACACTGACCTTGGCTGGGGGAAGCATACCATCATACTTTCTTCTGTTTGGAGAACTTTCTCTTCTTTGATTCTTCAGTCACACAGTAGGCCAACCACAATGGGCCTGGCATAGAAGCACTTCTTCCCAGCAGCTTTCACAAGAGGAGGAAGTGCTGTGTATTTATGCAAATTTGCTTCTCTGTGTGTGGCGGCACTCTGCAGGGAGTATCCATCCAGTGCTGCTCTCCCCTCTGGGTCTCTGAGGTGCAGGCTTTCTTCCTGCAGTGAAGCGGAGTGGGAATCTCTCTGAAACCACTCTATTTTTCTGCCTTTTTTTCCTTCATACTCCTAGTGAGACATGCAATAGATCAAACTCATTCTCTTGGTTGGCATGTTCTGCGTCTGACTCCAGTGTGTTTTTTTTGTTGTCTTCAAGTGAATTATGCTCAAAACTGACAGCAGCCGCCTGCAACAGATAACCCTGAAGGGCAGGGTAGTAGAGCCTTGCGGTCAGTCCTTCCTTTCCTGAGCTGCAGTCTTCTCCTTTGAAGGTCTCCTGAGTTCCTAACTGCCAGAGTTCAAGGGAATCTGACCATATTTTGATTTCAATAGGAAAAAAAAAATTTATGTAAAATTCAAAGTACCCATGTAATCATTTATAGAAAAAAAAAAATCTCTAAACTTATGTTTTAGAGAACAAAGAAGGAAAGAAGTAGGAAATCCCCTCAACAGTTTCATTTAGAAAAAAAAAAAATCACACCTATGCTACCTCCATGGTGCGAAGTAAAAATTATAATGCAGGAGAAGATGGTGAACGTATTTTAATTAGATTGTTAATGTTCACAGTGTCAATTACAAGAGCACTGGACATAACCTACTTACTTATACTTACTACAACGTGCTTAAATGACTTGCATACATCATACTGCTGCCTCTCAGGTGGCTTTGTGGTTACTGTGGATCATGAACCCCACCCTTTTAGATCAGATAAGGCTAAAATGTGATGAAGAAGGGAGGGGGAAAATAACCCTTATATTTATAAGCCAGTGCTTATAAAGATACTTAAGACATCAAACATCTGAAATGAAAATCTATTTATCAGGCGATTTAATAAGCTTGGAACAATATTTTTAAACAATACTACTGTTTATCAATTTGCCTTTCATGGGGCTAAAATCTTCGGAAGCAGATTTTTTATCATGTTTACATTTGAGATTTTAAGACAACATGAGCTTCAGGTATTTTTTTTACCAATAAGACTTTACCTCTGTCATTAAGTTCCTGCTGTAAGGGAAGTCTGAAGCTATCACTGGCACTAGGCCTTTCGGTTCTATCTTTAAAAGTCTCTGGAATACCCTCTTCTCTGTCCTTAGCAGTGCCACATGACCAGCCTTTATAGCCATTTCCCTATACTCATCTAGGAAAACTTCTAACTGATCTGATTGCCTCCTGCCTCCTCTCTACACTGCTGCTATAGTTATCTTTCTAAATACAGCACTGATACTTTCACTCTTTTGCTTAGAAACATCTCAGCAGTTCATAGCTCACCAGAATGGGTTACCAATGTGACCAGATATTGATCACAACAGCCTTTGGGGTACTAATGAACCTGAGTTCATTGCCTCATTCAAGCAGCTTCTTCTGCTGACTCCAGTGTACTATTCAAATGTTACCATTTTTAAATTGAGCCTCTACTTAAAAGGTTTAGAAGCAGTAAGTTAAAACAAGTGTTCTGACTCTGGACACATGAGAACATGAGTCCAGGTGTACTAGATCTCTTACTTTTTTCTAGAGAAGCTGGAAACCCAGTTTTTGGTGCTGTGGTGAGAAGGAGCATGGTTCATGTCCTGTGTGGTATGCCTGTAAAGCATAAAGCAAACTATCCTGGGGACCTCCCTGGAAGTCCAGTGGTTATGACTTCATCTTCCAGTGCAGGGAGTGTGGTTTGATCCCTGGTTGGAGAGCTAAGATCTCACATGCCTCATGGCCAAAAAATCAAAATATAAAAAATTAGCAACACTTTTCAGGTGGTGCTAGTGGTAAAGAACCTGCGTGTCAATACATAAGAGACACAGATTTGATCCTTGGGTCTGGAAGATCCCCTGGAGGAGGAACTGGCAACCCACTCCAGTATTCTTGCCTGGAAAAATCCATGGACAGAGAGCTCCTTGCGGGCTACAGTCTGTGGGGTTGCAAAAGAGTTGGCATAGTCATATACACACACACACATACACAAAGATTGAAAAAGTAACCCACAGACTGAGAGAAAGTATTTGCAAATCATGTGTCTGATTAAGGGATTAATATACAGAATACATAAAGAACTTCTATAACTCCTACAACCAACAACAAGAACAACAAACAAGCCAATTTTAAAATGGGAAAAGGATTTGAACAGACATTTTCCCAAAGATAGCAACCAAACAACAATAACAAAGATAATGCATAAATGGCCAATAAGCACATGAAAATATGCTCAACATCACTAGTCATTAGTGAAATAAATTAAAATATATATAGGATACCACTTCACACCCATTAGGATAGTTATTACTAAAACAAACGAGTAGAAAATAATGGGTGTTGGCAAAAATGTAGAGAAATTGAAACCCTATGCATTGACGGTGGGAATATAATATGGTACAAATATATAGTGGTTCCTCAAAAAATTAAACATAGAATTATCATGATTCATTAATTCCAATTTTAGAGATATATCCCAAAGAATTGAAAGTAAGCATTAGAACAAATATTTGTACACTTAGTTCTTAGCAGCATTGTTCACAATAGCCTATACACACACACACACACACACACACACACATATATATATATATATACATATTTATATATACAAGATGATGAAAAAGTTCTGAGATAGGTAATGGTGATGATTCACAATTAATGTGAATGTACTTACTGCCACTAAACTGTGTATCTTAAAATGATAAACTTTACATTATGTATCATCGTTGTTTAGTCACTAAGTCATGTCTAACTCTTTTCGACCCCATGGACTGTAGTTCCTCTATTAGTTCCTCTATTTTACCACAATTTTTTAAAAAGCAAATCATCCATTATTGCAATCTTTATTTCTGGTTTACATAGGGGTTTTGGTCAGGCTCCTTTTTGTCTTTACCCTCAGTTCAGTTCAGTCGCTCAGTCGTGTCTGACTCTTTGTGACCCCATGAATCGCAGCATGCTAGGCCTCCCTGTCCATCACCAACTCCCGGAGCCCACCCAAAGCCATGTCCATCGAGTCAGTGATGCCATCTTGCCATCTCATCCTCTGTCGTCCCCCTTCTCCTCCTGCTTCCATCTTTCCCAGCATCAGGGTCTTTTCCAATGAGTCAACTCTTCACATGAGGTGGCCAAAATATTGGAGTTTCAGCTTCAACATCAGTCCTTCCAATGAACACCCAGGACTGATCTCCTTTAGGATGGACTGGTTGGACCTCTTTGCAGTCCAAGGGACTCTCAAGAGTCTTCTCCAACACCACAGTTCAAAAGCATCAATTCTTCGGCTCTCAGCTTTCTTCACAGTCCAACTCTCATATCCATACATGATTACTGGAAAAACCATATCCTTGACTAGACGGACCTTTGTTGGCAAAGTAGTGTCTCTGCTTTTGAATATGCTATCTAGGTTGGTCATAACTTTCCTTCCAAGGAATAAGCATCCTTTAA
>NW_011495072.1:19503789-19527485 GCF_000754665.1 Bison bison bison | reverse complement strand
TTACTCCTTGGAAGGAAAGTTATGACCAACCTAGATAGCATATTCAAGAGCAGAGACATTATTGGCCAACAAAATTCGTCTAGTCAAGGCTATGGTTTTTCCTGTGGTCATGTATGGATGTGAGAGTTGGACTGTGAAAAAGTCTGAGCACCGAAGAATTGATGCTTTTGAACTGTGGTGTTGGAGAAGACTCTTGAGAGTCCCTTGGACTGGAAGGAGATCCAACCAGTCCATTCTGAAGGAGTTCAGCCCTGGGATTTCTTTGGAAGGAATGATGTTAAAGCTGAAACTCCAGTAGTTTGGCCACCTCATGCGAAGAGTTGACTCATTGGAAAAGACTCTGATGCTGGGAGGGATTGGGGGCAGGAGGAGACGGGGACGACAGAGGATGAGATGGCTGGATGGCATCACTGACTCGATGGCCGTGAGTCTGAGTGAACTCCGGGAGTTGGTGATGGGTAGGGAGGCCTGGCGTGCTGCGATTCATGGGGTCGCAAAGAGTTGGACGCGACTGAGCGACTGATCTGATCTGATACATATATGTACACATATAAGAATGTGTATGTGGAGAAGGAAACGGCAACCCACTCCAGTGTTCTTGCCTGGAGAATCCCAGGGACAGAGGAGCCTGGTGGGCTGCTGTCTATGGGGTCGCACAGAGTTGGACACGACTGAAGCGACTTAGCAGCAGCAGCATCTCTTTCTGGGGCTACTCAGGTGGTTTCAGTGGTAAAGAATCCACCTGCAAAGGCAGGAGACACAGGTTGGACCCCTAGGTCAGGAAGACGCCCATGGAGAAGGGCATGACAACCCACTGCAGTATTCTTGCCTGGAGAATCCCATGGACAGAGGAGCCTGGAGGCTGTAGTCCATAGGGTCCAAAAAAATTGGATACGACTGAGCATGCATGGACAATATATCTCTCCTTCGGAAAAATCACTCAGCTGTAAAAGTAAATGATACATCCGATAGTGTGGATGGGCCTTAAAAAACATTATGCTAAGTTAAAGTTGGACACAAAAAGTTACATGTTATATGATTCCATTTGTATGAAATGTTCACAATAGGGAAATCAATAGAGACAGAAAATTGATTAGTAGTTGCCAGGAGCTGGGAGGAAGGGCAATGAGGAATGACTGCTAATGGGTACAGGTTTTCTTTTTAGGGTGATGAAAAGGTTCTAAAATTGTTTGTGGCATACTTCCGTGGCAATCCAGTGGTTAAGACTGCACACTTCCGATGCAGGGGGCATGGGTTCAATCCCTGGTTGGGGAACTAAGATCCCACAGGCCATGGGGCACAGCCAAAAAACTAAAAAAGAAATTTTTTTTAAGTCTAAAAAAGTAAAATAAAATTGTGGCAATGGTTGGACAACTTTACAAATATCTACAAACAACTTAAGTGTGCTCCTTTTTTGGTGACATTGTTACTATGTATTTTAAAAACGTTTTGTGATAAGATACATATACCATAAAACTTAACATCATAACCATTTTTATGTGTACAGTTCAGTGGCATTAAACACATTCACAAAGCTGTGTAACCAGCACCATCTCGCACCATCTATCTCTAGAACTCTTCCCATCCTGTAACTGAAACTGTGCTCATTAAACCAGAACTCCCCATTTCTCTCCCTGGCAATCATCATTCTATACTCTATAATTGTGAGTACTCTAGATACCTCATATAAGTGGAATCAAATAGTATTTGTCCTTTTGTGACTAGCTCATTTCACTTAGCAGAGGAGCCTCAGGTTTATTCATGCAGTATGTGTCAGAATTCCCCACCTTTTAAGGCTGAATATTATCCCTTTGAATATATATATACATATACCACATTTTCTTTGTCCATTCATCTGTCAATGGACATTTGGGTTTCCATTATGCCACTATTGGGAATAATTCTGCTATGTACATGAGTGGACAAATATCTGTTTGAGTTCTTGCTTTCAGTTCTTTTGGATATGCCCAGAAGTGGAATTGTTGGATTGTATGATAATTTTATTTTTAATTTTTGAAGGAACTGCCATACTGTTTTTCACAGCAGCTGCACCATTTTATGTTGAATTGTACTCTTTAAATGGGTCAATTTCATCACATATGAGTTTCATTTCAAGAAAACTGTAATTCAAAATCGGTGTAGTACCAACCCTCAGGGCTTCCGTGATGGTTCAGATGTTAAAGAATCTGCCTGCAATGCAGGAGACCAGGGTTCAATCCCTGGGTTGGGAAGATCCCTTGGAGAAGGATATGGTCACCCATTCCAGTATTCTTGCCTAGAGAATTCCATGGACAGAGGAGCCTGGTGGCCTGCAGTCCATGGGGTCACAAAGAGTTGGACACAACTGAGCGACTAACACTAACACAACCCTCAAGGATCTTATAACCTAGCGATGGGAAGAAGAAAAGTTCACAAGTATTCACCATGTTAGGTAAGGTAAATGATGAGAGAAGTTCTTTGGTGCTTCAAAGGAAAGATATTATTTTTGGTTAGATGAGTCAAGAAAAGCTTCAAGATAAAGAAGAAATATTTGAAGAAATATTTAAAGAAAGGTCATACTGAAACAGTATGAAATGATGAACCATCTGGCTGGGGAAGGGAAAAGGAAAGTGAGAAATATTTTAAAGAAAGGCAAGAAGAATGGAAAATATAGAAAAATTATTTGATGGCAAATATGTTGCCGTTTCTTCCCCACACCATTTCATTTTCTTCTTGGGCATATAGGAGGCTGTACTTTCTAGACCTCTTATATCCCAGTAGGGCCTGTAACTAATTCTGGTCAAGGAAATGGGGGAAGGGTGGTGTGGGAGCACAACTGGCCCCTAAAATCTCCTACAAGATCCTTCATCACCACCTGGGTACAGAGGATGCAGAGATCAACTCTGAGGACTCGGAGGAGACCCTAGAGCAGGTGTTGGCCTGCAGGTCACATCCAGCCCACTGCCTGCTTTTGTACTGCCTGTGAGCTAAGAATGGTTTTACGTTTTAAATAGTCGAAAATTAAAGAGTAAGAATATTTTGTGACACCTGAAAATGATATCAAATTCAAATTTCAGTGTCCATAAATAAAGTGTTACTGGAATCAAAAAAAAAAAAAAAGAATGTGTATGTGTGACAGAGAAGGTGTTACAATGGATCGCTCAAAGATTGAAATGGGAAGGGCAAATTAATATTGATATTCATCTCTGCAATTTAAAAAAACTTGTCTTTAGAGAATCTTGTTGCTCCAAAGATGTTTTGTTCTAGCTCTAGATGTTCTATATACATTTGTGCATATTTATATATATGTAAAATTATACTGAACATTTTTTCTTAAGTTTATTGGCTAGTTGCATTTGTTCTTTTTTAAACCTTTGTTTTTATTGAGTTATAATTAACAGATAACATTGTATTAGTTTCAGGGGAACAGTATGATGATACATATTGAATGCATATATTGTGCATATAATGCATATATTATGAAATGACCACAACAATAAGTATAGTTAACACCCATTACCATACATTGTTACAATTTTTTTAAAATCTTGTGATGAGGACTTTTATGATCTACTGTCTTAGCAACTTTCAAATATGCAATATAGTCATCATGCAACAATATAGTCACCATGTAGCACTATATCCCCATGACTTATTTATTATGCAATTGGAAATTTATAACTTTTGACCCTCTTCACCCATTTTTCCCATTGCTACCCACTGCCTCTGGCAACCACTAATCATCTGCTGTCTGCATCTATGAGCTTGGTTTTTTTGTTTGGTTGGTTTGGCTTGGTCTACATGTAAGTGATATCAAATAGAATTTCTCTTTGATAACTTATTTCACTTAGCATAATATGCTCAAGGTCCATTTATGTTGTCACAAATGGCAGAATTTCCTTCCTTTAATAGCTGAATTATGTTCTATTGTCTCTGTGTGTGTATACATTTTATCCCACATTTTCTTTATCCATTTATCCATTGATGGAAACTTAGATTATTATCTTATCTTGTCTATTATAAATAATGCTGTAGTGAACATGGCATTATTTTTGACTTAATATTTTCACTTTGTTTTCTTCAGATAAAGACCCAGAACTGAAATTTCTGGATCATACGGTGGTTATGTTTTAAATTTTTTGAGGAACCTTCATACCGTTCATACCGTTTTCTGTAGTAGCTGCACCAATTTACTTTCCTACCAATAGTGTATAAGGGTTTCTTTCTCTCTACATCCTCTCCAACACTTTTGACTTCTTATCTTTTTTAATAAGAGCCAGTCTAACAAGTGTAAGGTGATATCTCACTGTGGTTTTGATTTGCATTTTCCTGCTGATTACTGGTACTGAGCGTTTTTTTCAGGTACCTGTTGACTATCTGTGTCTGCTTTGGAACAATGTCTATTCAGATTGTCCATTTTTTAAAATGGGTTGTTTCTTTGCTATTGAATTGTATGCTTTATATCTTTTGACTACTAACTCCTTATCAGATATATGCTTTGCGTATATTTTCTCCCATTCAGTAGCCTTTTCATTTTGTTGATAGTTTTCTTTGCTGTGCAGAAGCTTCTTAGTTTGATATAATCCCACTTATTTAGTTTTGCTTTTGTTGCCTTGCTTTTGAGTCAGATTTTTAAAAAATTTATCACCAAGGTTGATGTCAAGGATCTTACTGCTTTTATTTTAGATGTTTTAAAATATTGGTGTCATGTGGCAATTCTCATGGTATGGACATTGTCTATTGGAATTTTAATCAGACAAGAAGCAATGCTTCTCATTTTAAGAATATGAGAAAAAAAGCCATGATGTCCACCTCTCTTTTCCAATCATATTGCCGTCACCCTACTTAAGTCCCATATAAATTCATATCTAAACTATTTTGTTAGCTTCCTGTTTATACTTTTAACTCATTTTTTTCAGTGTATACCATATTGATTTTCTAAAATAGCACGTTTTCTCAGTAGATGACTTTACTTCCTATTTCACAAAGACTATATCAAGCATGAATGCTCTTAGTTCCTGCTCTCCCCCTCCCTACCTTCTACAAACACAACTGCATGGGCTGTAACCTTGCCTCTTTTCTCTGTTACAAACCTTGATTCTAATCCAGCCACTTGTGCTCTGGATCTCATTCTCTCCCATCTCCTCTGGGACCTGGATCCATCTGCTGCCTCTTTTCTGTCCTGTACCTCTAACCTTTTCCTCTCTTTTAGCTCTTTACCTTTAACCTATAACCAGACTCAACTCTATCTCAGCATAAAAAAACAAAGTGTGTTTCTCAAGCTGCCACCTTGCATTTCTCCTTCTCCTCACCCCAAGCTTCATGAAAGCCTGTGCTCTATTTGCTTTGTTCACTCCTTTCCCCAATGTATCTCTATGAAACTGCTCTATAAACATTACCTGTGGTTGCTTAAGTACTGAATCCAGTGGGCAGCTTTCATTATTTTTTTTAATCTTATCTGTCTTCAGCTTTGTCTTCAGTTTGGGCCAAAATCTTTCTTTGCATAATCATTCTTGTAACTATAATCATTCCTTCTTACTCTTCCTCTGCCTACGCTCAACTACTGGTGTATCCGCTGATCAGTTCTTTGTGGTCCCTTCTCTGCTGATTGTCTTCAGGCTGATGCCATCACCATAAGCTGAAAACTCCAAAATTCTCTTTTCCTCAACTTTTTCCTGTTTGCTGAACTCAGTTGCATATAACCCAGCATTTCCACTGAACATGTCTACTTGGATGTGCAGCATATTTTATTATCAGATCAGATCAGATCAGATCAGTCGCTTAGTCGTGTCTGACTCTTTGCAACCCCATGAATTGCAGCACGCCAGGCCTTCCTGTCCATCACCAACTCCCAGAGTTCGCTCAGACTCACGTCCATCGAGTCAGTGATGCCATCCAGCCATCTCATCCTCTGTCTTCCCACTTCTCCTCCTGCCCCCAATCCCTCCCAGCATCAGAGGCTTTTCCAATGAGTCAACTCTTCGCATGAGGTGGCCAAACTACTGGAGTTTCAGCTTTAGCATCATTTCTTCCAAAGAAATCCCAGGGCTGATCTCCTTCAGAATGGACTGGTTGGATCTCCTTGCAGTCCAAGGGACTCTCAAGAGTCTTTTCCAACACCACAGTTCAAAAGCATCAATTCTTCGGCACTCAGCCTTCTTCACAGTCCAACTCTCACATCCGTACATAACCACAGGAAAAACCATAGCCTTGACTAGATGAATCTTTGTTGGCAATTTTTTTAAATTTTTATAATAAAATAATGTAATATAATAATATTTTATTATAATACCCTATTGTCCATATCTTGGTAAATAGCACTGCCATCTATCAATTGTCCGTATCAGAAACATGGAGAAGACTCTGTTCTTGCTGTTTCTGAATACCTAATCCAATTAGGCATGATGTCCTGTGTATTTTACTAAAGTGTGTCTATAAGCTTAGTTTTCTTATTCACCTTATTTAACTAAGAGTTCTTTAGATACTCACTAAAGTAAGATGACACCATATTGACAGTCAAATAAAACTATTATTTCTTGTTATTAAACTGTCATAGTGAGTTCCAAATCTTTTTTTAAAAAACATCTAGAAATTTAAGCCAAAACTGTAGTTTATGAAAAATTAAAAGATAGCAATATGATCACATCCTTCACACAGTAACACTTGTTATTTTAGATAGTAGGTATCACCAAAAAAAAAATACCAAGTGTTGGCAAAGATGAAGAGAAACTGGAACCATTGTACAGTATTAGACACATGAAATACAGCTATGGAAACTTTATGGCAGTTCCTCAAAAAATTAAACAGAGACTTACCCTATGACCCAGCAATTCCACTTCTAAGTGCATATACAAAAGAATTGAAAGCAGAGAGTAGAACAAATATTTGTACACCCATGTTGATGGAGTATTACTCACAATAGCCAAAAAGTGGAAACAACCTAATGTCTATTGACAGATGAACAGATGGTCTCAATGGAATAGAGACTCAGACTTAAAAGGGAGTGAAATTCTGGCATACAGAACAGTGTTGAAGACATTATGATAAGTGAGATAAGCCAGACACAAAAGGACAAATTATATATTTCTACTTATATGAGGTATCTGGAATAGTCCAATTCAGACAGAGACTAGAATGGTGCCTGTGGGCTGGGAAGCTATTTTTTAATGGGTATAGAGTTTCCATTTAAGATAATGAAAAAGCTCTGAAGATGTATAATGGTAATGGTTGCATAATAATATGAATGAACTTAATACTGCTGAACCGTACACTTAAAAACAGTTAAATGGTTAAATATTGTTGTACGTATTTTAGTACTGTTGTATCAGCTCAGGCTGCTATAACAAAAATATCATAGGATGATTGGTTTAGACAAAAGATATTTATTTCTCACAGTTCTGGAAACTAGGATGTTTAAGATTAAGGTGGCAGCAAATTCAGTGTCTGTTGAAGTCCTATTTTCAGGCCTGTAGATGGTGGCCTTCTTGCTGTATGGCCACATGGCTGAAACATCATCTGTCTTTCTTTTTATAAAAGACACTAATCCCATTCATAAGGGCTCCAGCCTCACGACCTGATTACCTTCCCAAAGCCCCATCTCCAAATACTACCACAGTGCGAATTTAGATTTCAACATACATGAATTTTATCAATGTGAGGGAACACAAACATTCAGTCCCATAGAAGCCATGTAAAATTAGAATATATTTATCAGATTTTTAAAAACCATCCTTCTTGATACATCTTTCTTTAGCCTTCCAGAAGTATAGACTTTTTCCTTAACAATACAGGGTGTGAGAACTAACTGAAGAGAGTGGTCTCCTGCCAGAAGGGTATAAGGGGATGGTTCTGAGAAACAATTAGAGATGTCAGAGTGCGCTCTAAAATTCCTGGGTGCAAAGAAATAGAAAACTGGGTGGCACTAGTGAGAAAGACACACCTGCCAGTACAGAAGATGCAAGAGACACAGGTTTGATCCCCGGGTCGAGAAGATCCCCTGGAGGAGGGCACGGCAACCCACTCCAGTATTCTTGCCTGGAGAATCCCAAGGACAGATGAGCCTGGTGGGCTACCATCCATCGGGTCGCAAAGAGTCCGAGAGGACTGAAGCGACTTAGCGTGTGCATGCACAGCTGTGGACATCCTGCTCCTGGCTCTGTCCTCTCGGTGACTGCAAGGATGCCTTCTTCACTCCTCTACTTGTATTCCTCCAGAGTGTGTGTTTCCCAGCTTGAACAAGACCCTTCCTACTTCTCTTAAAGCAAACAATGCACTCCAAGACAAAACAGAACTATACTTAGCAAAAAAAGAAAAAGTTTAAAAATACATGCATTTTTGCAGTCATTATGAAGCAATCTAAAAGCTGAATAAAAGAAAAGCAACTCAAAATTAGAACAAAGACCTTGGGAGCTCTAACGTGAAAATATGTGTATCATTGTTAAGTGCCAAAGTAAATACAGCATGCAAACCCCAAACTGCTTATCTATGTGGTTTCCATAGTGTCAATATATATGCAAAGTTGGTCTGGCTGCACTGAGAGCCATTAAAGGTCATGGAAGTAAAAACAAAAGTCAGACTCTCTCTGTGAACATTTGGCAAGCAAGTGTCAAGTTTCCTCCACACTTTCTGTTTCTAGAGAAATGAGCCAGAGGTGGCAGTAATGTTCTCCCCTTCCCCCCACCCTGCCCCCTTCCTCTCTCCTTCAGTCTCAATCCCCCATGAATTACAGCATTATTTTCTTTTGAGTCCCAGGAAATGAAATTCAAATTCACAGTGAAAGAGTACCCAAGAAAAGAGATGACCTGTTCCTTTTAATAAATATTTTCATATTTAATTACATCATAGTTAAAATGAGAAGTGCTTTAAAACTGACCTGCTTTGAGGGGGAGGGGAGGAATAAGATATTCTTCAAAAGGTTTTCTTCTTGTCAAGTCAAAATAGCTTCAGATAAGTGAATAACAGGAATACCTGCTATAGCAACATAGCATCAGGATGACAGGAATGAATAGCACATCACCCAGTTTTCACTGGTTGTGCTACAGTTTTTGAGCATAGATTAGGGAGGCTCCTGAAATACTAAGCGGATGAGGTGACAAATTATATCTGTTATAAAAGCTACACTCAGTGGGATGGTTTTGCCTTATTATTTTAGAAGTTTAACAGCAGATATATACAGGGATAGTTTTTGGTTTGTTTGTTCTTTTAGTGGAAAGGAATGGAAATTTAGCAGTGAGTTAATTCTACAAGCATTTATTGAATGATTACTATATGCTGGGCGCTCTGCTGGGCACAGTTGTGAGTTGTTTGAAACTCACATCTGTTGAGTAACTCCCCTAAGGTCTCACTACTAATTAACAACAGAACAAGTCCATGCTTTGAACTCCTATGTTACTTCTCAATTACTTTTGTTAAAAGTGCAAGGTTCTGCATTGTATGTCCCTGTATCTTCTTATCCTTCACACGTGATTCTCAGCCCCTGTGCCCTAGAACAGTGCCCATCTCATCAGTCCTCTCCTGTGGAACAAAACAGTCAATAGGTCTTAATGCATGTGCACTCATTCACTCCAGTCATGTCTGACTCTTTGTAACCCTGTGGTCTGTAGCCTGCCAGGCTCCACTGTCCTTGGGATTCTCAAGGCAAGAATACTGGAGTGGGTTGCCATTTCCTTCTCCAGGGGATCTTCCCAACCCAGGAATCAAACCCATTTCTCCTGCGTCTCCTGCACTGCAGGTAGATTCTTGACCCACTGAGCCATGTGAGAAGCCCATAGGCCTTAACAGCTGACTCCAAATTCCATGTACGTGTTACTGCTGCTGCAGGGACCGCTACTGCTACTGCTTCTATTACTGTGTTCTGTTTGTGTGCTCAGTTGCTCAGTCATGTCCAGCTCTTTGCAGCTCCATGGACTGTAGCCTGCTAGGCTCCTCTGTCTGTGGAATTTTCCAGTCAAGAATACTGGAACAAGTTGCCATTCCCTAGTCTAGGGGATCTTCCCGACCCAGGGATAGAACCCACATCTCTTGCACCTCCTGCTTTGACAGGCGGATTCTTTACTTCTGAGCCACCTTTATTACTATACTATTAACAAGAGCAATGATAATTGATAATCTTCATTGACTCCTTACTATGTAACTGGAACCCTGCTAAGAGCTTTGTAAGCCTTCTTTCATTTAATACTTTCAATGGTGGTTGAATGTATATGCTCTTGAACAGGCTGTGTTAGTTAGATCCAATCCCCTGTTCATTAGCTGTGTGACCAAGGGCTAGTTATTTAATGTTCCTGATTCTTGATTTCCTTATCTATGAAACAGAAATAATAAAAGTATCTATCTAGGAGAGTTGTTGAGAAAATTAAGTAATATAATTTAGAGAAGTAGTTATGAGACAGTAAGTTCTGTTCCAAGATGGCAGAGTAGAAGGACATGCATTCATCTTCTCCTGCAAGAATATGTGATATGTATTGACTACAAACCATTATTATTAATACAAATGTAATTTTGTCTATCTGTAAAATTCCTGCTGTGTTTATACAGCCCAGTTAAGAGTTCTTTTTGCTTTGGTCTCCCATATTTTTATTCCAGTTCCCTGCCTGGAACTGAAACCTGTTTTGAAACCAGTCCAGTTGGCTGGATCTCTGACAGCCTGTTATCTATTCCTGGGAATTGGATCTTGTCTCCTATGTCATCAGCCTCTGGATGGGATGCTACATATCACTCCCTGCCAGTGAAGCGACTTGATTTTTAATATTCCCATTGCTATCATATTTCAGGCAAATTAGGCCCCATTAACTTTGTCTTTGACTGAGCTCCAGTTCAACATGCTCCTTCATAAACGCCAATTTGAAGTGCTGAATGGTTTTCCCACCTTGCTCAATCCTGCTTCTTGCCCTTCTTCTACAAGCTGACTTTGAAATCATAGTACACCTGGAGGTCAAACTCGTCTAAGATATAGTTATAGTTATAAAGGACCCAAAGGTGAAAATACATAGTCCTTCCCTAAATGAACTTGTGCTGTGCTTAGTCACTCAGTCATGTCTGACTCTTTGGGACCCCATGAATTGTAGCCTGCCAGGCTTCTCTGTCCATGGGGATTATCCAGGCAAGAATACTGGAGTGGGTTGCCATGCCCACCTCCGGGGGATCTTCCCAACCCAGGGATTGAACCCATGTCTTCTGCCTTGCAGGCAGATTCTTTACTGTCTAAGCCACCAGGGAAGTCCACGAATACTGGACTGAGTAGCCTATCCTTTCTCCAGGGGATCTTCTTGACCCAGGAATTGTACTGCAGTCTCCTGCATTACGGGTAGATTCTTTACCAGCTGAGCTACCAGGGAAAAATGAGCTTACAATCTTTATAAAATAGAAAAAACACAAAACACAGCTTATATATCCCCTTGGATTCCATTGATCTTGCCTGTCCTGTGTTCTAGACCTTCAGTTATTTCTCAAAAGCTTCTATAGTGTATCTACTCTGTGCCTCACATGGTTCTGCTGTCTGGAGCCAACTTATTGCATAACTAAGAATCCTGACCCTCCACTTTGGTTATCTATCACCTTGTAGCCAGGTAACCAGCCACATGCTCAGAGTCACTGGCTGCTTCTTCCATTTTTTGTGCTCTGATGAATTACATCACCATAGGCTTAAAAGACGGAGAAGGCGATGGTACCCCACTCCAGTACTCTTGCCTGGAAGATCCCATGGACAGAGGAGCCTGGTGGGCTGCAGTCCATGGGGTCACTAGGAGTCAGACACGACTGAGCGACTTCATTTTATTTTTTCACTTTCATGCATTGGAGAGGGAAATGGCAACCCACTCCAGTGTTCTTGCCTGGAGAATCCCAGGTACGGGGGAGCTTGGTGGGCTGCCGTCTATGGGGTTGCACAGAGTCGGACATGACTGAAGCAACTTAGCAGCAGCAGCAGCAGAGATTTTCTTTCTGATCATATTTTTCTAGACAAACCTCTCTCACCACAGCTTCACCCTCCCCTAACACATACAGCACCTTAATATGACGAAAATTGTTTTGCCTTCAGGGTTAGCATTTAATCTAGAATTTCCCTTCCACTAACTCTGAAAGAAAAACAAAATTTTAAACTGTTGATAAATCCTTTCATTCCACAATTAGAGATAAGGAGCTTACACACAAATACCTGAAATATAAATGAGGATATCACACTCTTTTTTGTTTTGATGGAGGAGGAGAGTTGGAGAGCAGAAAGGCAATGTGGGTCTTCAGAAGGGGACACAGCAGCCTGGAGGCAGGCAAGATGACTTTATCCAATTATACAATTTATTCACAGTTCTGCACTGTTCATCTTCATCTGATAACAAGCAAAGAAAAGCTGGGCATAGCAGTCCTGTGGGACCAGACACAGACAAATTATAATGGAAACTGTGATCAGATAATAAGCTTAAGCAAAGATCTAATCCATGATGGAATATTTATAAAAAGCAGAAAGAATTCCATATGGAATATCAACTGTATTAAACAAGGCAATTATAATCTGATGCTGGATATTCAGTATGGAACTGAATGAATATTATAGTTCAGATTTTGTTACAGCAAATGTTGTTTCAAAAAAAATCCTTTATAGAAGAAAATCTAAACCTGCTCTTGAAATGATAGGCCATTTAGTTAAAATCATATTTGTTACACTTTGTTAGCATGGATAGTTATTAAATGGATAGTGATAGAGCTGTTATTTGAACTCAAATTCAACATTTCTAACTACTAACCTGAACTATACCCAGCACCTTCTGTTAAGAATCACTGTACTACAATGATCTATTTTGCTGAAAAATAAATATTATCGCACCTCCAGCTTTCAAAATTTTCAGTTAAAAATTTTAACATAGCATTCCAAGCTTTTTATAATCCACTTCTAACCTCAATATTCGGAGAAGGCAATGGCACCCCACTCCAGTACTCTTGCCTGGAAAATCCCATGGACGGAGGAGCCTGGTAGGATGCAGTCCATGGGGTCACTAATAGTTGGACGTGACAGAGCAACTTCACTTTCACTTTTCACTTTCATGCATTGGAGAAGGAAATGGCAACCCACTCCAGTGTTCTTACCTGGAGAATCCCAGGGACGGGGGAGCCTGGTGGGCTGCTGTCTATGGGGTCGCACAGAGTCGGACACGACTGAAGTGACTTAGCAGCAGCAGCAACCTCAATATTGACCCCAGTTATTTCATTTTAGTGTCCCATCACATTTGCTTACATTCAGTAAATATGCATTGAGCTAGCCCTGTACTAGGTAAAAATAATATAAGGACCCTCCAGAGTAACGACAGAATAACTAGGGAGAAATTGTCACAGAAGAGGTTACATATGAGTTGAACCTTAAGTATGGGTAGTATTCCAGAGGGAGAATAAGGTAAGGACTCTTAAGGCAGACACGTGCTTGGCATTTTCCTATTACATTGCCTTTTAAAACAAAAATGGAACCTTGGTACTTGGACAGCATGAGGTTGTAGAAAGAAACTAGACTGGAGAACAAGAGACTAGAACTAACCATATTGGACTAGACACTTCAAGGCCTTGCTTTCTGTCTTTTCATCTATAGATTAAGAGGGTTTACCTAATACCTATTAAAGCCTGCTTCAAGCTGTAATAAACATCAGTCTGTGGTTGAGGAACAAGATCTATTCCATTATCTTATGTACAAACGCATGGAGGAAAAACTATTACAAGAGTTCTGGTTAACAACTTGGTCTCTGCTGCTCACTTGTTTTATGATCAAGAACAAGATTCTTGACTACCTGATGCTTTGATTTCCTTAGCTGATCATGTAAGGTTGTTGGAAGGGTTGAGTCATAATGTAATACTTTATATTAATGAATATAAAGTACATTGCCTGGCATATATCAAGAGCTCAGTGTTAACTATTTGATATAATTATATGTACATTCACATGTGTTTGTATGTACTCACACACACATATATATATAATACCTGCACTTTATATGGGTAGAAATTTCACATAGTATTCAAAATATGTGGGCTTTGAAAATGTAATGAAACAATAAAAATCTGATTTGTATTCTTAGATAGAAGCAACTATTTTTTTTTTTCAAATGACAGTGTGGACTTTTAGTGTAACTTTTACTTTAATTTTAAAAAGTGAAGAAATTGCATCATTCAATCTGTTCTTTCACTTTCTTATAACTTGGAGAAGTTTATTTTACTTATAATAATTACTTTCTAGATGGAAATACCTGTGCAACTATTTATATAACTCTGTATATAAATAACTGATATATATTCATTCGACAGGGTAAATACAAATAATAGCTGTCGTGTGTAAAATTCCTGTGTGCCAGGCAATTTTAAGAGTTTTACTCAGATTGTCTCATGTATCCTCTTGAGAGTTCTAAGAAGGAGAAATCATTTTTCCTATTTTACAAGTGAAGAAAATAAAATGGAGAGAATTAAAGACAGTGCCCAGGTCATATGACTAGTAAGTGCAGAGCCAATTCCATCCTAAGCCTTGTCTTTCCAGCCATGCTTCTCTTCCGTCCTTGCTTTGTGAGAGCTTGAAATTGTCTTGAGATCAACTCTTGATCATTAGTTAACAAATATGGCTAGTGATTAAATCTTCTAAGAACCCAAATGTCCATAAACAAAATGTGATATATCCATACAATGAAATACTGTTTGGCCATAAAAAGGAATGAAGTACTAATACATGCAACAATTTGGTTGGACCTTGAAAACACAATGTTAAGTGAAAGAAACCAGTCATACAAGATCACAAATTGTATGAAAGTCCAGAACAGGAAAGTGTATAGAGTCAGGAATGGTGTGGATGGCAGGACAGTCAGAAAATAGCTAAAGAGTTTCCTTAGATATGATAAAAGTGGTCTAAGGTTGACAGTGATGATGGTCACAGCTATCTGTGAATACGCTAAAAACCACTGAAATGTATTCTTTAAGTAGGTGAATTCTATGGTAGGTAAATTATATCTTGATGAAACTGCTTTTAAAAAAGGTCCTCTGGGGAACTTTTAAAACAATTCTCAGGTTCTGCCTCACCCTACCTCCAGAACCCCCACCTCTAAGATTCCAGTTTGATAAATTTAAATTGGTTCTGTTTTTGTAATGTAGTCACTAAGTCATGTCTGACTCTTTGTGACCACATGGACTGAAGCCCACCAGGCTACTTTGTCCATGGGATTTTCCAGGCAAGAATATTGGAGTGGATTGGCATTTCCTTCTCCAGGAGATCTTTCCGGTCAAATCTGTGTCTCTTGCACACGTCTCCTGCATTGCAGGCAGATTCTTAACCATTGAACCTTTTATGTTTTGATGATACGCTAGTTAAATGACCAGAAAATACATTTAAGGAATGGACACTAAACTGAAAGGGATGAAATACAAGAACTTCTAAACAATGTTTAACCATATTTCATGATTATATATATGTAACTACTTGCACTTCTTGGGGGATTTCTATTCAAATTGGACCTCTGAAAACACTACATCTTATTATTCTAAAGTTACAAATGCATTTCAGTTTCTTTAGAATGTGTTAGGCTTTTGCTGACTAAGCAGCATTACCTCTTAGAAGAGGTCCAAAGCTATAATTTGACCCCTCTGGCAAATTAAATACAATTATGCAAATTACCAGGATTTGGGCATAATCTAATTAGTACGATACATATGCACCAGATAATAATTTCCCTGGCTGAAAGCTAGATTGTCTTATTTCATGTTTGAAATATGTTTTAGAAAAACATTCTACTATGTAAGCAAGATTTCATTATCTTATATATACTATTTGCTCAGCTCCACAATGGACATGTTTAGAAAAATAAAGCCAAAATTGGAATCTTCAAGTGATGATGTATTTTGTCAGAAATTCATAGTTACCAAACAGGATATTCCATGAAACTAGAAAGAAAATTCAAGTGGAAATGATTGCTTTTCACTAATAAAGTATAACTGTAACACTGCTATAACTTTTCTCTTTATATAACTACAATCAATGTCAAGTATGATTTAATGGAGATAATTCTGTTCATTTAAACGTAAAAGTTTAGGAGTTTAAAACTGACCTGAATTAAATTCATACCAATAAATTCCAGTCACACACTTTCTGAATGGTATTTATAATCATGAGATTGAGTGCACTCTTTTTTAAATACGTGAACCCTATTAGCATTAATCAGTATTACATGTATGCACTGAGCAGAAATCAGGAAAGATTTTTTTTAGAGCTCCTTACTGAGGAAACTAAGGAAATTATCCCTCTTATGTAGAGAAAAAAAGACGCTTTCTTTTTCTTTCTTCCTACAAAAGTGATTTCATATGTGAGAGAAGTACTGACTAATAGCATTGGATATTGGCCTTTTATATAAAGGAAATTAATGTGCGGGTGTACCAAGGCCTCCAGTGTGCTATTGTCATTTCCAAGTGTGTGAACACAGCCTTCTCTCATTTATTCTTAGCTTTTCCAGGAGACTGCCAACAAGCACAGCCAGCTCTCAAGCTGTATTGCGCAAAGATTTGCAGCCCACAAAGATCGGGAGTTTTTTCCAAAGGTAACGTCAAGGTCATAAAAGCCCCTAAACAGCTGTTAGGGAGTAACAACGCTTAAGAAAACAGTGGCCTGTGTTAGCTCTTTGTTCTGTTAGCAGAGAAATGCTCATTTTGGTGGATAAAGAGGAGAAAAAAGTCCTGTTAATTCTATCTTTCTTAATCTACTTATAAACTCGTAGTGACAAGTATATTCCTGAGAAATAAAGCTGCACAAGCAGTGTTTGTGTTGTGAGTATATGTGAAGGCATTAATGAATAAGCATATTTCTAAGTGATGTTACCAGTTATTTTCATTATTCCAGGAGCTTCCCCGCCACGGACCACAGAACCTTGTGATGGGGAGGGTGGCACAGAATCAGGGTAAAGCCGCAGAAGTGGGTGGGCAATAATCCAGATGGACCTGTAGACTTTCTTAATTGAGTATTATTAAAAATGCAAGAACTACCAATACAATATTGTAAAGTTTAAAAATAAAATAAAATTAAAAAAAAATGCAAGAACTGAAATGTGACAGGAGAGGGCCCTCAAACATTTTACTCTAGAAACAAAAGTAAATCATCTCATAATTTGGATCTGCTTCAAAAATAATATGGGTGGAACAAGTAGGTGTGTTACAGATGAAACAAGATTGGTCATGAGTTGAGCGTTGTTGAAGCCACATGATGAATACACAGAGATTTAGTCTAGCCTTCTTTTTAACTTGGTGGCTTTTGAAATTTTCCCTTATGATAAGCTTGAATATTATTGTATTCAAAAAAGGTTAGGAACCACTGTGTTATGATAAATTGTCAAGTGATTTTGCTTAAAAATATTTCACTAGATACTCAAGCAGTCAAGTTGTTGAAAACAAACATTAAAATGGTTTTCTAAAGACTATATAAAAGATATTGTTAATCACTTGTTTACTATAGGGATGCCCAGATCTACTGTTTGTAAACTTAACCTAATCTTTATCTCTCAGCAAAAGTTAAACGGGGAAAACACAGCCTGCATACTCCTATAATGAGTTATAGGATATATCAATTGAGAGAAATCTAAAAATTAAAATGCATTTTTCACTGTTTGTTGTCAAGCCCTTTTTCCTCTCTTCCTCCCTCTCTCTTTTTCTCTCTCTTTCACTCTGATGCAGTATATTTACCCAAAATTTGAAGATAATGACCTATTTCAAAATTTAAGTGGCAACACAAATTAAAATGAGTCCTTTTGGTCTGTACAACCCGTCTTCAGCAACTGTTCTACTTTTCTTTAGCCTTGGCAAGCTATTCAGAACAACATTTCCTTCTTTTCATTCTGATGCTGGGTGATTGTTTGGTGCTGATACAACATTGGCTTTTCCCATAATTTAGCTAAGAGTGTTTTACACTAGGGAGTTTCAGTGTGTTTAGATTGTAAAGCTTTTTCTGAACAATTTTGTAGCAGAACTCTGTGTTCTAATAGCTCCAGCAAACTTGTTTTAACTACTTTTTTCCCTGGATTTTTATTAAAAGTTAATTCCAGTTTAACTTTAATGGTTTACTGTCACTTTGCCCTGAAGATAAATTAAAACATGAAAAGAGATGATCATTTCCTGTTTTATGCGTTGTTGTTCCTGTGTACAATGTTGGCCTATTTTATTTAAGTATATGACGTTCCATGAGGGTAACCAACTTCCTGATTAGTCCTTGGGAGCAACTCCTGGAAAACTAATGTAATCCTACATGTCAGCTACATGTGTTATGCTGGATTGGGTCAAGGCTTATGTGATCATGTGTATGCATGTGCCTTTAATTATATAAGAGAATTATCACTTATCACAGTGTGGTTTAATATTATTATGTTACAGCAGCTTCCCAAATTCTTATTTCTTCCCTGATATGCATGATGAGCTGGCAAATAGGTTTTAAGATGTACTTGTAGAAGAAGTAGGCAGCCAATAGTAGGAGGTGTTGGCTGAGACACAAATAGTTATTTCAGAAGATTATGTTTGCTTTAGTGATACATTGCTATGATGCTGTACTCTCAGGATATGATTTTCTGCCTTCTACAGAAGATTTTAGAAATAACTGCTTTTTCAATACAAATAGTAGACAAATGCTGTGTTCCTGTAGCATAATGGTCCTTAAACTTTCCTATTCACATGCAGCCTAATATAATTTTTTTAACTTTTTATTTTATATTGGAGTGGAGTTGATTTAACAATGTTGTGGTAGTTTCAGGTGTACAACAAAGTGATTCAGTTATATATATATATATATATATACACACACACACGTATCTATTTTTCAGATTCTTTTCCCATTTAGGCAGCCCAGAAGAATTTTGCAAAAGCATGTGTCACTCTTGCACATTGTTACAGCTGAAAATTTTTATTGTAAGTTCAGATAGTTACAGAGGATATAATTTCTCTCAGGGAAATATTTTACTTAAAAATTAAAATGTTGTATTCCTTTTTAATATAAATTAATGTGATCTAAATACCATAGCAATTTAATATCCCTACCATCCATTTAAAAAGTATTTATGCTTTCTTTATAAGTATTTACATCATTTTTTCCCTTAAACTTATGTTTCCATTCCAGCTCATCCATAAGATGTTATTCTAATATATGTTTATGCAAGGCTATGGTTTTTCCAGTAGTCATGTATGGATGTGAGAGTTGGACTGTGAAGAAAGCTGAGCGCCGAAGAATTGATGCTTTTGAACTGTGGTGTTGGAGAAGACTCTTGAGAGTCCCTTGGACTGCAAGCAGATCCAACCAGTCCATTCTAAAGGAGATCAGTCCTGGGTGTTCTTTGGAAGGAATGATGCTAAAGCTGAAACTCCAGTACTTTGGCCACCTCATGCAAAGTGTTGACTCATTGGAAAAGACTCTGATGCTGGGAGGGATATGGGGCAGAAGGAGAAGGGGACAACAGAGGATGAGATGGCTGGATGGCATCACTGACTTGATGGACGTGAGTTTGAGTGAACTCCAGGAGTTGGTGATGGACAGGGAGGCCTGGTGTGTTGCGATTCATGGGGTCGCAAAGAGTCAGACATGACAGTGACTGAACTGAACTGAACTGAAATATCTCTTATTAATATTTCAACAAAAATATTTATATAAATTGAACTTTAAAATTTTAAAAATTTCCTGTGAACATGAGGTCCAAACATCTCTGCTATAAGTCACCAATAGGTTGAGCATCAATACAATTTCTAGATTTTATTTTTAGAGACACATTTCCTAAGAAATCTGAGGCACATACCTAAGTAGATAGCTCTGCAAAGAGGGCTTTTTGTTTTTTAATTGAAAATTTACTTGACGTCTTTTCATTGCTTCTGAGTCATAAGCCCTAAATTGCTCTGTATTTTGTTGGAAAATAATTTGGAAATTTATCAGGGAAAAACTTAATGAGGATTTATACTTGACCATTATTTCCCACTGCTTTTATTCTAGGACCTCTTAAGTGAGAAACTGAGATCTCAAAAAGTTCACCAAGACCTCCAGGATCCATCATCTTCCTCATCCTGAGTGCAGCTCCTGTTACTGCTGCTTCTCTGACCAGCCAGTCAGGAGGTGGTCAGCAGACTACATACCCAAAGACTGGCTCTTCCAGTTGGAGAAATGACCTTACTTCTACATGACTCTGGGAGTGAAGGTCAAGCCCCATATGAGTGTTTCTGTGGTGGAAGCCCATTATTCAAGTCTCATCTTCATCTGTAAATTGTGAATACTATTCATATCTCCTTGATTCAAGGTTCAGTTGAAATGACACATGTGAAACTTCTTCCCGAGAACCATCTTAGCAAATGTATAGAAAGCTGCATAAATATTAGTTGTTCCATATGGAGGATATTTGAACCTCATCAGTCCCAACCCTCTGGTCTCTTTATCAAGTCAACTGGGTCTGCTGACAGAGCAGGAATATTAAGAAACATACAAAAATGCAGCCCACCCATTTGACCCTACTGCTGCATCTTGTTCTCTAACCACTTGGTTTCCTAGCAAAGAGTTCATTAACCCACTGAGACCCTTCCTTGATGGGCATTTGGACACTGACAGGTACTTACTTCTCTCAGCAGTCTCTCCTTAGATAGCCTTTAATGATTTCCCTCATATTCCACACATTATATAGTGTTAGGCAAGAGGCACTCCTATCTTTTTCCTTGCTCTCTTACAGGCTGGGCTGATCCCAGACAATCGCTCAGTGGAAGGCTGATGGGGCCAATATGTTCCCTATCAGATATACAATGAAGAAGAGAATTTAAGTAAATAAACCTGTTCGGTAAATAAAGAAGATAAGACTTCCCTGGTTGTACAGTGAATAGGAATCCTCTGCCAGTGCAGGGGACCCAGGTTTGATCCCTGGGTCGGGAAGATCCCCTGGAGAAGGAAATGGCAGCCTGCTCAGCAGTCTTGCCTGGGAAATCCCATGGACAGAGGACCCTGGGGCACTACAGTCCATGGGGTTGCAAAAGAGTTAGACACGACGTAGTGACTAAACAACAAAAACAGCTCCAAATCAACTGGTACAATGCTAGAATTTTACAGATGCTCAATTAATATTTGTTGATAAGACCACTAAACATCCTTGCTTTCCTCAAATCTTCGCACATTTGAGTTTGTCTGGGTTCTGAAATTCATCTCAAAACATTTTCTCTGAATACAAGGAAGCACATTGTGAGGTCTTTTGAGACTGAGAACTTGTCAACTTTTTTTTTTCTTTACATCCATAGACTTCCTAGAATAACTTCTTCAAAAATCTATAGATAGTTTCTTTTACTTAAAAATTTTATTGTGACAAAATCTGTATCACATTAAATTCACCACTTTAACCATTTTTAAGTGCACAATTCGGTGGCATTAACTACATTTGCAATGTTGTGTCCCTTTTTTTGTCATCTGAATAGAATTCCTGATGTGTTTATGCCAGAGACGGATGAAGTGTTAGCTAAGAAACAATTGTAGTGAGCTTAAAGAACATTTCATAATCACAAAATACTTATCAGAGGACACAAATACATATAACATGTGAATTGAGTAGGTCCTGAGTCCCAGCCCATGGAATTAGGAAAGCCCCGTAACTGTTATGCAATGTGCAGCATCAGATCTCTGTTGGAACAGGATTGTCTTATGTCAGGCCAACACAAACTTGGCATTGATGCATAATTAATGAACTGGGAAATGGATTAATGAGATTTCTCTCTAATTAATGTTTCCCCAATATCTGGCATGAAAGCAAAGCTGCATTAATTAGTAGAGTGGGTGTTTGTGTGTGTGTGTGTGTATGTGTGATTGTTTGTGGATGTTGTGTGTCTGTGGTTATAGTCTGACATATTTCATTTGCAGTGTTTTTCCTTCCTGACTCATTCTCCTTTCACATTTGCGCCCCCTCGTCACTCCTTTTGTTTATCTCAGGACTGCCATTATGTTTTTGTATGTGAATAGCGGGAAGGAGTGACAGATTGAACAATTCCATTTTTAGATGGATGTCAGCATACATGAATTCATCAATATTTCATAATGTAGGTGGTGAAAGCCCCTCCTTTTCTTAGAGCAAAGAGGACATTATGCTCTGTGTGTGCAGCTTAACTACCATTAATGTTAATTAAATCATGCAGGCAAAGCCCCTTTCTTGAGTTGATAACATGCTCTAGTGTACATCATCATCAATTGTAAGTCAACTCTTAATCATCTTGGGTAGCAGGAGAGATAAATCCCCCTGCTGAGCAAAAGCACCTCATGCAGGGATTATTGGTCAACATTAGGATCTGAACTTAAAATTGTAATTCTTTATTTTCCTTCGAACTTCTACTATTGTTAGTTAAGTCAAAAATTCCCCCAGGAAATGAACAAATACGAGTGTGTGTGTGTTTATAAGCAGTGCGTGGGGTGCAGGGAGAAAGCCGAGATAAAGGCACATTGACGGCTAAGAGGAAGAATATTTTTTTATTCATGTTTTAGGGCTACAAAAGTATTTAATTTAATTCATTTTTCAAAATCTTGTATTTGAATAACACGTCTTTGCAGATATAAAAGATCTTCCATGTGAACACATGATAGTATAATGAAATAGCCACTGCTGAAAAATTTACTCCTTACATGGGTAAATATTTCTTCACTCCACAGATATTCATGAAATGTCTTATGTGCCAGGTTGTGACTTGCTACAAAGATAATTAAGACTAAGTTTTGCTATCAAGGAGCTCCCTGATTAGTGGGAGAGATTGACACATAAACAGATACTTAAAACATGTGAGCAAGCAGTTCAGTTCGCTAGAGCTTAAATTCAAGCTAGAGAATGATGAAAGGCACGGCTGGAAAGCTAGAGGAAGGCCGAATAGAAAGCTTTGAATTCCACATTGTGCTAGTCAGGACAAGAACTGATGTCACTACAATGGTTTGAAATGTTGGAATGGTGTTCTCACTCTCAGATCAGTTTATTGAAAGCCATGGCTCTATCCAGGGCACTGAGGCTTCCTCCAGCATCTGCCCCATCTGTCAACAGACTGGAGAAGAGACGAGTGAGTTAGGCCTGGGCTCACCTTGGGGTGATGCACTTCACTTCTCCCCATGGTAATCACATGCCCCAGTTTATGCCTGAATTCCTAGGACAGCAATTAATAGTGTCCTCTTGCACTCTCGATAGTGTCCTGATTTGGGCAATACATTGTATCATCACCCTAATGTCTTCCACCTCCATGGGCCAGAATTCAATCTCATCATCACACCTAACTTCAAGGAAGGCTGGTAAATCTATGTCAACAAGGGGAAGGCCAGTGAATTTTGGTGAATGCAAGGCACTCCCTGATGCACATGTAAAAGCACCAAAGAGTTATCCTCTATAGCCATTGCCTTTTAAACGTTTCCTCCTAAATACTGATATGTCTTTGAAACCTTCTTTCTTATCTTTTTTTTTTTTTTTTTACATTTTTTCTCTAATTTTATTTTATTTTTAAACTTTACATAATTGTATTAGTTTTGCCAAATATCAAAATGAATCTCATTTACATTTGCATCCTGCTGCAATGGCAACCCACTCCGGTACTCTTGCCTGGAAAATCCCATGGATGGAGGAGCCTTGTAGGCTGCAGTCCATGGGGTCGCTAGAAGTCGGACACGACTGAGCGACTTCACTTTCACTTTTCACTTTTCACTTTCATGCATTGGAGAAGGAAATGGCAACCCACTCCAGTATTTCTGTCTGGAA
>NW_011495072.1:19486621-19503689 GCF_000754665.1 Bison bison bison | reverse complement strand
ATTGGAGAAGGAAATGGCAACCCACTCCAGTATTTTTGCCTGGAGAATCCCAGGGACAGGGGAGCCTGGTGGGCTGCCGTCTATGGGGTCGCACAGAGTCGGACACAACTGAAGCGACTTAGCAGCAGCAGCTCCATAATATATTTGTGTTTTTCTTTTTAATTAATTAATTAATTAGTTTTTGGCTGTGCTGGATCTTCATTGCAGCACTCTGGCTTTCTTTGGCTGCAAGCAGCGGGGGCGCCTCTCTAGTTGTGGTGGCTTCTCTTGTTGCAGAGCACAGGCTCTAGGTGCATGGGCTTCAGTAGTTGTAGCACTCTGACTCAGCAGTTGTGGCACGTGGGCTCAGTTGGTCTGTGGCATGTGGAATCTTCCTGGACCAGGAATCGAACCCATGTCTCCTGCATTAACAGGCAAATTGTTATCTGCTTCCACCAGGGAAGTCTCCCATTTTTCTCCTAAAATAAGATTAATGTGCTTTCTTTCTTCAAAAATCTTCACAGATAAATAATGCTCCAGGAATATTTGCCATAGTTAGTTGTTATTTTATTGACTCCTAGAAGAGCCGTACACCACTGAGACATACACCACTGAACAGTCTTAGACAGAATGACCTGGACAGATTTTCATTTTAAAAAGAACTCTCTGACACCTCTGTTAGTGTAGATTCCCAGTGGCAGATCAGAGAGACCAATCCAGGTTTTTACAGTTATCTGGGTAAAAGATGATAAGCCATCTGATTTAGGTTAGTGCTGGTAGGAATTGTAGGAAATTAATTTAGCAGGACTGAACCAAGAAACAATTTTACTATGTAAAAATTAAATGCTTCAGTAAAAACATAATAAAATTGTGAAGCAAGGAGCAAACTGGGGAAAACATTTGTGACACCTGAATGATATGAAAGATAAGAGGGTTGATATTCCTAATAGTCAAAGTGGTCTTATGACTCAGTAAGATAAAAAACTTTCTAATAGAAAAAATGGATGCAGCAATTTATCAAAGAATATAATTGCCCTACAAAATGTTAAAACTTCACTAACGATCAAAAAGTGGAAATAAAAAGACAAGAACTATTTTTCATTACCAGATTAGTGAAGAAATTCTCATAATAGCACATACGTATGTGCAAGGTTGGGCTTCCCCAGAGGCTCAGTGGTAAAGAATTCACCGCAATGAAGGAGACAAAGGAGATGCAGATTTGATCCCTGGGTGGAGAAGATCCCCTGGAGGAGGAAATGGCAACCCACTCCAGTATTCTTGCCTGGAGAATCTCATGGACAGAGGAGCCTGGTGGGCTTCAGTCCATGGGATCGCAAAAGAGTTGGATACAACTGAAGCAACCACACATATACCACATGTACAGGTATTAGTATCAGTGCTGTCTTACCTGTTAAAATGGAAAGAAAGTATTTCCTTCAGCGAAAGATTCGTTAAATAAATTATGACATATTCCTATCAATGGAAATTATACAACCATTAAAATATGAAAAAAATATTGTGTATATCTATGTTTATTGAAATAGAAAGACTTCTGTGATCTGTTAAGTAAAAACAGAATGTTTCTCAACTCCTTGTATAACATGCCTCACTTTCTATAAAATTGTCTGTATGTGTGTTTAGGAATGTGCATGTATGTATACATAGATATATCTATAAGGCTGTTCCACAAAATATTAAAACAGTGCTTATTTCTAGGTAGTAGGGTAGGAGATGATTTTTAGTTTTTTTCTCTTTTTATATCGTTTTTAAATTTAAAAATAAATATTATTGTTTTATAAGTGAATAAAACTTTATTCTTTTTTGGGGAAAAAACAGCAGGTATTTTATCCCTTGTAGTAAAAAATGAGGATGGCTTGATAATGAGTTGCATATACAGAGTGAAGGAGAAGTCTTAGTCAAGGAGGACGTCCAGCTTTCTCATTCCTGTCATTCTCTGGTAGCGGATGAAAGGCAACCTCCTCTTAGTTACCTTTTTCCCCCATTGTCATTTCTTCTTCTGTGTAACTTCTCAGCTCAGATTCTGCCCCTCCTAACTCTGTATGCTGGTCACATTGTTAACCCTTCTAAAATCGTTTGTTTTATTTTAGGATATTCTCTTTATCTACTTTCCATAACTGAGTAGCAGAAGATTGGAAAAGAGAGATATCTGGAAATGACTGGTTTAAATATTCTCGGGTTTTCCCTGGTGGCTCAGATGGTAAAGAATCTTCCAGCAATGCAGGGGACTCAGTGTCAATCCCTGGGTCAGGAAGATCCCCTGGAGAAGGGAATGGCTACCCACTCTTGTATTCTTGCCTGGAGAATTCCATGGATAGAGGAGTCTGGTGGGCTACAGTCCATGGGATCCCAGAGAGTCGGACACAATTGAATGAGCATGCAAGTGCATAAAAAACAAAAAAATAAAAAATGTATTGAGGACCCCAGTTTGGCCTCAGAGAAGAATGGGTGTATGAATAATGAAGTTTAGTAGGGGTCCGCTGCTGGGTGGCTCTGTTTCATGCTATTCCAAGTAGTGGTAAGACTTGTGAATAGGGTAACCCAGTGCATTGCAAAGTTTGGTAAGGAGCAGGAAAGAGTTCACTGTTGACTGGATTATTGCTAGAGCAGGAGGTTGAATTGTGAAAACAATGGCCAATCTTGGTTAACAATTTAGGAGGAATTGC
Source organism: Bison bison bison (assembly GCF_000754665.1). Lineage (NCBI taxonomy): Eukaryota > Metazoa > Chordata > Mammalia > Artiodactyla > Bovidae > Bison > Bison bison. The sequence continues at coordinate 19,501,026 of NW_011495072.1, read as the reverse complement.
CAACTCATTCTTTTTCTGTATTGCAGTTTTACCCTGCAAACAAATCTATTTAAAAGCCAAGCTATGCAGACACAAACTTAAATGCTGTCTCTGTAAATGTACACATTAAACATCGACACTCTTCATGGTCAAGAAACATAAAAGATTGAAGTCTAGATGGGCCAGCTTCTTGAATCTTATTCTCTAGGGCCACCACACCCCAGACAGTCTGTCTTTCTTGTCGTCACTGAGATCTTTGCCATTTGAGGCTGATTCATCCCAGCCTTCAAGGGCCAGGGCATTTCTTAGTGTGCACTGAACTCAGGCCAATCTATTGTTTCACACTATTATTGTTTAAAAGACAACGTGTACTAGAAATGTGAAACAGGAAATGTCTATCTGACCTTATTACCGGAGAAGAAATTTTCCAGAGTCCATACACTGATGTAATTATTTTCACATTTTTAAAAACTGTTTAGTGGTCAATTCTTTGGAAGAATTGTCTTTGCTATCGTGGTCACAGCATAAAGCTTATTGTTGTTTAGTCACTAAGTCATGTCCGAATCTTTTGCAATCCCATGGACTATAGTTTTCTGACCCAGGGATTGAACCCATGTCTCCTGCATTGCATACGTATTTTTTTTTTTTTAACCACCAAGCCCCCTGGGAAGCCCATAGAAGCTTATCACTCTTTTAAAGGAACAGAACACTGTAACTTCCACAATAAGGTTTCATATTATTTTCAAATTAGTTTTTTTTTTCTCAGTTAGTGTGTGTTTGTGAAGCAAATATATTTGAATGTGTTAATTTTTATTTTCTTTGGAGGGTCCTTATACAGAAACTTTTTCTCCATCTTCAAAGTCGATGACATATGTCCCATTCCCTTCTGTTCTAGGACTGTTTTGTATAATTTCCTGTAAACAGCAGTAGGCAACTTCAGTTTATTCTGGCTGGTTGGTTCACTATTCTTGCAGTACTTACAATGGACATTTCTCAGGAAGGCTAATCTCTTTTTTACTTTGGTCCTATTCTCATCAGCACCAATCCAGTGCTTTGAAATGAACTGAAATGCTGTGCTCTTTGAAGGGATGATGATTAAGCCTTAAACTAGGTCCAGGGATGAGCTGAGGAGGAAAAAGCCCTCATAAATCTGGTATTTTTTTATCCTGAGAAGTGAAAAGCAATAAGCAGTACTCTATAAAGAAAGGAAACGATAATTACAAGCTTTTCCCCTGACCGCTGTACTCTGTCCTTGGTTTAAAGCAAAGCAGAAGCCAACCAATTATTTAGTCCTCTTGTATATTTAAGGGTAGAATTTGATTATATATATATATATATATGACATCAAGAAATAGAGATCTTGATTCAAGTATGACCATGTCTTTTCTTCTCTTTCATTTATTATAAGTAGTTTCATATTGTTGTTTTATATCAGTTTGTATCCATGATCTTTTTTTCATCCTGTGTGTTATGCATCTGATAAACTCCATTTCGTCCCATTTCTTTCCGTTTTTTCTGCTATAGACAATTTTTCAGAATCCCAGGAATTTTTTTTCTCTAGCTAAAATGCTACCACCTGTAGCATTATTTCTAATGTTGATTTGAACTCCCTTGTCCTAGCATAGGCTGTGAAGGTTGAATTCTTAAGTGTAGCTATAGAAAATGAGTGACTGGTGTTCAGCCAAGCTCAGTCTATGTCTTTGCATGACCAAAAATAATTAGGTGAAAGTGAAAAATTCAATTAGCTATTATTTTGTCTGTCTAGTCCCTCCAAATTTACATGAATATTTTAGGAAATTTTCTTAAGTTAAATTCACTGAGTGTATATATTTCATGTATGTTGATGGCTAACTTTTTATTATGTAGCTATATAGTCAAAAGTTTTCAGTGAAAAACAGTTTCAGTTTTTTAAAAAGCAGCCATTTTGGAAACGAGGTCAGTGGGTGTCTTGTTTTAGAGGGGGAGGGTCGGGAGAACATTGGAGTAAGAGGAAGTCCTATGTCAAAGGGCTCTGTGCACATTTTCCTGAACCACCTCAGCTGAGAGCAAATATCATCTGTTATTTTAACTGATTGTAGTAGCTGCATTTTGCCTTTTCTCACATTACATCGTGAAATCAATAACTTATAAGTATGACAAATCTTTATATCCCACAGTTTCCTCTTCCTTCTCCCCAAGTCCTAACAGGTTCCTTTTCATCCTTTCTCAAGACCTCAAAAGCTACCAGATTATTGTGGAAAAGCTAAACACATTTTGAGACACTACTTACCATTAGCCAGAGGGGAGGTCCTGAGTCATCCAAATGTTCCCTAGCTGGAAAAGAAGCATGAAAAAATGTTCTGCCCACCTCTGTATATGCTGCAGCATCCAGGTAAATCAGGGAAACATATTATGACACCCAGTGAAGAAATGAAAGGGTAAACGAAATGCAATGTATTTCTGTGCCTTCATTTTCAGAGGATACAGGGACTTCATTTTTCTTCTCTTCTTCCAGCTTGTGTATTTCAGTTTTGTACTGAATCGTTCCTTGGATTCATAAAATATTAAAGGACTATATAAAGAAAGACTTAGAAATCAAAGGCAAGTCACGTAACACGGCCTCTGTCAGGTGCATTCATAAAGCTGGCTCTATCAAAGAACAGTGGTAAATTAATAAGCACTGGTTTCTCACCATGTTCTAATTTTATACTAAATGCAGTGATTGCAAGAACACTGAACAGGAAACATTTAAGGATTTTGTCTGGGCAAATACTGACCTTAAAATTCTGATCTCTGACAATGTCAAGCATATTTTGTGGGAAATTGTGAAGTAAAATTTTGAAAATAAAGGACAACTTAAGTGTTTAAATATTTATGAATTGTCTTAATATTTTTAGAGGAAAAAAATCACGCTGTTTATTTTTCAGAATGGGATATGATTACCATACCAAAATCCACAGAATGTGAAAAAGTAAAGTATCAAGAAAGACTTAGTTGTTTTTATTCCAAAGATATATGTAATAAATATGGATATATTCATAAAATATACATGGAAGGATATATAAGGAACTAGAAACTGGTTGCCTTTGAGGAAAAGAATTGAAGACCTAACAGTCAGGGAGACTTTGTAGAATTTACACTATTATATTTTAATTTTTTTCTTGGTACAGGTATAGCTTTTTTAAAAAGAAGAATAAAGCTTTATAAATACAAATATTTTATTGTAAGTCTCTATTTCTATAAAATTAAAAGTAGGTGCCTGATCGGTAGATTTTGTTACCGAAACAAACTTGAATTTGCTTGCCTGTCACAAAGCAAAACCAATTTACTGACAAGTCCTGTTGAAGGAAAACACAGCATTTATTTGCAAGGCGCTAAGCGAGAAGAGGGCTTCCCTAATGGCTCAGATGGCAAAGAATCTGCCTACAATGCAGGAGACCCAAGTTTGATCCCTGGGTCTGGAAGATCCCCTGGAGAAGGAAATGGCAACCCACTCCAGTATTCTTGCCTTGAGAATTCCATGGACAGAGGAGCCTGGTGGGCTACAGTGCATGAGGTTGCAGAGTTGGACATGACTGAACAACTAACACCAACTAACACTAAAGCTAGGAGAACAGGCAGTTCATGTTCAGTAGACATGACATCCCGATGGCTTTCAGGGAAAAGTTTTTAAAGGCAACATTTAGGGTGAGGATGAATGACCTTCTTCTGATTGATTGGTGGTGAGGTACCAGGGTGATGTTTCAGGGATCTTAATCAACTTTCTGGTTCCTGTTAGGCTGGGTTCTACATGCTTGTGGTCAGCATGTGGTCACTATCCTCTACCTGTGTTGGGAGGGTGAGGGTGTCTTTGTTTCTGCAGAACTACTCAAAGATATGCATCAGATTCCTATGTATACTCCTTGAGGAGAACTAGGATTCTGTTTTATTGCTGAACCATTATTATTACTTTTCTTGCTTAACTGCTTTTCTTTCATTTCTGTCTCACCTCACTTCCCTTGTCAGTAACTGCTTGGGTCTGCTCTTTGGAACTCAAGAAAGGCCTAGAAGACGAAAGCCTTTTTCTACAAACAAGAAACAGGGGACACAGAGGGATTTTTGTATCCTGGAGGGCACTTCTCAGTTTCGATCCCCCCTTGTGGCTCAGCTGGTAAAGAAACTGCCTGCAATTCGGGAGACCTGGGTTTGATCCTTGGGTTGGGAAGATCCCCTGGAGAAGGGAAAGGCTACCCACTCTGGTATTCTGGCCTGGAGAATTCAATGGACAGTATAGTCCATGGGGTCGCAAAGAGTCAAACACTACTGAGCGACTTTCACTTTCACTTTTCTTTGATAACTCCTCATTCCTGAGGGGCACAGGAGTGGGACTAGAAAGGGTATGATGTTTTAGATGGAGAGGTTAATCATAAACTCCGTAGAGTAACTCAGTTTTATGGGGACTCAGTTTCAATTCTACCCTATACCCATAAAGAGATCAAACTAGTCAATCCTACAGTAAATAAACCCCAAATAGTCATTGGAAGGACTGATGCTGAAACTGAAGCTCCAATACTTTTGGCCACCTGATGCGAAGAGTTGACTCAAGATGAAAGGAAAAGGGGATGACAGAAGATGAGATGGTTAAATAGCATCACGAACTCAATGGACATGAATTTGAGCAAACTGTAGGAGATAGGGAAGGACAGGGGAGCTTGGTGTGCTTTATGACTTTGTCGAAACAAGTCAGACAAACTTAGTGACTGAACAACAACGTAATCATGCTATCCCTTGTTTTTTTTTTACCTGGTAACATTTGCTGGTTTGTAACCTCTTCAGAATTCCCCCAAATATTTTCACTAGCTCTTCTGGTTTTCTTGCCTTACTTAATATGTGATTATCATACTAAACTGCAGTGTTTTTTTTCCTCCCTAATACCACACACAAAAAGTACAAAGTCAGCTGATACAAAGCTGTAGTACTTCCTAAGGAAGGTCTATTTGCTACTTTAACCCTTTTCTTTCCTTCATACTGGGCCAAGCTGTAACAGAATTATAAAGCTCAGGCTTTCAGAACAGAGACAATTCTGATACTCTTGTGTTTCTCTTGATAGCCATGCGGCTATCAACATTCTCCATCAACATTCTGTTTGATGTTACCCTCCTCTTATCCCACAGAGCCCAAGCCAGAAGGTTCAGTAGCTGAGTATGAGGATAAATTAAAGCACCACTTGAAACTGAATGGAAAGTGTGGGCAGGAAGTGGGCCTACAGGGTATTAGGAGATTTGTCTGTCACACTTTACCACAAATCCTCCTATGCTACACTGGTGGCTCAGAAGGTAAAGAATCTGTCTTCAATTCTGGAGACCCAGATTCAATCCCTGGATTGGGAAGATCCCCTGGAAAAGGAAATGGCAAACCACTCCAGTATTTTTGCCTGGAGAATCCCATGGACAGAGAAGCCTGGTGGTCTACAGTCCATGTCACAAAGAGCCGGACATGATCGAACAACTAATACTTCACTTCACTGCTCTGCTAAGGTATATCACTGCTTTTCATGCAAAAAGACAACACAACCAGATAAGAAAAACAAACAAACAAATTACTCTCCTAGTATTTGGTGTATTGGACTTATAGACATACCCTGGTACTCCTTTTTTGTTAATTCTCAAAGGGCTGAATTTTTCCCAATGGAAGTTACTTGAAATTAACAACATGTCTTCAAAATTGGTTCATTAAACCATTTTATGTCAAAAAAGGCTTCATATACAGTGACCGGGTGGGAGTTGGCTGACAGCTGAAATGATGAACAACCCTATTCAGTTCTCCCTATTGTGCCTGCTAGAGAATAAGAAACCTTAACCAACAAGGAGAGAGGAACTTCATTTACCTCTGTGCATTCTTCCTTCCAAGCTAGTATTTAACCTCAGGAGGGAATTACTTTTACGGGACTGTTTAATATTTAATTGGCAATGTAACACGGCCTTGTCATATTTAAAGGCAATGCAACACAGTGGTTAAGAATGAAGACTTGGCATGAAACAGACCTAAATTCAAATTCTGGCTCTGCCATTTACCAGACATGCTGTGCTGGGAAAGTTACTTAACCTCTTAAATCATCACTTTGTTCATTTGTAAACTACATTTTGTTGCAAGGAGTTATTCTTTTTTAAATGTATTAAGTGCATACCACAAGCCTATAATATAAAAGGAATTTAGTAAACAGTTATTGTTATAATTCCTAAAAGATTCTTTACACTTAGCAACCACATAGAAATATCAAGGCAAGTACGTAAGAACTGACACCAGGCCATCTCCCACTCCTCTCCCCTGGCCCTCACTCCTGAACCCACTCCTCTCAGGCAAACCAGCATTCCATGGACACTGCACTTGAAACAACCAATGACATTCAGATTGCTAAATGCAGTGGCCAGTTTTCAGTACTCATTTCAGGTAATGAAGATGCATTTGAAATAGTTAATCTTGCATTTCGCTGATAGCTCTCATTTTTCTAATCTCTAAACATTGGACTGCTCTGGAGTTCAGTCCTCTACCTGTGTTGGGAGGGTGACCTTTTCTCTGTCCATAATTGCTCCCCTAATAACTTCATCCAATCTTGCAGCTTGCATATCATATATAAGCTACTGATCCCACATTTATATCTCCAGTCCAGGCCTTCTGCCTGAATTCCCAATTTGTAGATATAAGTGACTGTTTGATCTCTACCTGGATGTCTTAAACACTATCTCAAACTCAGCATATTTAAAATGGAATTCCCCAGTGTTTTCACAATCTGTTGTTCTTAAAGCCTTCCTCATTTCAATAAATGACAACTCCCTCATTCAGTTGCTCGGCTACAAACTTTGGAATTACTCTTGACTCCTCTCCTTTCTCCCACTCATACCCAAACAGTCAAGAAATCCTCTTGACTTAACCTTCAAAATATCTCCAGAACTAACCACATATCAACACTTTCTCTTCTGTAACTCTGGCCTCTCCCACATTTCACTGTAATCATTGTTGAAAATTTCTGAACCAGTCTTCTTTCTTCCACCACTGCATGTCCAGACTTCTGCTAAGAACAACCAACGTGATTCAACTATAATATACTTTACACCCTGTCAATCTTCTGCTCATGGACTTCCCTGGTGGCTCAGATGGTAAAGCATCTGCCTACAATGTGGGAGACCTGGGTTCAATCCCTGGGTCGGGAAGATCTCCTGGAAAAGAAAATGGCAACCCACTCCAGTGTTCTTGCCTGGAAAATCCCATGGACAGAGGAGCCTGGTAGGCTACAGCCCATGGGGTCGCAAAGAGTCAGACACGACTGAGCAACTTCACTCACTCAATCTTCTGCTCAGAATGTTCCACTGACTTCTAGCCTCACCTAGAATGAAAGGCAGACAAACCCTATACTATACAACATGTCCTCATTTCCTGTACTCTCTGCCTTGCCCACTGCTCCAGCCACACTGCCCTCCTTGTTTTTCCTTGAATATGCTAGATGTCCTCTCAGATGAGGGTTTCTGCATTTATGTCTCTTCCTAGAATGCTCTTCTGTTGGATATTCACATGTCCAATGTCTCATGTCCTTTAAACCTTTGTTCAAATGTCTTTTCCAGTGTAGTTATTCTAAACAACTTATTTAAATTTACAGTTTCTCTTTGCTTTGTGCCTTGGCTCCCTTCTTGCTTTATTTTTCTTCATAGTACTTCCACCATTAAAATTATTATATATTTTACTTCTCTTGTTTATTTTCTGTCTTTTCCACCTAAATGAAGTCTGTAAAGTGAGGGATTATTTTATGACTTGTTTACTGCTATATCTCCTGTGCAATATCTGACATTCAATAGGTACTACTAAATAAAACTAAATCACTACTTAATAAATATTTGTCTTAATGCACAAGGGAATAAATAGCATTTGAGAGAATAAAAGCATACTGTGCAGGGGTCTGAATTCTGGTTTTGACTGGGCGTCCTATGAACTGTCTCCACTGTGGACTAGTAGTTCCACCTCTGAGCCTTATTTTCCTAATCTTTAAAACCTATTTAAAAATAAGATTATTTCAGGGAGTGCAGTCCCCTGTTTGCACAAAAAGGAATTTAATTCCTTCTTATTCCCCACTTCCCCAATATACTCACAATCAAAGCTTTATGTCAATCTTACTTCAGGAAAATTAGATTCCCTATGGAACAGTTTTTTTTCTTTTTAACTGCCACTGAAATAAATTGCCAGTTAGGTAAATACTGTATTTAGAGATGGGAGGCATTAAAGAGACCTTAGCAGAATTAGGATCCCCCATATCTTAGGATGTATGAAAAGGAAAGGGAAAGAGACATTAGATGCCTCTCTTTCTGTCCTTGCCCTCATATTAAAGTTCAAGTTAAGGAACGAGAAATGAAAAGGATTTTGCATTTTTCATGGTTAGTCAAGCTCATGTGGTTTGCATAGTCGTAATACAATTCAAATGACCATTTTTGAAGTTTTAATATTCAGTGCCCTTTGTCCCAGCTAGGCAAAATAACAGCTGATGTTTTGCACTTTGTAAGTACATTGCAGTGTGCAAACCCAGGAATGTCCTAAAGCTTTTAAATATTTTAAAGGTATATTTATTGAACTATTAGATATGTTTTAAGGATTAAAAAAATTTTTTTACATCCATAAGGATGATAAGACAACATAGTAAAATCATATTGGTTCAAATTTCCCTGATTCACTTTTCTAATGACTAACTTTAGGGTTTATCTCCTGTGCTGGTTACTTTTTAATAGATTCCCAATGGATTCTTTTAATTTAGCTAATGTATAACTTGATCAGGTCCTGAATTGGCATTTACTTAAGAAAGGCTGCCTTGAAAAATAGTGCAAATAATTTGCGCCAGTTAAGCTTGGAAAAGCAGAATCTTAAAAATATTAAGCAAAACGAACTTTAGAAGTGACTTGTCACATACAAATATTTCACACATTGAGATATTTTAAAGCCCATGTTAAAGGGATTCTAGTTCTAGCTCTGCTTTCCTTACATTTCAATCCAAAAGGCATCTTCAGTGTAAGCTCTTGACTGGTCTGTCTCATGTTTTTTCACACATCTCTCCTGAGCTTGGCATTTAGCCTTTTTGCCCCTCCTGTCCTTTATCGTTAAGTTTGCCATCCTCACAAAGCTTCCTTGTATTTGTGTTCCTACCAAGTTTGTATGTCCGTTGATGACCCGTTCCTGCCCTGTACAGTATATATTGAGAGAGAGAGAGAGCAATATAGAATCTCCCCACCACCTCCTAGTGGGGCACTCTAAAAGGTTTCCAGGCATGAGAGTGAGATAACCATTTCTGCACGGTGGTGTAATATCTAGCCTGTCTGGGGCCAGAGAGAGCAATGTGAGAAAGTATAAAAACAGGTATGGTAGCATAGATGTGCAAGAAATAGTTGAGCGTTTAAATGACGTACTGCTATTTCACAGATTTGCAATATTTTTTATTCTACCAGTAAGGAAATTGAATAGACCAGGCATTAGTATTTTCATCGTTAACTTTGTAACACAGCAGAAAGAAGTATCTAACAGTTTGTAACGCAACAATAAAGTAAGAAAACCCCAAAGCAGTCTTTCAGAGCTCATCATCAGGTGATCATCTCTTCCTCAACTTCTCTCACATCTCCCTGGAACAATAATACAATAAAATATTTGCATTTCATTGGCATTTATATACCAACTTCTATTTTCTCTCCACTCATCTTCCTGAGCCTGTCAGTCTGGTCAGGTGCCATTCCCATACATTGCCATAGTATTCCATTCTTACCTCTCTCCTAGAATGACACCGTTTTCAAGTTTACATTCCCTTATTTACAACTCCAAAATCCAAAAAGCTCTGAAAGCCAAAAGTTTATTTTAAAACTGGTGCCAAAACATATTAACAGCAAAATCTGATGTGAACAGACATGAGGCTATTGTAATGTTGTTCTATTAGGGAAATGTTGCTGTATTTGTTTATTGGGAGGCTGTCCCAGGCTCCAGCAGAAGCCATTTCTGGTTATATGTAAGTATTGTCTTACCTTCCTAAAAAATCCACAAATAGTGTTGTTTCTGAGACACTTGTGGCCCAAATTCTTTGGATAAAGACACACAGAGCTGCATGTTGCCTGATTGCTAGTCTGTGTCCCCTACCAGAGGGTGAGGTCTCTGGCGTCAGCTCTGATTCCTTACACCTGCCTGGCATGTTAGTGGGTCTCAACAAATGTTGAACGAATGATTAAGCAAATATTCACTATCGATTTAGCATATTTAAATGTATCAACTTTCTCTGTTATATTTTATTTATCTATTTACATATTCATTCATCCACTCTCATTCACAGAGGACAGAAAGCTTTATTCATTCACACTGCTCCAGAGAAAGGCAGGATCACTTTAATATGCAGTCCTCTTGGGTTTCTGCCAATTCTCTCTGAATGCGTTTCAGCTCACCCTGCTTCTCTTTCTCCTCAGCTGCTACCCTCTCCTCTCCTGCCCAGTGTTTCAGGTAATTGTAGACTTGGCTTCATAGGTCAAGCCCAGGAACAGAGCAGAGTAGTGGCCGAGCTTGATGAGGGAGAGACATGCGTTGGCAGCACCATCTTGTCTGTGCTCAGTTCTTATTTTTTTAAAGTTACTATTTCGAGAAAGAAGAGTGAGAACTACTAACAGTCCTTTTTGAAAATTTCTTTTTCTAACTGAAAACAAATATTTGGCCAGATTCAAAAATCTGCAACAGAACCAAGAATAATATCATGTTTCCGAGTTTTTAGATTTGTGTTTTATTACCTAGATAAGACTAATGTTACGAATACCAGTGACGCAAAGGTCAAAGGAAACAACTTTCTTTAAAATGTTATGGCAATCTTACTAGTTAGAAAGTTGAAAAAAACGATCATACTGTCGGCAAGGATATAGTGAAATAGACATTCTCAAACAATGCTAGCAAGAGTATGGGTTGTTATAGCCTGTCTAGAAAGCACTTTACAATAAAAATCAAGAAGGTTAAGTTTACATCAGGGCTTCCCTGGTGGTTCAATGATAATGAATCTGCCTGCCAATGCAGGAGATCTGGGTTCGATCCCTGGTCCAGGAAGATCCCACATGCTGCAGAGCAACTAAACCCAGGTGCCACAACTATTGAGCCTGTGCTCTAGAGTCTGAGAGCCTTAATTATTGAGCCCACGTGCTGCAACTACTGAAGTCTGCATGCCTAGAGACTGTGCTCCGCAACATGAGAAGGCATCTCAGTGAGGGGCCTGCATATTACAACAAAAAGTAGTCCCTGCTCATCGCTGCAACTAGAGAAAACCCTACGTAGCAAGGAAGACCCAGCACAGCCAAAAAAGGAAGTTTATATCCACAGTAGAATGAAGGATAATATTTAGCACGTATTATTTAAGAAATTTTGTGTTCTTAAGGTGTGTCGGATTTGTTATTTCTTTAGGAGGTTTCAAAATGTGTTTCTTTTTCTGAAAGCAGCCAATATTGAGTTTTATAAGGTTTGCTTTATTAATATTTTTTATATGAAAAGCTTTTAAGACTTTGTTTTGTTTAAACATTCTTTTAGAAAGTTACAGTTCCTATTCCATCTTGTCTTAACACATTGTGTAAGTATGTGATGGGATAGTTTATAAAGGTCTCATAGATAATATGCTTTGTTGGTTTTGGCTAATAATTATATTAATACAGTACATAGTAATTTTTGAACAGCTTATCAAAACAGTGTGGACAATGCATAGTAAACTCCACATTATATTAAACAAAGTACATATAGAAAAACAGAAGGCACTCTATGTACACTAAATATGAAGGGTTTTAATATGGAAATTAGAGGCGTCCACAATCATTGGAAGGATTGAGAAAGAACAGGGAAATTGGTCCAGTTGGTGGTTGGCTTTGAGAAAACTTTCTTGGAAGATTTTGTGTCTCTCAAGAGTTTCCTGGAAGCTCCCACAAGCTATGTAAGCTTGGAGCACCAAATCAAGTAATTCGCCAGCAAGCACCATTAGCTATCTCAGTTGTCTATGGGACCAAAGAAGGTAATTTGCAGGAACTCATCCAGAAGCTACTGTGAAATTCATGTCCACTGTCAGCCCACACATCTATCTGTCATTGCCCTTGGAGAGTAATAGCTTCTGTTCCTCGCCATTCCGATGTCATATAAGTACCTGTAGCTGGCAGACTCTAACCAGAACCATCTAGAAAGGGGAATTCTGGGAGCAATGCTTCTCAGTTTCTCCTCTGAGATTCACAGATCACAAGGGAAAGTATGATGCCAAATAGACAGGTCATGTTTGTTTTGGTGTTGATGACTACTGCATGATTATTTTTTTTACTAACTTTCTATGTTGTCTGTATTGGTTCAGTCAAATTCACTGTTACTACTTGACTGAGACCCAGAAATCTCTCAGCAAGCAAGTAAGCAAAAGTACAATTGAATTCATCCTTTACTGTTTGATTTTTTTCAGTATTCAAATGTTTTATTATAGTTGGTTTTTTAAAATCAATATACTAACTATGAAAATACAGTTCATTTGATTAATATATCTCTTAGGTAGAGTGAGTATAAAATTTATTATTTAAACTAGGAAACTTTTAATACTGAAAGGAAATTTCCATTAACAATTATACTGGGACAACAAGCATAAACCTGGGTTGTCAAGGACAAATGCAGAGATCTGGTCACTTTTTTTTTTTTTTAATTGAAGTATACTTTATTCACAATATTAGTTTCATGTATACAAAATAATGATTCAAAATTTATATGGGTTATATTCTATTTAAAGTTGTTATAAAATATTGACTATATTCCCAATACAACATACAATTGAATTTATCTTTGACCCATCATCCTGCCTATTCAGGATTATTACTACTTGATTCTTTGTTCCAAAAAGCTGAGGCTCAAGAAGCTGAAACAACATATTTAATATTACCATTAATCTTCTTATGTAAGATGAAATACAAATAAGAAAGCAAGATTTTCACTGATATATTTTCTAGAAGGAATTTTTCTATCCAAGACTTGTACTTGGAAAAGAATCTCAAATATTCTTCATTGTCAACTGTAGAAAAGACAATTTTTGGCAAGGTTTTAATGTAAATTTGCAACCTCCATGTACTGAATCTCAAATTTAGTAACATAAAATTTTTTTAATGTATTTTGAATACTTAGTGTTTTTCTAATTCTTTCAACTTTATACATGTTTTATTTTGGCTTAAAGATAACATATACATTGTACATGAGTTTGTAGCTTTTTCTATATTTTGAGGAAATTTTGAAAGACTAAAATTCTGCTTTATAAAACAAACTCTCAAGATATGAATAATACAAAAGAGGGCCTTTCCATAAAATACTCATGGCCTAAACTCAATAAAATGACAAAAATTTCATTAAAATTGGAATGTCAGTGCACAAATACTATTAAAATGATTAGAATTATGATATAATAGAACATCTATAATTCTACTTTGCATTATAATTTGTAATTTTGTAAATATTTTTGGCTTAAAAAAGGGATAATATTGTTTTTTTATATTATCTAAGTCACTCTCTCCTGATATTCAATTTATTGAATATATTATCTTTTTATTTCACCTGATAAATTTTATCTGATGTCAATTAAAAAGTTTATTTTTATCCATTTACAAGTTATTAGTAATTGTGTATAAAAATAAGTTTTCCCAACCATCATTAATTATTCCAGCATTTTACTCCTGAAACAATAAATATCCATTTGTATTTCAAATAACATTGAAGTAGATATTAACCAGTGAGGCAGAAAGCTGGAGTGAATGGAATGGACTAAAGAAATAGGCTTAAATAAAAGAGATATTGGCTATAACTCTATTGCCATTATTTAAACAAGAGTTAGTGAGATCCTCAACTAGGAAAGAGACCAAAGAAACAGAAAGAAGTGACAATTGCAAAATGTAACAGGGAGGGTTATGGTTGGATGGCATCACTGACGGGATGGACTTGAGTTTGAGTAGGCACCAGGAGTTGGTGACGGACGGGGGAGCCTGGTGTGCTGCAGTCCATGGGGTCGCAGAATTGGAGACGACTGAGCGACTGAAGTGAACTGAACAGGGAGGGAGAATGGACAGGTTTTGGTAACTGGCTGAATATAAGGGCAAGAGAGATGATCATTTTATTTATTTAAGATTTTTTTCTTTATGTAGACCTTTTTTTTTAAAGTTATTGGCTTATTTAATAGGCTGTGTAGGGTTTTAGTTGTGACACACAGGATCTTTAGCTGCAGTGCACAGACTTTCTAGCTGTGGCTTAGTTGCTTCATTGCATATAAAAGGGATCTTAGTCCCTTATCATGGATTGAACCCATGTCCCCTGCATTGCAAGGTAAATTCTTAACCACTGGACCACCAGGGAAGTCCCAACATGGGCCATTTTTAAAGTCTTTATTGAATATTGTTGCAATATTTCTTCTGTTTTATGCTTTG
>NW_011495072.1:19486060-19486359 GCF_000754665.1 Bison bison bison | reverse complement strand
CGTTTGGAACCAGTCTGTTGTTCCATGTCCAGTTCTAACTGTTGCTTCCTGACCTGCATACAAATTTCTCAAGAGGTAGATCAGGTGGTCTGGTATTCCCATCTCTTTCAGAATTTTCCACAGTTTATTGTGATCCACACAGTCAAAGGCTTTGGCATAGTCAATAAAGCAGAAATAGATGTTTTTCTGGAACTCTCTTGCTTTTTCCATGGTCTAGCGGATGTTGGCAATTTGATCTCTGGTTCCTCTGCCTTTTCTAAAACCAGCTTGAACATCAGGAAGTTCACGGTTCACATATT
>NW_011495072.1:19481104-19485763 GCF_000754665.1 Bison bison bison | reverse complement strand
ACTGTGGTGTTGGAGGAGACTCTTGAGAGTCCCTTGGACTGCAAGGAGATCCAACCAGTCCATTCTGAAGGAGATCAGCCCTGGGATTTCTTTGGAAGGAATGATGCTAAAGCTGAAACTCCAGTACTTTGGCCACCTCATGTGAAGAGTTGACCCATTGGAAAAGACTCTGATGCTGGGAGGGATTAGGGGCAAGAGGAGAAGGGGACGACAGAGGATGAGATGGCTGGATGGCATCGCTGACTCGATGGCCGTGAGTCTGGGTGAACTCCGGGAGTTGGTGATGGACAGGGAGGCCTGGCGTGCTGCGATTCATGGGTCGCAAAGAGTCGGACACGACTGAGCGGCTGATCTGATCTGATGCTTTCGTTTTTGGTCAGTTAGCATGTGGAATCAACTACCTGACCAGTGATTGAACCCACACCTCCTGCTTGGGAAGGTGAACCTTTAACCACTGGACCACCAGGGAAGTTTCAGATATTTTAGGTAGAAGATAATATGGGGTTCTGGATTTTGTGACTGGGAAGTATTCTGTGACCTTTAAGAGTAAGGGGCTTCCCAGGCAGAGCTAGTGGTAAAAAATCCGCCTGCCAATTCAAGAGACATAAGAGACGTGGGTTTGATCCCTGGGTCAGGAAGATCCCCTAGAGAAAGCAATGGCAACCCACTCCAGTATTCTTGCCTGGAGAATCCCATGGACAGAGAAGCCTGACAGGCTATGGTCCATAGGTTTGCAAAGAGACGGATGCAGCTGAAGTGACTTAGCATGCATATGTTTAAGAGCACAGGGTTCCATAGAGGAATAAGAATAGAAACTAAATTTAAAAGCATTAAAGAATGAATGAGAGATAAGAAAATAGAGTATTTTTTTTAAAAGAATATATAACCCAGCCACTTAAAGACATGGAATTCTCTTAAATGAATATTACTAAGTGACAGAAGCAAATTTGAAAAAGTTACATACTATATATCATTCCAACTATGTGATATTCTGGAAAAGGCAAAATTATGGAGATGGTAAAAAGATCAGTTGTTTCCAATAGTCAGAGGGGAGACAGGAATGTATAGGTGGAGTGCAAAGAATTTTTAGGGCAATGTATGATACGTATCTGGTATGATACTTTAATAATAAACATATGTCATTATATACTTGCCCAAACTCATAGAATGTAAAACATCAAGTGATTGTAGTGTAAACTATGGATTTAAGTGATAATGGTGTGTCCGTGCAGGCTCATCCATTGTAACAGATGTACCACTGTGATGTGAGATGTTGACTAGAGAAGAGTTCTATGCATATGTGGGAGCAAGGGGCACAGGGGTATGCTCTGTACTTGCCACTCAGTTTTCCTGTGAACCTAAAACTGCTCTAAAAAATAAAGTTTATTTTTTGAAATGAATATATAACCACTTTACATTAATATAAGCTTCTGGATTCTATTCATGTATATAACTCTTATTGTACTATTACAGTCCTTACAACTTTCAACAAAATATTGCAATTTATTTTTGGCCCCAATGAAGTAAATGTTGGTCTCTCAGTTGTGTCCAACTCTTTGAGAGCCTGTGGACTGTAGCCTGCCAGGCTCCTTTGTCCATGGAATTCTGTAGACAAGAATACTGGAGAATTTTCCAACCCAAGGATCAAACCCAGGTCTTCAGCATTGTGGGCAGATTCTTTACCATCTGAGCTACCAGGGAAGCCAAATATATGATAGATATGTCAAATTTGTTACATTTCAGAAGGACAGAGTGGTGCTGAATTTTATACTAAGTATTATAAATGCATAAAGAAGTATTAGATCTGTCTTTAAGTGTTTATTACATGTTCCAGTTATCTTATTGCTGTGTTAATAAACCACCCCAAAATCTGGTAGGTTAAAATAATAATTATTATATTTCACTTTTCTGGTTGTTAACAGTGCTGGGCACTTCTCAGCTGCGATCCTTTAGAGAGTTGCAGTCAGTTGACAGCTGAGGTTGGAATCCCATGAAAGCTCCTTTACTCATGTCTCATTGCTTGGCTGAGATATCTACAACAGCTGGTGACTGGTGGATCCTTTCTCTCTGTCTTTTCCCCATGTGGCCACTCTCAAGTCTGGCTTGGGCTTCGCACCACATGACAATTTAAGGAGCAAGCATTCCAAGAGACTCAAGCAAAAGCTTGAAGTCCTGGGAGCTAGACGTGGGAAGTCATGCAGCATTCAGTTCAGTTCAGTAGTTCAGTCGTGTCTGACTCTTTGCGACCCCATGAATCGCAGCACGCCAGGCCTCCATGTCCATCACCAACTCCCGAAGTTCACTCAGACTCACGTCCATCGAGTCAGTGATGCCATCCAGCCATCTCATCCTCTGTCGTCCCCTTCTCCTCCTGCCCCCAATCCCTCCCAGTATCAGGGTCTTTTCCAGTGAGTCAACTCTTCGTAGGAGGTGGCCAAAGTATTGGAATTTCAGCTTTAGCATCAGTCCTTCCAATGAACACCCAGGACTAATCTCCTTTAGGATGGACTGGTTGGACCTCCTTGCAGTCCAAGGGACTCTCAAGAGTCTTCTCCAACACCACAGTTCAAAAGCATCAATTCTTCGGTGCTCAGCTTTCTTCACAGTCCAACTCTCACATCCATATATGACCACTGGAAAAACCATAGCCTTGACTAGATGGACCTTACTTTCACTGTATTTAATAGGCAAAACTGTTATAAACCAGTACAGATTCAATGGAGTAGATACAGAGAAGGAAGAAATTGATGGTTGCCAACTTGGAAACAAGCTACAGCAATTTATCTAGGGGATGTTTATAAATATACACATACATGAAAAAATTTAAGAATGATTAAAATGAATGTTCAGATATAAAATAATATGAAAAGATAAGACTTTTATTTCTTGAGAAATAAGATTAAGGCCTAGAGGTCCTCCCAAAGACATTGCATTTTTCTAGCAAGGTTTCTCAAGAGACTGAGGACCTAATGCCTGCACTGCTCTTTGAGACTCCTAATCAAGCTAGTGATGCAAAATTATGTGGCCTCCAGATAATTAGTCTAGAGCATCTCTGAAATCACAAAGTTCAGAATATAAGTTCCAGATTATTTTTGGCCAAGATATCCTCTGTCTTATATTCTCAAGGCTGCCTGTTTTTCTCACTCTCTCCTACTCCATTGGCCCCTAAAGTCCACTGTTCTCTACACTTCCAGCAGCATAATGGCAAGTCTGCTATTTAATTCTGAATCTGTAGTTAATTATCATTTCAGCAAGTTTGAAACATTTTAACACCTAATGGCCAGGAAAAATCTTGTTTTCTTTTATTTCCTGTGTGTGTTAGTCACTTAGTCGTGTCCAGCTCTTTGCGATCCCATGGACTGTAGCCTGCCAGGCTCCTCTGTCCATGGAATTCTCCAGACAAGAATACTGGTGTGGGTTGCCACTTCCTTCTCCATTTATTTCCTTTATTTAGTTAATTTTCTTTTCATGTCTTTTCTTCTTTTATTACATTTTGGTAAGATTTCTTATGTCTTTTATTTTTATTATTTCTCTTTTGAACTCTCCTTTGAAATGACATTTATAAGCAAGGTTAAATATATGTTATTACTTTAATTTGATAAAACATATAATCAACCTCTGCCTTAGAAAGTATTTTGAATACCTTATAAACTTTGCCTTTGCTGCACACACAGGCAGAATGGAGTGATATTTTAAGATTTCCTGTGACTAGAAAGGTATGGAAAGTTTGACTGATTTATATTGTGTTCTGACTTCCTGAGGCAGTTTTCCTAATGCTATTGCATTTAACTCATATCCTAAAACAAAACTTGTTAGCTTTTTTTTTTTTTAATCAAAATTTAATCTAGAACTGAGTGTTTCAGTTTTGTTCTTTGTCTCTTAAGCTTAATTTCCATGGAGTTTTATAGTAGTAGCAATTTTACAATATTTCTCCTGTTGGTGGGATGATTCTCAAAGCATTTGAGAAAAGGAATTCCCAGTTTAATTTTCAAAATTACTTTTAAAAATAACTTGATTATTTAGCATATAGTTGTTGTTCTATAATCGCTTTTATTTCTGTACCACAAAATTTAAGATTTTATCTGTTTTCTACTTTGCATGTGAGAATCACATTCTTTGCAATAACAATGTTTGTTCTTTGGGGCAGGAATTTTATAGTTTTACAGGTTTTTTTTTTAATATCCCTAAATCCTGTACCATAATGTTCAACTGTTTGTAGAGACTTCTTGATATATCAATGTTTGTTGTATTCTTTCAGTTTAATTCTATAACTAAGCTTCACTCTCCTTAATCACAATCTGTAGAAACAAAATAGACTTTCCTAAGGCTTAATTTCGTCTTAAAGAGCATTACTGGTTATTTGTACATCAGATCAGATCAGATCAGATCAGTTGCTCAGCTGTGTCCGACTCTTTGTGACCCCATGAATCGCAGCACGCCAGGCCTCCCTTGTCCATCACCAACTCCCGGAGTTCACTCAAACTCACGTCCATCGAGTCAGTGATGCCATCCAGCCATCTCATCCTCTGTCGTCCCCTTCTCCTCTTGCTCCCAATCCCTCCCAGCATCAGAGGCTTTTCCAATGAGTCAACTCTTCACATGAGGTGGCCAAAGTACTGGAGTTTCAGCTTCAGCATCATTCCTTCCAAAGAAATCCCA
>NW_011495072.1:19464685-19480417 GCF_000754665.1 Bison bison bison | reverse complement strand
AAAAATAAAGTCTGACACTGTTTCCACTGTTTCCCCATCTATTTCCCATGAAGTGGTGGGACCGGATGCCATGATCTTCGTTTTCTGAATGTTGAGCTTTAAGCCAACTTTTTCACTCTCCACTTTCACTTTCATCAAGAGGCTTTTGAGTTCCTCTTCACTTTCTGCCATAAGGGTGGTGTCATCTGCATATCTGAGGTGATTGATGTTTCTCCCGGCAATCTTGATTCCAGCTTGTGTTTCTTCCAGTCCAGCTTTTCTCATGATGTATTCTGCATATAAGTTAAATAAACAGGGTGACAATATACAGCCTTGACGAACTCCTTTTCCTATTTGGAACCAGTCTGTTGTTCCATGTCCAGTTCTAACTGTTGCTTCCTGACCTGCATACAAATTTCTCAAGAGGCAGATCAGGTGGTCTGGTATTCCCATCTCTTTCAGAATTTTCCACAGTTCATTGTGATCCACACAGTCAAAGGCTTTGGCATAGTCAATAAAGCAGAAATGGATGTTTTTCTGGAACTCTCTTGCTTTTTCCATGATCCAGCGGATGTTGGCAATTGGATCTCTGGTTCCTCTGCCTTTTATAAAACCAGCTTGAACACCAGGAAGTTCGTGGTTCACATATTGCTGAAGCCTGGCCTGGAGAATTTTGAGCATTACTTTACTAGCGTGTGAGATGAGTGCAATTGTGTGGTAGTTTGAGCATTCTTTGGCATTGCCTTTCTTTGGGATTGGAATGAAAACTGACCTTTTCCAGTCCTGTGGCCACTGCTGAGTTTTCCAAATTTGCTGGCATATTGAGTGCAGTACGGTCTTTCTAATTTGAATCTTTCCCCTAATAACTAAAACAGAAATGAGATCATTTAGTCTTTCTGGAAAGATCTCTCTGTCATCCCTTTTTTCCTGTCTCTTTATTCATACAGTGTGGAGGTTCTGACTCTGGAACCAGACTGCTTGGGTTCAAATCCTAGTTGTACCACTTACTAACTGTATATTCTTGGGGAAAACTTTCTGTGTCTCAGTTTCCTCAATTTCAAAAGGGGCTCACAATAGTAATAACCGCTTAATAAGGTTGTTGGACTTCCATTGTGGCTCAGATTTAAAGGATTCGCCTTCAATGTGGGAGATTTAGGTTCTATTTCTGGGTTGGGAAGATCCCATGGAGGAGGGCACAACAACCCACTCCAGTATTCTTGACTGGAGAATCCCCGAGGACAGAGGAGCCTGACAGGCTGCAGTCCATGGAGTTGCAAAGAGTCGAACATGACTGAGTGACTAAGCAAGTGCATGCACACACACACACAATATTTGTGTTGTGGGAATTAAATGAACTTGCTCATGAAAGCAATAGAACAAATTTTAGAATATGGTTGCTGCTGCTAAGTCACTTCAGTCGTGTCCGACTCTGTGTGACCCCATAGACGGCAGCCCACAAGGCTCCCCCGTCCCTGGGATTCTCCAGGCAAGAACACTGGAGTGGGTTGCCATTTCCTTCTCCAATGCATGAAAGTGAAAAGTGAAAGGGAAGTCGCTCAGTCGTGTCCTACTCTTAGCGACCCCATGGACTACAGCCTACCAGGCTCCTCCATCCATGGGATTTTCCAGGCAAGAGTACTGGAGTGGGGTGCCATTGCCTTCTCCTATCACCAGCTGGGACAACCTTAATAGTTTTCATTCTTTGCCAACTGTATCTTCTTTTAAAAAAAAATTTATTTATTTTTAATTGAAAGATAACTGTTTTACATAATTTTGTTGTTTTCTGTCAAGCATCCACAGAATCAGCCATAGGCATACATATGTCCCCTCCCTCTTGAACCTCCCTCCCATCTCCCTCCCCATCAGATCCCTATAGTTCCATGAATCATACAGCAAATTCCCATTGGCTATCTATTTTACATATGGTATTGTAAGTTTCCATCCATCTCTCCTCCATCCATCTCATCCTCTCCCTCTTTCCCTCCTGCCGAGTCCATAAGTCTGTTCTCTATGTCTATTTCTCCTTTGCTGCCCTGCAAATAAATTAATCAGTGCCATCTTTCTAGATTCCATATATACGTTAGTATATGATATTTATCTTTCTCCTTCTGACTTACTTCACTCTGTATAATAGGCTCTAGGTTTGTTCACCTCATTAGAACTGAGTTAAATGCTTCCTTTTATGGCTGAGTAATATTCCACTGTATATATGTATGTACCACAGCTTCTTTACCCATTCATCTGTTGATAGATATCTAGGTTGCTTCCATGTTCTAGCTATTGTAAATAGTGCTGCAATGAACATTGGGGTACATGTGTCTTTCAGTTTTGGTTTCTTCTGAGTATATGCCTGGTAGTGAGATTGTTGGGTTATATGGTGGTTTTATTCCTATATTTTTAAGGAATTTCCATACCATCTTCCATACTGGCTGTATCAATTTACATTCGCACTAGCAATGCAAGAGTTCCCTTTTCTCCACACCCTCTCCAGCATTTATTGTTTGTAGACTTTTTAATGATAGCCATTCTGACTGGTGTGAGGTGATATCTCATTGTAGTTTTGATTTGCATTTCTCTAATAATGAGCAATATTGAGCATCTTTTCATGTGTTTGTTAGCCATCTGTATGTCTTCTTTGGAGAAATGTCTGTTTAGATCTTCTTAATGGTTTTACTAAATGCCTACTGAAGCAATCACATTTTGAAAATCACATAAGTAGGTAGCTTTCATCAATAAGCTTGTTTCTAAACTGATTTCTGGAGATAAAAAAGAAGCCCGCGAGGAAGTGTGGGTGGGAGGTGGTGGGAGAGGAGGAAAATTTTGTTTTTCAGTACCAGCATTTAATCCTTTCATCTTTCTTCAATAAAACTCTATGGACTACATATTTGTATTCTGTTATACATTGAAGCGTAATCCCCTAGGCTGGAGGAGGGTAGGATAACCCACCCCAGTATTCGTGCCTGAAGAATCTCCATGGACAGAGGAGCCTGGCGGGCTACAGTCATGGGGTTGCAAAGAGTCAGACACAACTGAGCAGCTAAGCACAGCATAGCACAATCCCTTAGGATATGAGGGTGGAGGCCACATGAATGTGATTAGTGATTTCATAAGAAGAGAGGACACATGCCCAAGTGATGCGAGCCTGGAAAAGCCAATGAAACCTCTGAGCAACTGATTTTTGCATGAGTTGAGTCTTGAAAGTTGAATAAAACTTACTAGACAAGAAAAATAGAAAAATCACTCCACAGAAAAGTAAGCACATGCAAAGGCATAGAGTCATGGGATGGCCTGGAAGTCTGAGGAACTGTAAGAAGTCCAGGCCATCTGAAGCTTAAAACACACCATATGTAAAGAAAGCTTAAGATAGTGGAGATATATTAGGGAGGATTTCTTTTTCCTTGTATATCAAGTCAAAGACGGAGAAGGCAATGGCACCCCACTCCAGTACTCTTGCCTGGAAAATTCCATGGATGGAGGAGCCTGGTAGGCTGCAGTCCATGGGGTCGCTAAAAGTCAGACACGACTGAGTGGCTTCACTTTCACTTTTCACTTTCCTGCATTGGAGAAGGAAATGGCAACCCACTCCAGTGTTCTTGCCTGGAGAATCTCATGGACGGGGGAGCCTGGTAGGCTGCAGTCCATGGGGTCGCACAGAGTCGAACACAAATGAAGCAACTTAGCAGCAGCAGCAAGTCAAAGAGTTTATATATTACTCTGTGAGAGCTGGAGTAAAAATTTTTCCAGTAGTGATTTTTTAACAAAAAGATGACATGACCAGGAAGTGAGATAGTTAGAGTCAGAAGGTAGTAGTAGTAATAGTCACTCAGTTGTGTCTGAATCTTGGCAACCCCATGGACTGTAGCCCACCAGGCTCCTCTGTCCATGGAATTCTCTAGGCAAGAATAGTGGAGTGGGTGGCCCTTCCTTTCTCCAGGGGATCGTCCCAGTTCAGAGACCAAACCCTGGTCTTCTGCACTACAGGCAGATTCTTTACCTTATGAGACACAAGGATCAGAAAAATGTCAGCTCCAGTACTGTAATAGCCATGTTTCCTAAGATCAATTATTTAATCTCCCTTAATTTCCTCACTTAGAAATACTAAGGTAATACATCGCTGCTGCATGTTGTATTAGAGATAATATATTTAGATGCTTGACATTGTGTTTGGTGTATAATTGTTTTGAGGGTTCTTCTCCCTTTTTTATGCAGAAAGGAGTCTCTGAGGGCAGTGAAGGAGGATACTGTAATAGAATAGGAGTACCGGGACTCGTGAGGGGGGCAATGCCACTGACCTCCACGGTACAGCCTTTAGCACAGAATTGGGAGTGGTGAAGAAAGGTGAGATTTTAAAGATCTTTCTCTTCCGAGGTAAACATTTTGTGGCTCTTGGAAGTAGTCCAGTGAGAGAAAGAGAAACTCACAATTAAGATGTTTCGTTTAGGAAGCCTGAGACATCTTCCATATTTTAAGCACCGTTCTAGGTGCTGCGGATGAATAACATATATTTTCTTCCTTGAGGTTTTCCAAAATCTATCAGTGAGACAGATACTTGTATGAATAGACACAGTATAAAGATTTATATTCTAGGTAGGATTTTTGTAACAGCATCATCTTTTATCTATTTTCCAAGTGGGAAGAATAATTTATTTTGAACACTTTACTGAACCAATTTTAAATTATGTGAGCATTTTCAGGTCTCAGAATGTATTCTTACTAATTGTAGTCACCATGTATTCTCAGCACTAAATTTCTCAGATCAGTTTTTTATCCGTTATGTATAATAGCTCAAACAATGCCAGTACAATTTTTTTTAAAGTTCAAAATATAATTAGAGGCATCTCATTAAGATTTTAAGATAAGCACTTTGAGTCCTTGCGTGCAAGGTCTTGTAATCGCAAATATCAATTCTTTAAATTACATGATTGTCAAGAACTGGAAAGAACCGTTAAGAAGAATAACAAAAATAAAAAAAGCTAAAGTATAGTGACACATAAAGAAATGAGACATTTCCAGAAAAGCCATTCATTGTTTTCATTATTAATTTTCTTCCTTTTAGACTGACTAACAAATAGCATTTTCAGTCAAAACTGTACCTTTTAGAACTCCCTGTATGGTGTTGTTTATTTCACCATGCCATATGTATCCTGAGCATAATTCTTACTATTAACCCTTTTGAGGCTGCCAGTGGTTTCAGTTTCTTATCTTCTTATGTCTGGCACCCAGAAAAGTATATCACTTTCTCTAAATTTGTCATCTTTTCTACTATGTTACTGACCCATCTTAATATATCATGTTCTCTTAATCTTTATAGTCAGAATTAAATAAAGAATTCATATTTGGATCTTTTAGCGTTCATCAGAACTTCTATTTCTGTTGGAGAGTTTTTAAAGCATGTGATGGAGGAGTTAGAAGAAGAGAGAGATCAGATGATTTCATAGTACCCAGGAGAGGAGTTTCCATTAAGAAGAATATAGGGACAGATAACACACAGTAAAAGGAGGAAAGGAGGAAGTGGAGGCCTAGAAATCAATGTCATAAAGGCACAGAAGTAGAGTAGTAAATGTGTGTATTTCTTTTAGAAGATGAGAGAATTGGAGGATGCCAGTGGAAGGATGGAGGTAGGGACTGGCAGTCAATTGCCATGGAAATCCATAAAGAAAGCAGGTAGAACAATTGTTTTCTCAAGGAAAAAATTTAACCTCTAAAGGGTCAGATGAGGTTTCTGGTATGAAAGAAAATACTCTGTAAAGATGGATGCTGGTTATATTTAAATAAAAAAGAAAAATTTTGACTTCTAGCTTATTAAGTTCTATGCTTTTGAAGCACATTAGATTACCTAACCTGCTTCTTCATTTATATCTGCCTGAAGAGATTTGGTGTTTTTCTTCTAATTCAAACCAATTCAACAAACATTTATTGAGTGTCTGAATGTGCCATATAGAAAAGATGAAGATCAGCCTCAAGAAGCTTACCTCTTATGAGTAGAAGCAAGGTTGGGGGAGGAGGAATTAGAACAAATGTCCAGGTAGGTAGATGGTTTTCGGGTAAAAATGTAAGAGCAGCATGGAAGAAGTGATGTGAGGATTTGTTCAGGACGTGTTTCTGGAGCTGATTAAAGTCAATTCATACTCAAGTGGAAATCTCCTGAGCTAGGAAAAGGCATTTTAGAGGTAGGCAAAAACATGTTTCTCTCTGCCACTGCCCCTTCCCCCACTAGTACTTCTGAACTACAAGGACTGCTGAGTCATAAATTCCTAGGTTGTGTGAGAAGACAGGAATAGGATTTATTTAGGACTATATTTATATAGACCTAGGATACTCTAACTAATGAGACGATAATGCTCTTCTCCATTATATATATGGTGGTGGTTTAGTTGCTAAGTCGTATCCAGCTCTTGTGACCCTATGGACTCCTCTGTCAGGCTCCTCTGATTCTCCAGGCAAGAATTCTGCAGTGGGTTGTCATTTCCTTCTCCAGGGGATCTTCCCAATCCAGGAATCGAATCTGGGTCTTCTGCATTGCAGGCAGATTCTTTACAGACTAAGCTACGAGGGAAGCCCGTTATATACAATTTCTAATTTTTCCAAGATTGCTGTTTTGGTATATGTTTAAAAGCAAATATATAAAAAAAAAGTCTTTTCCTTTTATTTTTCTCTTTTTTAATGTATGTTAAGAACTTACAGCTAAAAGCCAAATAATAATTATCATAATTATAGTTAACTTTTACTGATGCTGTACTGTATTCTAGGAGATTTGATAAATCCTCTATGTAGACTATTTCGCTGAATCCTCACAACAACCATTTGGGGAATATACTATTATTGCTCTTATTATTATTATTGATAAATTGAGACTTAGAGAATTTAATTAACTTATCACATGGCTAGGATGTGATTAAGCTAGGACTGCAGGACTGGGCAGTCTGACAATAGAGCTCAAACAAAGTCTTTGTCTTGACATCATGAGGCAGAAAATCTTTTGCATATGTCAAGACAGATGTGTCGGTAAGGGCCTTTGCTCCTTGCAGTGCTCTTTAAACCTTGGACTCATTCATTTATTCAGTCAATATTTATTGAGTACCTATTATGTGCCAACACTGTGGTAGGCATTGAGGATCAGAAGTGAATACTACAGAAGTTATCTCTGTCTTCATGGAGTTACCGCTGTAAAGAAGAAAATGGAAACGAGTGACTGATCATAATCAAGTATAATAAGAATTGCAAGAAGGAACTACAGTAATGTGGTGCGTTTGGCAGAAGCCTATCATATTTGGGAATTTGAGAACTGCTCTCTGAAGAAATGAGAATTACACTGAGATCTGGTGCATGGAAGAACAGAAAAAAATTACCTAGGTAAACTGGAAGAGAGGAGAGTTTCACACAAGGTGAATACCAGGGTGAGGTGGATATACCAATGTCTTCCTGTAAGGAAGGACTTGATTCTCCAGCCTTCGGCAGTGCTGACAACCTCTTCAGGCATTGCTTCAGTTGCAGGGAGAATGTGACCCTTGCCCAAGGTCACGTTTTCCCTGCACATGCAGGCCAACTCTGCTGGGCCATTTCTGTTTCATAGCTACCTGCACAGTTGGCTGAGGCTGTCAGGCTTGCATCACAGCTTGATTTCTCAATCCTGCTCCTACCCCCTCCCTTCCATGGGTGTTGATCTCAAGAACACTCCCTAATAAACATCCTGAACACTAAACCCTGCCTGAGTCTACTTCCTGGAGAGCCCAAACTGAATGACAACATAAAAAGCTTTGCCAAATCAAGGCATTCAGAATGACTGTAGTTTGAGAGACAGAGATGAGCTGTGGTCAAAAAGGTAGACAGGGGTCAGATTCTGAGCTCCTGATAAAGCATGCTAAGGAGTTTTCCTAAAGGCAGCAGCCAATAGGAAGCCATAGCAGGATATTAAGCAGGAATGACATCAGTAAATTTGTAGTTTTGAAATTTGCAATGCATGACAGGGGTGCTTTGAATATCAAATTCATATCTTTCAAAAAAAAAAAAACAAACCCAACTTTTTCCTTCTTTCAGATAGTAATGGTAAAATAAAGGTACCAAATTGTTTTTCCTATCCTTGAATCATTGCTTTTCATTCCCCTCCCCTTATCAATAAAAACTACTAAATCTGCTCCATGGTTCATGCAGTTATAATCCTATGAAATATTACATAATATTACCTTCTTGAAAGACTTCCTCATTGATCAATGTAAAGAAATAGAAGAAAATAATAGAATGGGAAAGATTAGAGATCCCTTCAAGAAAACTAGAGATACCAAGGGAATATTTCATGCAAAGATGGGCTCAATAAAGAACAGAAATGATATGAACCTAACAGAAGCAGAAGATACTAAGCAGAGGTGGCAAGAATACACAGAAGAACTATACAAAAAAGATCTTCATGACCCAGGTAACCATGACCAGATGAACGTGGTAATCACTCACCTAGAGCCACACATCCTAGAATGTGAAGTCAAGTGAGCCTTAGGAAGCATCACTACGAAAAAAGCTAGTGGAGGTGATGGAATTCCAGTTGAGCTATTTCAAATCCTGAAAGATAATGCTGTGAAAGTGCTGCACTCAATACATCAGCAAATTTGGAAAAGTCAGCAGTGGCCACAGGACTGGAAAATGTCAGTTTTCAGTCCAATCCCAAAGAAAGGCAATGCCAAAGAATGCTCAAACTACCGCACAATTGCACTCATCTCACATGCTAGCAAAGTAATGCTCAAAATTCTCCAAGCCAGACTTAAACAGTACATGAACCGTGAACTTCCAGATGTTCAAGCTGGTTTTAGAAAAGGCAGAGGAACCAGAGATCAAATTAACAACATCCACTGGATCATCGAAAAAGCAAGAGATTTCAGAAAAGCATTTACTTCTGCTTTATTGACTATGCCTAAGTCTTTGTGTTCATCACAACAAACTCTGGAAAATTCTGAAAGAGATGGGAATACCAGACCACCTGACCTGCCTCCTGAGAAATCTGTATGCAGGTTAAGAATTAACAGTTAGAACTGGACATGGAACAACAAACTGGTTCCAAACCAGGAAAGGAGTATGTCAAGGCTATATATTGTCACTCTGCTTATTTAACTTAAATGCAGAGTATATCATGTGGAATGCCAGACTAGATGAATGAAGCACAAGTTGGAATCAAGATTGCTGGGAGAAATATCAATAACCTCAGATATGAAGATAACACCACCCTTTTGGCAGAAAGTGAAGAACTAAAGAGCCTCTTAATGAAAGTGAAAGAAGAAAGTGAAAAAGTTGGCTTAAAACTCAACATTCAGAAAACTAAGATCATGGCATCCAATCCCATCACTTCATGGCAAATAGATGGGGAAACAATGGAAACAGAGAAAAACTTTATTTTGGGGGGCTCCAAAATCACTGCAGATGGTGACTGCAGCCATGAAATTGAAAGATGCTTGATCCTTGGAAGAAAAGCTATGACCAACCTAGATGGCATATTAAAAAGCAGAGTTATTACTTTGCCAACAAAGGTCTGTCTAGTCAAAGCTATGGTTTTTCTAGTAGTTGTGTATGGATGTGAGAGTTGGACTCTAAAGAAAGCTGAGCGCTGAAGAATTGTTGCTTTTGAACTGTGGTGTTGGAGAAGACTCTTGAGAGTCCCTTGGACTGCAAGGAGATCCAACCAGTCCATCCTAAAGGAAATCAGTCCTGAATTTTCACTGGAAGCATTGATACTGAAGCTGAAACTCCAATACTTTGGCTACCTGATGTGAAGAACCAACTCATTGGAAAAGCCCTGATGCTGGGAAAGATTGAAGGCAGGAGGAGAAGGGGATGACACAGGATGAGATGGTTGGATGGCATCACTGAATCAAAGGACACGAGTTTGAACAAGCTTCGGGAGTTGGTGATGGACAGGGAAGCCTGGCATGTTGCAGTCCATGGGGTTACAAAGAGACATGACTGAGTGACTGAACTGAACTGAAAAGACTGTAGGAAATAGTGTTATGTGAGGACTTGGATAGTTATTTGTTCTGTGGCCATGAAAGCAAACTGTTCAGTGTTTCTGGAAAAGCTTAAAGTAATAAGTCACCAGATACATGACCTCCAGATACAGCATTGCAGAAAGACCTGTCCTCCTGCCAATTATATGCCTGCATCCTGCTTTCTAATTCTGAATTTTCACCTCAGTCCCCAGATATGTTTAATATATAGTAGCTATATTATCAGTTTATGCAAAGAGGAATATCATGACAGTCAAGATTGGATTTTTTTAAAAAAAGCTTTATTCAGGTAGCTGCATAGATTTAAAGTATACAATTTTGGTAAGTCTTTTTTTAATTTTTTTATTTTTTTTATTTCTCATGTGTACCCCATCCTGAACCCTCCTCCCTCCTCCCTCCCCATACCATCCCTCTGGGTCATCCCAGTGCACCAGCCCCAAGCATCCAGCATCGTGCATTGAACCTGGACTGGCATGGTAAGTCTTAATTTAACCTATGTATGCATTTGTGAAGGCATCATTGCAGTCAAAGTAGCAGATATTTCTAGTACCTCAAAACTTTCTTTGTGTCCCTTAGTAATCCCTTCCTCTCCTCCTTTCTCCACTCTCTTCTTCAGGCTGTAACACTGACCCACTTTCTGTCATACAGATTACATTGCCTAGAATTGTATACAAACACAATCATATGGCATGCACTCCTTTTGTCTGACTTCTTTCACTCAGCATAATTATTTGGAAAACTAGATGTAAAATGTTCAATTAAATAATATTTTATATGTGATCAAACTTGTTAGATATAAAAAACTTTGTATTTAAATTACATGATAACATATGGATTGTAAATATTGACAGTGAAAGTAATGTTCAACTTTTTAAGTATAACTGTTCATTGTGCCTTAGACTAAAACTTTGCTTCTAACCAAAGCCATTGTACTTTGAAGTTATAAACAAAAAGCACCTGATCTGTGAAGTTGACCAGCAAGTCTGTATTATGGGAATATAAATAACACATTTGGTAGAAGACTCTCCTTTCACCAAATTAGGTGGCTAAATAATCTGGAAAACAAAGCTGAAGAGTAGTTGCTATGAGGTGCTGAACAAAAAGACAGATGGGGCATATGCTGAATTCCTCTAATAGGCTTGGTTAGACTGGAGACTGCCCCCCTCAATACACAAGCCCCTGTGTACACACACACTCATTTATACATGCATACACAAACAGCACCACACTTTTTTCTTCCACAAATTGCTTTTAGTATAGAAAAGAAAGTGAAAGTGTTAGTCTCTCAGTCATGTCTGATTCTTTGTGGTGACCCCGTAACAGCCCACTGTCCATTGGATTCTCCTCTGTCCATGGGATTCTCCAGGCAAGAATACTGGAGTGGGTAGCCATTCCCTTCTCCAGGGTATTCCCGACACAGGGATTGAACCCAGGTCTTCTGCATTGTGGGCAGATTCTTTACCATTTGAGCCACCAGGGAAGCCCTTTAGCCCAGAGTAGTTCAGCAATTGCTCCATATTACCATTTAGTCTTCTATGTACATCTAAAAGGGATTAAAACTAAAAATCATTTAAAAATATCATTATACCCCAACCTCAGAACTATTTGTGCATATAAAAACACAAACCCAAGAATATCACAAAATCACATCTTTTAATTTTTTAAAAAAGACTTTTTCACATGCAGCACCAACCCATATACATAGGAAGCACTCAGTGTATATTTTTCAACTGAACCACAAAGGATTCTGCTCTGTGACTGCATCTTCCCTGGTGTCAAGTCACCTCATTTTGGCACACCTGAAAAGCCAATGTTTTCATTTCCTTCAAGGTAACATATGTTTAATCTGATTGTCATTTCTGTAAAGTTTATTAATATGCTGATCTTTTTAATGTGTGTGCGCCTTTATATTGCAGTCATTTTCTTTGGTTCCATATGTGTGCTCAGTCACTCAGCTGTGTCCGACTCTTTGCCACCTCATGGACTGTAGCCTGCCAGGCTCCTCTGTCCATGGAATTCTCCAGGCAAAAATACTAGAGTATGTTGCCATTTCCTACTCTAGGGGATCTTCCCAGCCCAAGGATTGAATCTGCTTCCCTTGCATCTCCTGCAATGGCAGGCATATTCCTTATCACCATGCCACCTGGGAAGCCCCCATCCACATAGCCTACATCTTTTTAATTATTTTGGAGAAAGGATGGGTGACTATTTTCCATGTCTTAGCTCCTGGCTTATTATTTTGTATGTTTAACTATCATACCCTAGGGGAGGATGATTTTTATTTCACAGTTCCATACAGCCTAGTACCATATACCTTATAATAAGTCCCAGTGGATTAAACCTGATCCATATTATCTTCCTGTCAAGTATGATATGTGTACATGTTGCCATTGTTCCTCCATTAAGCATAAGTCATTGTTTCCTTTTGTATGTGTTAACTCCCTCACATCACAAGAATGGAATCCTGTTATCTTGGACAGTCTGGGAATATTTGTGGCAGCTGGGAATTTTGTACATGTTACAGCATGAGTTGTCTTTTTCTTGTCAATATTTTGTCTAGTTTTCATACTGTGACAATGTTTTTAAAGATCTTTTCTGTATATTTTATCTTGGATCTTATAGTTTTTCATTTTAAAAGCTTTAACTCTTTAGTTTATAAACCAGAGAACCCCATTTGTCATCAACCTCTGGGTGTATGCACTTCCATGGAAAATTCCCATTTATTTGAGAAATGTTCAAGGATTCTTTGAAACTCTAGGGTGGAAAATAATAAAAGTGAAAGGAACTTTTGGTTTCTGAATAAACGAGTATGTCATCTGGCTTACCTAAACAGGATATGAGTAGTACTGATTTTGTTCTAAGGCCTCTAATACTAATTTTATTTGCAAGCAAAGAAATTGAAAGACAGAAGATTGAAAAGTCACTTCTTCCTGGGATTTCCTCTTAGAGTTTTCTCATAGGTTGTAGCTAAGATATGATAGAGCTTAGTTTCAAAAAATGATAACAACGGACAGTTTTTAAGTATCAGTTAAACCAAGGTAATGATATAGCTCATGTCAGGTGTTTGTTTCTCTTTTTTCTTTCAGTACTTCAAAGGAGGTCCTACGTGACTCTTTCTTTTATGTCAACCACGGCAGAGGTTCCAGGGCATGTTGATGGCTCCTTTCACCTCCTCTATGCAGCTGGAATGGGCTGCAGAAGAGCAACAGCATGGTTCAGGGTTGTCCCCTCCAAGTCCACATGCCTCTTCACTTCTACTGAATTCTTTTCCTTCCTGCTGTACATCCTATTCATATTCAGTAACTCCTGATAGAAAAACTGATGTCAGTAGTGTGTATATAAACTGAATTCCCCAGCTTTGCTTGGAACATGGTGCTCACTAGAGAAATGGAAAATCAATTTAAAACAATAAATAGGGAAAACAGAAAAGGTAAACAAAGCGTGGAAGGGTGCGGCTTGTTCTGAAGAGTGACTAAGTATGCAGCTTCCTGTTGTTCCTGTTCAGTCGCTAAGTCCTGTCCAACTCTGCGACCTCATGGACTGCAGTATGCTGGTTCCTCTATCCTCCACTTTCTCCTGGAGTTTGCTTAGATTCATGTTCACTGAGTGATGCTTTCTAACGATCTCATCCTCTGCTGCCCCCTTCTCCTTGTGCCTTCAATCTCCCCACTTCAGGGTCTTTTCCAGTGAGTCAGCTCTTCACATTAGGTGGCCAAAGAATTGGAGTTTCAGCAACAGTCCTTCCAATGAATATTCAGGATTGACTTCCTTTAGGGATTGGCTGATTGGATCTCCTTGCAGTCCAAGGTACTCTCGAGAGTCTTCTCCAACACCACAGTTCAAAAGCATCAATTCTTCGGTGCTCAGCCTTCTTTATGGTCCAGGTCACACAATCATACATGACTACTGGAAAAACCATAACTTTGACTATTAAAAACTTTTGGTAGCAAAGTGATGTCTCTGCTTTTTAATACACAGCCTAGGTTTGTCATAGGTTTCCTTCCAAGGAGCAAGGGTCTTTTAATTTCATGGCTGTAGTCACGATCTACAGTGATTTTGGAGCTCCATAAAAGAAAAGAAAATCTGTCACTACTTCCATTTTTTCCTCTTCTCTTTGCCGTGAAGTGATAGGACCTGATTCCATGATCTTAGGGTTTTTAAATGTTGAGTTCAAGCCAACTTTTTCACTCTCCTCTTTCACCTTCATTAAGAGAATGCAGAGTTCTAAAGAACAGCAAGAAGAGATAAGAAAGCCTTCTTCAGCAATCAATGCAAAGAAATAGAGGAAAACAACAGAATGGGAAAGACTAGAGATCACTTCAAGAAAATTAGAGATACCAAGGGAACGTTTCATGTAAAGATGAGCTCGATAAAGGACAGAAATGGTATGGACCTAACAGAAGCAGAAGATATTAAGAAGAGGTGGCAAGAATACACAGAAGAACTGTACAAAATAGATTTTCATGACCCAGATAATCACGATGGTGTGATCACTCACCTAGAGCCAGACATCCTGGAATGTGAAGTCAAGTGGGCCTTAGAAAGCATCACTACGAACAAAGCTAGTGGAGGTGATGGAATTCCAGTTGAGCTATTTCAAATCCTGAAAGATGATGCTGTGAAAGTGCTGCACTCATATGCCAGCAAATTGGGAAAACTCAGCAGTGGCCACAGGACTAGAAAAGGTCAGTTTTCATTTCAATCCCAAAGAAAGGGAATGCCAAAGAATGCTCAAACTACTGCACAGTTGCACTCATCTCACATGTTAGTAAAGTAATGCTCAAAATTCTCCAAGCCAGGCTTCAGCAATACGTGAATCGTGAACTTCCTGATGTTCAAGCTGGTTTTAGAAAAGTCAGAGGAACCAGAGATCAAATTGCCAACATCCGCTGGATCATGGAAAAAGCAAGAGAGTTCCAGAAAAACATCTATTTCTGCTTTATTGACTATGCCAAAGCCTTTGACTGTGTGGATCACAATGAACTGTGGAAAATTCTGAAAGAGATAGGAATACCAGACCACCTGATCTGCCTCTTGAGAAATCTGTATGCAGGTCAGGAAACAACAGTTAGAACTGGACATGGAACAACAGATTGGTTCCAAATAGGAAAAGGAGTAAGTCAAGGCTGTATATTGTCACCCTGTTTATTTAACTTATATGCAGAGTACATCATGAGACACGCTGGACTGGAAGAAGCACAAGCTGGATCAAGATTGCCAGGAGAAATATCAATCACCTCAGATATGCAGATGACACCACCCTTATGGCAGAAAGTGAAGAGGAACTCAAAAGCCTCTTGATGAAAGTGAAAGTGGAGAGTGAAAAAGTTGGCTTAAAGCTCAACATTCAGAAAACGAAGATCATGGCATCTGGTCCCATCACTTCATGGGAAATAGATGGGGAAACAGTGTCAGACTTTATTTTTTTGGGCTCCAAAATCACTGCAGATGGTGACTGCAGCCATGAAATTAAAAGATGCTTGGAAGGAAAGTTATGACCAACTTAGATAGCATATTGAAAAGCAGAGACATTACTTTGCCAACAAAGGTCCGTCTAGTCAAGGCTATGGTTTTTCCTGTGGTCATGTATGGATGTGAGAGTTGGACTATGAGGAAGGCTGAGCACCGAAGAATTGATGCTTTTGAACTGTGGTGTTGGAGAAGACTCTTGAGAGTCCCTTGGACTGCAAGGAGATCCAACCAGTTCATTCTGAAGGAGATTAGCCCTGGGATTTCTTTGGAAGGAATGATGCTGAAGCTGAAACTC
>NW_011495072.1:19460494-19464585 GCF_000754665.1 Bison bison bison | reverse complement strand
GAAGGAGATTAGCCCTGGGATTTCTTTGGAAGGAATGATGCTGAAGCTGAAACTCCAGTACTTTGGCCACCTCATGCGAAGTGTTGACTCATTGGAAAAGACTCTGATGCTGGGAGGGATGGGGGGCAGGAGGAGAAGGGGATGACAGAGGATGAAATGGCTGGATGGTATCACTGACTCGATGGACGTAAGTCTGAGTGAACTCCAGGAGTTGGTGATGGACAGGGAGGCCTGGCATGCTGCGATTCATGGGGTCACGAAGAGTCGGACATGACTGAGCGACTGAACTGAACTGAACTGAAGAGGAACAGCTTCTCAAGATTGCTTTAAGGAATGATTTTAAAAGCCATTCTTTCCTATCAGCTCCCAAGTGGAAAGCATGCCAGTTTGTTAGAACAAAAGGCTGATAATTAGGTAAATCACAAATATATGTGATTTATTTTTAAAATGCAATGAAATTACATTACTCTACTAATCATAGGTCTCTGAAATAGGCATCTTCTGCTAAATTTGAAATAAGCAACTTAAACTCATTCATACCTAAGCAGATCCCTTATCTATAAATTAGATCCATTTGCTTGTGTAAAATAATGAATTTCTTTCATTAGCTGTCTTTTAAATTTATTGTAGGATAACACCTCTTACGATTTTTAAATATTTAACGTGCTTTAGGTACTCATGAAACCAATAAGTTTGCTGTTGCTCTGTGTCTCTTTCCAAGTTAAGTGTACATTCCTGGAGAACAAACCACATTTTACTCTACCGTTGCCTATAGTTCTCAACCCAGTGCTATGCACTTAATGTTTCTTAAGTACTACATTGACTGAGGAGTTGACATAAGTTGCCACGAGATGACAAATCTCAGCTATCATATGGGTAGAAATTCATACTCAGTGGAAAGAGTAAGGGGAACCCTGAAATGAACTCCTTGCTCAGGAACATATTAATAACATCACCTTGAGTGAGCCTGACTTTTCTGAGCTTCAGTTTCTTTAACAAAATGAAAATAATAATAAGTTAGTTGGGATTCTTGCCAAGATTAGAGGTAAATGATTTAATATGTCTTGCCTGGGGCTGCCTGCACAGCCCTGGGTTCATGATGTTATTATTCCTGCTTCAAAGATGAGAAGATTGAGGGGTCAGTGTTGAAGTAACTCTCTAACCGTCACACCACCATTAGGGTCTGGTTTCAAACCCAGCTTCGTTTGACTTTGTGTGCAGAACTTAGAGATTCCCTATATTGCTGTTGCACTTAAACAAATATGAGATGGTTTAAAATGAAGGCAAGGTAACAAACTAGAATATAATCTTTCAAGTGTTTTGACCATGACCCTCAGTATTGCATTGTAAACCCTGAAGACACACAACCATACACAAGAGTTGGGCTTCCCAGGAGCCGCTAGTGTAAAGAACCTGACTGCCAATGCAGGAAACATGAGAAACACAGTTCGATCCCTGGGTCAGGAAGATCCATGGTGGAGGGCATGGCAACCCACTCCAGTATTCTTGCCTGGAGAATCCCGTGGACAGAGGAGCCTGGCAGGCTACAGTCCATGTCGTCGCAAAAGTCAGACATGACTAAAGCGCCCTAGCCACATACCCAGCAGTTGAACTGTGCTGCATGTGCTGCACTCAAATACTTTCTACTCTATTTCATGTTTTAAAAATATTCTTGTTATAGTGAGCTGAGCAGCTTGCTGGGGAGGTGTCATGGGGGTGTTCTTGACATGAGATCTCAAGCACAAGCCACCTGGCAGCAAGGACCCCTCCCACTGCAAAAGGGAAGGCACTCTCCTTTCTCTCCATGGCCTCAGTGCGTCATCTGGTCATGGACCTCGCCCTAGTGGTCTTGCTGGGCCATGGAGTTGTGAGCACTGTCCCCCACATGCCCACAGGCCTGGACTGGCCCTGTTGTCGTGACTGGCAGGCTAGGTAGATCTGGAGACTATAGGATGGCCCCTGTTGCAAGGAGTCAGTACCTTTCCCAGGGATGCTTGCTTGCGGGGCTTTACACAGGACAGGGAGAAACCGAGACTAGTGGAAGAGTGTTTCCTCCAAGGCCACAAGGCAGGTATGGAGAGGCTTAAAACAGCTCCTATACGAATTCAGAGGTTGCTTCAGGAAAGGGGAAAATTTGAGGGAGATGTGATTACTGGACTTGTGAACAATGGGGAAAATTTCACAGTAAGTGGGAAAAATACAGCTCCTGACCAGACCTTGAAACTAGAAACTTAAATTGTACTGCCCAACCTGAAGCAAGAGTACCTGACTGCTATTTTCAAATCCCAGAGAGCTGTTAGAGCTAATGTTTAGAAAGGAATGAAGGATTTATTCTAAGGAGCTCATCCCTTTGAGGGCAGGAAGCATGATGAATATGGATGTGGGGAATAATATTGCAGAGAAACAAAATGTCTTTCTCAATCATGACGCATAGGTACATCACATTAAAACTGAATTGCCACTGTTGATAGTGCTATCCATTAAGTGCTATTCATAGAAAGCATTTCTCCACTCGGCTTAAGTGTACGGGGGTAGGGGATTGGCTTTCTCTCTTAGCCGTGTCTTTGTGCTCATTCAAAATATTTCGAGTACTTTGACCTTTACAAAAAGGAAAGGCTGCCAGTAAACATCCCTGTGTTGTTACTAATTTTGATCCTGCTAATTTCTGGCTTATAGACAGAAATAATACTGAGATTTTCCAAGAAGCTACTTGTTATGACCCACTAAATTGATCTGATGCCTCATCATGAACTACACCTTGATACATAGGAGATTGTTGTATTCATTTATGTAAGAACTAATGATAGGTTTAATGAAAGTGGTAGCAGTGACAATGAGTGAAATAGATGCAATAATTATTTGGGAAGTAGAATCAACATGTCCCTAACACTGTTTGAGGGGAACAGAGAGTGAGGAGTTTGCCAGGTTAGATGACCTCATTCATTGGACAGGGAGCACTGAAGGAAGAGCTCCTTTGATGGAGAATAAAATCTGCTTTGTAAATACTGAGTGTGTGATGCCCAGGGACATCTAGACAGAGTGGTCCAGTAAGCAGTTAGAAGTGTGAGTTGGAGATGAGAAGAATCTGGGCTGGAAATACAGATTCATGCAAGTAGATGACAGTTGATGTTATGACAATGGGCTTGACTATTAATAGTTAGAGACCAGTGGAGAAGTGTGGAACTTTGAGGATTAGCTGAAGGAAAGGCAGAGGGAGAAGATGGAGAGAGGAAACTGAGAGATCTCAGAGAGATAAAAGGTAGAGGACAAGGCTCTTTGCATAATACCCTTTAGTTACCTGTACTCAAGTTATTGTGCCTTGTCAGTACCACCAAGGTGCCGTGGAGTGTGAACGGAAGAAGGTGATTTGGCTGCATGGTTTGCTGAAGAGTTCTGGAACAAAAGCAAGAGGCAGTCCCAAGATAACCTTCTCCTTGGCTGACAGATTTCTTCCCCTATCAAATGAGAGTGTTGAGCTAGATGATCTCTGTGGTGTTTAATTTGGAGGAGTAGGTGAATGACTGGAGAGTATGAGAAGATATGAATATCCACCCACTCATTCAGCAAATATTTATTGAGTTTCTGTGATGTTCAGTTGCTGTTTTAGTCACAGGGACATGATGACAGATTATAAAAGCTGACGTTGCAGAGATGGAAACAGACTATAAACAAGTAAACATGTAAGTTATAGTGTATTATATTGTCACAGATAGAGCTAAGAACTATGAAGAAAAATAAAACGGGGAGGAGAAAGATAGAATAATGTGGGCAGATTTTAAGAGGCTGATAGAGCTGAATGAAGTAAGGATGCTTTAGTGTGAGAGATCTGGAACAAAAGAGCATTCCTATAAAGGAGGACAGCAAGTGCAAAGATCTCGGAATGACTTTTTGTTAAAAAGAAAATAAACATACATCTATATATCACCAACACATATTTGGAAGAATATATGCCAAAATATTAAAAAAATAAACAATCAATATAAAGTAGAAATAATAATGTAGTAGAATGTTAGAAAAGTATCCTGCTAGGGTCCATCTCTTGGCCTATTCACATATTCTTAGTCCAGCACAATTTGCATTTGGGAAATCGA
>NW_011495072.1:19454251-19460394 GCF_000754665.1 Bison bison bison | reverse complement strand
TATTTTACTGATAGTGCAACCGAACATGCAAGTCACCCAAGATCAGCAGTGTGTCAGTCCTTGAGTCAATATTTTTAAAAAGAAACTCCCAGAAATCTCATCACCTCAAACTCAGGTCAGAGCACCATGTACTATAACCCTCAGCTCTCTAGGATTTCTAAGAGGGCAGATTTTTCCCTCTAGAGAACTAAAGCTGATTTTGGCATCACCACCCCAGTGTCTCTGCCTCCACCACTGTCTCTGCCTCCACCACTGTCTGTCGGATTGCACAATCCCAAGCCTGCTCCGATTTACAAAATTCTATCCCCTTGTCTGCATCATCTTGCTTTTAGTATTTGTCATTTTTGCTTTATCTGACATCGAATAATCCAATCCCTTTAGATAGGCCTCAAATCTAAGATTCACCCTCCTGTTCCTGCCTCCTCCTCCTTGAGCTGAGCCTGATGCCTACTGAGCACTTACTTTGTTAGAAATACTGTCTGTCTTGGTAGGGTGGGTACTTACAGAGGTATATACTCTTTTTCAGTACTTATCAAACTATACTCTTAGATACCACAATTTTAAAATACCTCAAATTGAAACATGATATTCTGCTAGGTACTTTTTGCATAATTGTTTTTTTGCCTTCAAGAAACCTATAATCTAAAGAAAGTATAATAGCAAACAACAGCAGATAACCTCTAAGTGCTAAGTGAAAGGGTGAAATTGTTAGTTGTTCAGTCATGTCTGACTCTTTGAGAACCCATGGACTGTAACCCACCAGACTCCTCTGTCCATGGGATTCTCCAGGCATGAATACTGGAGTGCGTAGCCATTCCTTTCTCTAGGGGATCTTCCTGGCCCAGGGATTGAACCTGGGTCTCCTGCGTTGTGGGCAGATTCTTTACTGTCTGAACCACCAGGGAAGCCCAAGTGCTAAGTGAATAGTCCCCAAACAAATCTTTTAGGAATTGAATTGTAAAAAAAAAAAAAAAACTTTAGAGAAGAGGTTCTTTGACTTAAGCCTCTTCTCTTGAAGAAAGAGAGAGGAGGAAGATTCTAGGCAAGAGAAATAGTGCCAGCAAAGGTGCAGATGTGAGAATGATAAGAACTTTGGGGAGACAGTGAGTAGACCAGCCTGGAATTATTTTGAGAAACAATGAAAAACAATATTGAGAGGGACCCAGTTCATCAAGGCTCTTTACTGCCAGGATATGTTTAGAAAGTATTGTATGGGCAGCAAAGAGCTATCGAAAGTGGTTGAGCAGAAGAAGGATGTAATCTGTATTTTTTTTTTTTTTTTAAAGGAAATCTGCCCTTCACCCAGCATTCCACTGCAGAGTATTTGGTTTATGTGACTCACAGTTTGAGGCATTGAGTGTTTTCAATTTGGGGCATCCCCAATGGCTCAGCAGGTAAAGAATCTTCCTGCAATGCAGGAGACATGGGTTCAATCCCTGGGTCGGGAAGATCTCCTAGAGGAGTAAATGGCAACCCACTCCAATATTCTTCCCTGAAAAACCCTATGGACAGAGGAGCCTGGCAGGCTGCAGTCCATGTGGTCCCAAAGAGTCTGACACGACTGAACGACTAAGTACACATGTGTTTTCAATGTATCCTACTTAACAAGGCCTTCTGGGACATGGGTTATGGAAAAATGTCCCCTCTCTGGGTAATCAGATTTTCATGCAGCCACGGCCCTCTTTTCATTTCATTCCAGACCTTTTTCTATTTTTATTCTGAGTCTATCTCAGTTGTATCTTCACATTCTCTTCCTGACATGACTTTTCCTTCCACCTTTAAAATGTGATGGAACTTGTGTCAAGTACCCTTCAGGCTCATCTAATATTCAAATTACCTTTTCCCAAGGCATTCTCAGGTGTTGCAGTTGGTAAAGAATTCAACTGCTAATGCACCAAATCCAAGAGACTTGGATTCAATCCCTGGGTTGGGTGGATCCCCTGGAGTAGGAAATGGCAATCCTCTCCACTATTCTTGCCTGGAAAATTCCATGGACAGAGGAGACTGGTGGGCTACAGTGCTTGGGGTTGCATTTCTGATGGCAGAGAAGGAAGTAACCTCTTCAGTCCTTATTTTTCTTAACTCTTTTACTATATTGATACTGTTGGCCTGTCCCTTTTTAAAAAGAATTGTGTTCTTCCTTGGCTCCGTTAGAGGCATGATGCTAGTAATTCTTCTCTGTCACTCACTAGTTTTTCTAATATTCTGACATCCTCAAAATAAATCATTTCTCAAGTCTCTGTCATCATCCTTCTTGTCTTACATACTTTCTACCAGGCCATCTTATCCACACCTACATCTTTGACTATCTTCTCTGTGCAGGAGGTTCTGAACATGGATCTTCAAATGACTGATGTTTGTTTCGTAACAAACGCCCAGCTAGCAAGTCAGATGCCAGCTAGTCCATCATCTCACATGTCCTGAAATAAACCCAAACATCATGTTAGTCCTCTACGCAAAATCTTTTAGTGATTCCCATTCACTTGAAGAAATAAGCCAAATGCCTTTCCCCTGAATTTGAAGCTCTCTGTGTATTGAATCCAATTTATCTCTCCAAGTCTGTCTCCTCTCTCTCTTTTCAGTACTAGTGATCTGTTCAAACTCAAGCACTTGTTGTTTCCTGGACATTTCTCACACTCTCTTACTCTCATGCTTTTGTTTATACTGCCTGCCATGATTAGATACTCCAATTGAAACGCCTTCATTTGACACTATCCAGCTGAAATTTATGTCATTCCAGTTCCAAAATGAGAGAAAAGGGCCTTTTAACAGACTGGGTAACTCCACAGGTACTGTGCATACACTTAAGAACCAAGTGCAGCGCCTAGTGCAAACTGAGTTTTCAATCAATGAAGGTAGAAATATCTGAATGTAAATATACCTTCTTATGCATCTCCAACTGACCACCAGCATTTCTTTTAATAGGATAGTTTTCTTAACTTTTAAAATTATTTTTAAGTTCATGAATACGTTTCCATCATAAAAATAACATCAAACACTTAATAAAATGATAAAGGCTTCTTCACCATTTCCAATCTAATTTTCCAAAAAGGGGATTACTGGTCAGCCACACTGTGTGT
Source organism: Bison bison bison (assembly GCF_000754665.1). NCBI lineage: Eukaryota > Metazoa > Chordata > Mammalia > Artiodactyla > Bovidae > Bison > Bison bison. The sequence goes on along the minus strand of NW_011495072.1, from coordinate 19,457,314 downwards.
ATCTACTTATATCTATTTCCGTGTGTTCATGTCCCTATTCAAATACATTTGTAAATGGTGAATCCACATATGCTTTGTGACAAAAATGCTGAATTTTAAATTTAAAAAGCTATTTACATATGATATAAAATAATCATAATCAGCATCATTCTTTTAACCATTTTAAATATGCAAGTGTACCCAATAATACGGTCACATTTATTGGACACTTACTTTGCAAGTCACTATTTTAAGTGCTTCAGGTAAGGAATTCTTACACTCATGAGGTAGCTGCTATTGTTATCCTCTTTACAGAGATGAGGAATTGTAGCCCCATCAAGGTTTGCTAACTTATCTGGAATTATACTTCTAGCTCACAGTGGGAAAAATGGAGTTCTGACCCAGGAAGTCTGGCTGAAGCACATGCTCCCTTAATATTTCACTCTACCTGTGCATGATTCCATCCACTGCGGCACGAAGCTATTCACTGCGCATATTCCTGTTAAGCAACTCAGTGCTTGTAATTATATCCTCATGGTTTCTCCTCCAGCATGAGGGTAGGTGCTCCATCTCTGGGCTCAAACCTTCCCAACTGATCACACTGTTCAGATGACTACTTGGTACTAGTGCATATCATACTAGAGAGAGAGAAGGTCAAAATTAAACAGCATTGGCTTATACTGATCCTTACAACCAATACAAGCTCTATAAGAGCAAGACAACATTCCTCTCTTGCCCACCACCATATTCCCCATGCCCAACATGTAGTGATCAGGCAACAAATATGTTGAGACAAATAGAATTGTACACAGTTGACCAGTGAGCTCTGAGTGTGTTCTCCATACCTAAAATTGAGGGCTAGTTGTGAAAGCCACGGATGGAAGAAAGGACTGAAGAGAAAGAGCTAAACTAGTCTTTTATTTTCCATGTTTTTATCAAGTGTGTTCCAGGTGGCACAGTGGTAAAGAATTTGCCTGTGACTACAGGAGACACAAGAAATGTGGGTTTGATCCCTGGGATGGGAAGATACCCAGGAGAAGGAAATGGCAATCCACTCCAGTACTCTTGCTTGGAAAATTCCATGGACAGAGGAGCCTGGCAGGCCACAGTCCATGGGGTTGCAAAGAGTCAGACATGACTGAGTGACTGAGCACACTCATATGATAAAAGGATAAAATAAAGAGGTGTATAGTGAAAAATAGAAATCCCCTGCTCCACCTTTCCCATTACCAGTTACTTTGCCAGGGTCATCAGTTGAAACTTTTTCTATTTTTAGTTCTTCTTGTGGTTAGCTCATATCTTTAAATTTGTCTGTCATTACTTCTTTATAAACTTCAGACACTATCTTTACTCTCCTGCTGAAAAATATGGGGATTTATAAAATATGAATATGTGGTAGGCCTGGGGTAGTGAGAAGTTAGCCCGCTTCTTGTTGAAGGATGTACCAGAGTTCCCGGTGCATAGTTCTATCAAGGCAATTGTCATACCCTCAGAAGTCAGTTTTCTTGTTGGTTCCCTCATGAGAAGCTGAGTAATTTGAAGACAACAGTTGTATCCTAATTCTGTGTCCCCCAGACATACCAATGCCTTCTAGGGAGCAGAGAAGCTCCTTGCAGCTAGTTATTGAATGAATTAATGGATGACTCATTGATAAAGCTACTGAATGAATCAGTGACTGTTGATAGAGTTATTGAAAGCTGATGAGTCATAAAAAAGGGAAGATCTCAACAACTCATCATTCAAGAAACAAGGGAGCAACTGGTTTCGTGGTTGATGGACCAAATCTTCCCATCACCCAAACAGCCAAAACTTGATATGGCCAAATACCATCTTCAGTGAACATGGATACATTGCATCCATTTCTCAGTAATGGGATGAGTTCTCATCATTTCTAAATAAGTAATAAGATGTTTAAGTACAAGATTTATCCTTACTATCATGGCATCATTCACAAAAACAGAGAAGTCACAAGGAAGGAAACCTTAGGAAGGATGATGGATTAGTTTTGGATAATATGAGACTGCATTGCTAGCTGGGCATCTGAGCTGATGCTGGGAAATATGAGGGCAAGAGGAGAAGGGGACGACAGAGGATGAGATGTTTGGATGGCATTACTGACTCAATGGACATGAGTTTGAGGAAACTCTGGGAGGTGGTGAAGGATAAGGATACCTGGTGTGCTGCAGTCCATGGGGTCGCAAAGAGTCAGACATGACTGAGCAACTCAACAACAACAACTTTCTCATATTTCATAGTCTAGAATTAGAACCTAAGAATTATACAAACCTGTTAACAATTTTAGAAAGAGTCTGTAAGTTCCTCTCCAAACTTGATCTTTATTTTCTGTCTCAGTAAATGACATCTTCGTTGACTAAGTAATCCACACTGAAATTTGTTTTCTTGACCTCTCGCTTCTCCTGTATGTATACACTCTGTGACCAGGGCCTATTCTGTTTTCTTCGTGTTCCTTGCATCTGTCTCTCCTACCAGCCCCTTTGTAACTCCCATACATCAGGCAAGTTCTCATCATCTTTTTTTCAAGACTTTGCAATATCCTCCTGCTTCAATCTCCCTCCATAATCCCTCTGCCAATAATCACTCTGCCACATGCTTCCAGAGTGGTCTTTTGAAAACATAAACCTCACAAGGATATTTTTTAAACATACCCAGGTGGTTTGTTGCTCAACAGCTCCCTTAGCCTAAAATAACTTCCACTTCCTTTCTCCCATCCTCTCCTTGGGGCAGGCTATCCTAGAGCTTAATATTGACTTGACTATTCAATCCTGATTTGTCCAGAACAATCCCAATTTAACTTGTTGTCTCTGCTTATTTACTGATAACTACCTCTTCAGTTCAGTTCAGTCGCTCAGTCATGTCCAACTCTTTGCGACTCCATAAATTGCAACACGTCAGGCCTCCCTGTCCATCACCAACTCCCAGAGTTTACCCAAACCCATGTCCATTGAGTCGGTGATGCCATCCAACCATCTCATCCTGTCGTCCCCTTCTCCTCCTGCCCTCAATCTTTCCCAGCATCAGGGTCTTTTCAAATGAGTCAGCTCTTCGCATCAGGTGGCCAAAGTA
>NW_011495072.1:19442691-19454151 GCF_000754665.1 Bison bison bison | reverse complement strand
TTGGAGTTTCAGCCTCAACATCAGTCCTTCCAATGAACACTCAGGACTGATCTCCTTTAGGATGGACTGGTTGGATCTCCTTGCAGTCCAAAGGACTCTCAAGAGTCTTCTCCAACACCATAGTTCAAAAGCATCAATTCTTCTGTGCTCAGCTTTTTTTATAGTCCAGCTCTCACATCCATACATGACTACTGGAAAAACCATAGCCTTGACGAGACGGACTTTTGTTGACAAAGTAATGTCTTTGCTTTTGAATATGCTATCTAGGTTGGTCATAACTTTCATCCCCAGGAGTAAATGTCTTTTAATTTCATGGCGGAAATCACCATCTGCAGTGATTTTGGAGCCCAGGAAAATAAAGTCAGCCACTGTTTCCCCATCTATTTGGCCATCCTCAAAAGTTTTCCATTATGTAAATTTGTTGGGGTTGCTGTAACAAAATTCCAGAGATTGAGGTTGCTCAAAGAATAGTTTTCTTATAGTTCTGAAAGTTGGAAGTCCAAGATCAAGATGTTGGCAGGTTTGGTTTTTCCTAAGCCCTCTCTCTTTGGTTTGCAGATGGCCTCCTGTGCCATCATGTGATCTCCTCTCTGTGAATGTTGATCCCTTGTGACTTACCCTGTGTCCTAATCTTATAGGAACATCAGTCCCACCCTAAGGGCCTCATTTTAACTTAATTACCTCTCTAAAGGCCTCCTCTCCAACTACAGTCACATTCTGAGTTACGAATTCAACATATGAATTTTGGAGGGACACCATTCAGTCTGTAGTATCCCGATTGGGTGTTGCAAAGTAACTCTACCTAAAATAGGTCTACTGCAGACCTCTGTCATAGCTCCTAAAGCTAAATAAAAGAGGATGAGGTGGAAATGGTGCTAAAAGTCAGGGAGGGCAGTAGTATCATATCTCTCTGGCAATTCCTGATGCACCCCAATAGCCAGGGGACATGGAGAGCAGGATTGAAGGAGAAGATTGATAAGAGATAGGTAATTAAAAGTTGATATTCAGGATTGAGCTCTAGTCCTTGGTGGTGGATGGAGAGTTAGACAAGGAAAGTGAGACAAAAGTACAAAAATTCAGGGAATGCTAAAGTTCAGAAGCTCTCTGCACCCAGGCCTACTTCTAGGTATACCGGATATGCAGGCTGTTTGCATTGAGACTCAGACCCAAGCTTCACGTTAACAACTGGATTGGTGCTCCTAGTCAATACTACCTGCCTTAGTTGATTTTGGAATCAAGAGTAATTCTTACCTCTGGGGACCAAGAATCAGCATAGTCAGAGGTTGCTCCTAATTCTAGGAAATTCAAGTCTGTTGAATCACTTAAAAATGTAAGTGGTACTTTCCACACCATAAGAAGTAATCATGTTTACTGCATTGAAATATATCAATATACAATAATTCCATAAAAGCTAAACTCTTCCTTCCAAGATTCACTAAAAGTCAAAACATTATTTCAGTGAAATTTTGCTCAGAGAAGCGAGAACAATTGCTTTATTCTTTGTGAACTCTAACTTTTATCAATGATATGATTAGATGATTTTGCAGTTTTACATTTTGGGGAGAATAAGTGAGTGAAAGTCACTCAGTCTTGTCTGACTCTTTGCGACCCCATGGACTATACAGTCCATGGATTTCTCCGGGCCAGGATACTGGAGTGGGTAGCCATTCACTTCTCCAGGGGATCTTCCTAACCCAGGGACTGAACCCAGGTCTCCTGCATTGCAGGTGGATTCTTTACCAGCTGAGCTACCAGGGGAGCCCTTTTATAATTAAGGTTTATACCAAACAATATATCTTGGATTTGTTTTAAAATCACCCAGTTTATATAATGGGCATTATGTCTTTTGACTCCCTCAATGGATAAGGCTTATGAGAGGCAGAGCCCACATTCTTGTTGCAGTAGCTCAGGGGGTCTGATCCTCTGTTCCTCCATGCCCTGGCATCAGAGCTGCTGTTCTGTGACAGTGGTTTCATTCAGTCCCCGTGGACTCCAGCTCCATATCACAGAAACTGTTTAGACATTCTTTGTAGCCAGCATCCAAGGGTAGCCAATCCATACAGCTCCTGTAGCATATCGTCAGCTGTGATTTCTGCTGTCCAAGTTTCCTTGGCCAATTTTCAAAAATTGAGGTATAATCAGCATACAACAATGTATTGGCTCAGATGTACATCATGATTCAATATTGTTTACAATGCAAAACGATCACCATGATAAGTCTAGTTAACATCTACTACCTTGCATAGTTACAAAAAAAAAAAAAATGTTTTTCCTCTGGTGAGAACTTTTAAGATCTACTCCTTCCTTAGCAGCTTTCAAATATGCAATGGAGTTTCATTAGCTATAGTCACCATACTGCATATTACATCCCTGTGACATCTATTTTGTGAAGTTTTTATCTTTTTGAGCCCTTTCCCTCATTTCTCCTGTATCTGTAAGCTTGGGTGTTTTGTTTTCCTATTTTTTTTTTTTTTTGATTGCACACATAAAGGAGATCATACAGTATTTATCTCCGTATGATTTATCTCACTTACCATAATACCTTTGAGGTCCACCCATGATGTTGAAAATAGCATAATTTCCTTCTTTTTTATGGCTAATATTCCTATAAATCAGTTCAGTTCAGTTCAGTCACTCAGTCGTGTCCAACTCTTTGCGACCCCATGAATTGCAGCACACCAGGCCTCCCTGTCCATCACCAACTCCCGGAGTTCACTCAAATTCATGTCTATTGAGTCGGTGATGCCATCCAGCCATCTCATCCTTTGTCATCCCCTTCTCCTCCTGCCTCCAATCCCTCCCAGCATCAGGGTCTTTTCCACTGAGTCAACTCTTCACATGAGGTGGCCAAAGTATTGGAATTTCAGCTTCAGCATCAGTCCTTCTAATGAACACCCAGGACTGATCTCCTTTAGGATGGACTGGTTGGATCTCCTTGCAGTCCAAGGGACTCTCAAGAGTCTTCTCCAACACCACAGTTCAAAAGCATCAATTCTTCGGTGCTCAGCCTTCTTCACAGTCCAACTCTCACATCCATACATGACTACTGGAAAAACCATAGCCTATGTATACATAAACTCCATTTTCTTTATTCATTTGTCCCTTGATGGAAATTAAATTGTTTCCATGTCTTGGCTATTGAAAATAATGCTGCAATTAGCATGGGGATGCACATATCATTTTTATTTAGTGTTTTTGTTTTTTTAAGATAAACACCAGAAGTGGAGCTGCGGAGTGAACCTCCATACTGTTCTCCACAGTGGCTGCACCAATTTATATTCTCACCAACAGTACACAAGTCTTCTCTTCTCTCAACATTATTGTCAACACTTTTCATTGTTATCTTTTTGATAATAGCCATTTACATAGGTATGACGTACCATCTCACTGTGGTCTTGATTTACATTTCTCTAATGATTAGTGATTTTGAGCATTTTTCATGTACTCATTGGTCATATGTATGTCTTCTTTGGAAAAATGTCTACTCAGGTCCATTTTTTAATTGGGTTGTTTCTTTGCTACTGAGTTGTATGAATTCTTTATATATTTGGGATATTAAGATCCTATCAGATATATAATTTGCAAGAATGCTCTCCAATTCAGTAGGTTGCCTTTTCATTTTGTTGATAGTTCATCATTGTATTTCAAATGAGTTTTTTAAATACTTAATTTAGTAGAGTTACTTTCTCTTGTCTTTATAAATAATACTTAATACAGTATTTTCTTTTATTTTAATAATTTTAAAAATTATTGACTGTAGTCTGGGGGTCCCATCATAATTATGTGTCATTAATTGATTATAAAAAAGAAATATTGTTAAAAGGAATAGCATTTATTAATCCAAGCTCTTAACCCTATGTACAGCTAGAGGCTGTACAATGGTAAATGTTTCCTTAATTACAGCTGTAAGATACACATTGCCTTTTCATCATCAAGAAATGATTTATGTTTTGTTCAGGTATTGAGCTTATACTTTAATTGATATTGCCAAATATAGATTTCACTATTGAATAACCAAATATTTAATCAATTGGAATGCTTTAGCCCTTAAATACCAGATAAACAGGGACACATTAAACAGTTGTCATAATTGCCACAGGATGACTTTCTTAATTCAAAAAGTCTGGATATTACAGCAAATTTTGAGAAAGTGCATTCAAGTGCCCATGACCACAGTGTTTGTATTTAGCCCTTCAGTGAATCATATTTTACCCATAGCACTTACTGAATGCCTGCCATGTGCTGGGCTCTGGATGAAGTGCTGGGTACAAAGATGAATAAGACTCCTCGTACAATGCCGGGCAGTGGCAAAAGACCCTCGATTAGTGCTTTTTGAATTAAGGACATAATCCCTGCCTCTAAGATCTCTATTCTGTGGGAAAGATGGACACTTAATTGTGACATTCCATGCTGGGTCAGTGCCCAAAACTGTGTTTGAGTGAGAGTTGGTGTGCAGAGGAACTGCTGACACATTTCAGATGTCTTCGTGAGTTCTTATCATGGTGTCGCGGTCACACTGTCCTGTCCAATAACACCTCCTGGCTCTCAGAATCATTATTTAGCCCTCTTTTTCCAGGCCCTCCTAGTTAAGCTTGTGACACTGTGCTTGAACTCCTATTAATAGGCCTAGTCAGCCCCTCAGCAGATTGAATCTTAACATCAAACAGTCAGACTCCCCAACAATGACTTCTTGGCGCAATGCCAGTCCTCAAGCATCAAAGCCATGTTCCTTGCAAATCAGCTCCACGTGATGATAAATAAAGGCATTGGGATTCCAAACCAATTATCCCCTGGTGAAAGGCATATTCCTCAAGGGCACACTGGACTTTATTTAAAAAACAGTAACATCTCTGGCGCTAGCCCTGAAATGTCAGCAATGGACACGACAAGCTGATGAGAGCAATAACAAGAAAAGGGTTTATAGCTCATGTCCCCCACGTTGCATCAATTTTATTGAGAAATTCAAGAAAAAGCCTGTCTAAGCACACTTTGAAATCTCTGGCTTGAGCCCCTACCAGGAAAACTATTGGAACCCCATCTTGCCTGGAACTGAATAATGGAGTAGATGCATGTGCGTTTAAATTCTGATCTTAGCACTGGTGTTAGCTGTGTGATCTTAGGAAAAGCATTCTCTAAGTCTCAATCTCCATATCTGTAAAATGAGGGATAGTAAGATCTACCTTAAATCTGTTTTATGGATACAATAGCACGTCAAGAGCCCAATCATATTAACGTTAATTAGAATGACTACATCAAGCATATTCTAAGCATTTTGCAAGCAGCATTTTAGTCCTCATATCAACCCTAGGAGGTTTGTTTAGTCACAATACATGACAAAATGGAGACTTAGATTAATTACCCAGTATCCCAGATCGTGGGCTTCCCATGTGATGCTAGTGGTAAAGAACCTGCCTGCCAGTGCAGGAGACATAAGAGACACAGATTCTATCCCTGGGTCTGGAAGATCCCCTTGAAGAGGGCGTGCAACTTACTCCAGTATTCTTGTCTGGAGTACCCTATAGACAGAGGAGCCTGGTGGGCTACAGTTCATAGGGTCACAAAGAGTTGGACACAACTGAAGTGATTTAGCAAGCACGCATGACCTCCAGATAGTGAGAGAGAGAGAGGGAGAGGATTCAAACTCAGGCTGGCTGCCTCCTATGACCAAGCTCTTAACTCACCCTAGTGACGCCTCCCTCCGCCAGCCATCAAGGTCCTCCTCTTTGCTGCCTTGTTCCTCTGTTGCTCCCATGACTCCCTGTATCTTTCTGTTGATCTCACCAGGACAGGACAGTCATCATCACTGTATTTACCAGATTCATTGGACAATCTTGCTTCATGAGTCAAATTCTTATGGTAGATATGCAACAAAGGACCTTCTTAGGGACCTTCATTGAAGTTACTCAGTTTGAAACACAATATTATTTTTGACCCAAACAACACAGTACTTCCCAATCATTAGCAGCTAAGCCATTAACTAAGTATATTGCTGGTAAAGAATCTGCCTGCAATGTGGGAGACCTGGGTTTGATCCCTGGGTTGGGAAGATCCCCTGGAGAAGGGAACGGCTACCCACTCCAGTATTCTGATCTAGAGAATTCCATGGACTGTGTAGTCCATGGGGTCGCAAAGAGTCGGACACGACTGAGTGAATTTCACTTTCATTTTCACGCATATTGCAAAAAAACTGCTGGCTTTGGAGGTTTTGGAAACTTGTATTTAAGCCTTAGATCAGGGATTATGAGTTGTGTAAATTTAATCAGGCGCTTAATCTCTCTGAGCCTCTTCTATTCTGAGTTAATATATGTGGCTGGCTATTCTCTTGTTTTTCCTACAAACACATTTGCCCTCTCCTCTGCTTTCTCTGTGCCCTAAGGATTTGCTGTCTCCTACTAACTGCACTGCCAGGGCTCTCTTGCCATCTGGCCTTTGTTTCAGTAGATCGGAAGGTGGGAAGAAGGATAAAGATTATTCTGCCTTCTCTCACAGCTTCCGTACTACATCTTTGGCATCAGCTGGGTGACCACTCTTCCTGGGCTCTTAACTTTGCATGTGGCTCTGGTAACATTGTTTTCATCTTTTAGCCCTTAGGTTTTAGGGGAAATAATGGATTTCTCCTCTTGCTAGTCTCTGACTGCCTCAACATCACTTGTTTGCTCTATACCTTGTCTACAACCTCTGTAAATAGTCCCTTCATTAAATTCTTTTCATTGAATCTTCTCAGGAAATTCTGGGTTTTTTTTTTTTGCTCCAAACCTGATGGGTACAGTATACAAAAAGATTTGAAAACTATGAAACACTATCTATAAAAAAATGTCATCACATTAGTGGTGTTTATTATTATTTAGCCACATTTTCACTATCAATGATATATTCTGAAGTTTGTAAAACTTACCTGATTTATCAAAAGATTATTCCAGCCCAGAAATTAAAAACTGAGACTCATATGATAAAGATAATCAGGGTTATGTTTATTGAGGTGCACCTGGACCTAATTTGCTTCCTTTTTACTTTATTTCATTAAAAAAAAAAAGTTTTGGCTGTACAGCACCGCACGTGGGGTCTTAGTTCCCTGACCAGAGATCAAACTTTCATCCCTTGCACTGGCAAGCCAGAGTCTTAAACACTGGACCACCAAGAAAGTCCCTGCTTCCTCTTTAACAGTTATCAGAATGAAAAGGTTTCCAATCATAATTAAAGACACCTTCCTCAAGGAATGGGTGCCTAAAAGTAGAATAAGTAAGTATTGTTTTTGTACAGATGTAAATATATGTATCTATATACACATACATACATAAATTGGCCTTTTTTAATGCAGGTACTATGGCAACTGCTCCCAAAGGCAGCTATAACAGTGACTCATTTTATTTCTGCTCTAAGTATCTTACTTTGGAAACTGGGATTTATAAGCATTATGGAATTTATTTGAAAATCAACAATTTTACATAAAAATGCCAGTCTATTTACATATTCTTTTATAAAATAATGGTTTTTTAAGAGAATACAGTTTTTCTCAATACATTAAAAAAAGTTATGCTTTTTGCATATATATTTGAACTCTGTTTTTATGCCATGAGAAGTGAACTTCTGAATGACTAAGGAAAAACACAATGAACTCTCACTTTTGTTGGTCTCAACAAACATTTTTAAAGGTCTAATAATTATTTATTACATTCCTTGATCTATTTATATGAGTTAGTATATTAGGATTCTTTGGTCACAAGCAACAGAAGTCAATTTAGGCATATTTAAGTAAAAGGGAATTTTACTGGAAGAATATAAGTGGTAATTCAAATAAGCTTGGGGATCTAGATGGCAAGAAAGAATGGGTGATTTCTTCAGGGCTCCACCATCAGAAAGTCTTGACTACAAATGTTTCCTGACCTTGAGTCACCCTGATCAAGATTCAGATTGCAGCAGCCTGGCCTGGCTCAGGTCCCAGGCACGCTGGTTGGCCAAGGGAGCTGGGTTGATTGATCAACAGTCCCCACATGTGGAATGAAGTGAGTGGTATGCCAAAGGAAAAGTGGGGTGCTAGAATCTGGGGAAGGGGGATGAAACTTTAAGCCAGCAAAAAGAACATCTTCCACCACAAAAATCTTTGGAGCGTTTTATGACATATTAAGATATTAGATGTGGTGTATTTTCTTCCTTAAAATAACTTTACCAGTTTGGACACTGGAACATTAAAAGTGCTGAAGTTGAATTCCAGTACTTTGTCCACCTGATGCAAAGAGCTAACTCTTTAGAAGAGACCCTGATGCTGAGAAAGATAGAAAGCAACAGAAGAAAGAGGCAGCAGAGGATGAGCTAGTTAGATAGCATCACCAACTCAATGGATATGAATTTGAGCAAACTCCAGAAGATGGTGGAGGACAGAGGAGCCTGGTGTGCTACAGCTCATGGAGTTGCAAAAAGTTGAATACAACTTAGCAACTGAACTACAATAATGACATTAAGAATATGACATGGATCTAGAGTTGAAAGGAGACCACAGAGATGGTTCTTGAAATTCTCGTAGCAACTACAGTTTCTTTAATGGGCCTGCCTTCCTGAGGAGTGTGCAGCAAGAATCTCTTTTCCTGTACCTTCCTCAGTGACTCAGTTAACACATCTTCAATAAGGGGTAGCAAAGGTTTCCTGGTCACAGTGAAAACAAAACAACATTGACAGTAGCAAAGATTTGTTTTGCATTTCAGGAGCTTTTCAGTTGACAGAACAAATAGGAGAGAAGTCTTTAAAAAATTGTCATAAACTTTAGGGTAAATGTGCTATGCAGACCCATGCTTTTTCAAATCCATGTCTTTTCCATGAAATTCTGGAATGAATATAAAATATTTGCTGATGAGGGCACAGATAGTGTCATTATTTGGGGCCATGTTCTGTGCCTAATAAGCCCTTGATACATGATTTTGAAATAAATGGAGCAATGACTGAGTATGCTGCTGCTGCTAAGTCGCTTCAGTCGTGTCCAACTCTGCGTGACCCTGTAGACGGCCTCCTACCAGGCTCCTCCGTCCATGGGATTTTCCAGGCAAGAGTACTGGAGTGGGTTGCCATTGCCTTCTCCGATGACTGAGTATACCTATTATTAATAAAAGATCTCATGACTAACCATTGTTTATAGAAAATTTCTTTTAAAATGAATAGCTTTTATTTTGAGAGTATGCAGAACTTCTGAAAACCTTGGAGAAAAATAAAATATATTTCAACTATTTCCTCTTTTCAATTTAGATTGATCAGTTTCAACTATTTTTAAGGTGCTATATAATTTACTTGTTTGTTATGGTTGTCATCTATCTCCCCTTCTTAGAAGGTGAAATGCCCGGGGATAGAGATCTTCATCTGATTTGTTTATTGCTGGCCTTCTAAATATTCAATAAATATTTTTAATGAATTAAGAGTACATAATTTGCTGATTATATTGATGGTTACTTTGATGTCTCCTCTATTAGAATGGGGCTTCCCAGGTGACACTAGTGGTAAAGATCCCACTTGCCAGTGAAGGAGACACAGGAGACTGTGGTTTGATCTCTGGGTTGGAAAGATCTCCTGGAGGAAAGCATGGTTACCCACTGTAGTATTCTTGCCTGGAGAATCCAATGGACAGAGGAGCCTGGCAGACTACAGTCCATAGGGTTGCAAAGAGTAAGACACGACTAAAGTGACTGACCATGCACCTACTAGAATATAATCTCCACAAGGGCAGGAATCTTTTTCTACTTTATTTGTGATGTATATCCACAGTACCTTGGACTGGACATGAACTTTTTTTTTTTCTTCTCTCTTTTGGCCATGCCTTGTGGCTTGCAGGACCTTAATTCCCTGACCAGGGATTGAACCCAGACCCAAGACAGTGAAAGCACTGCATCCTAACAATTGGACTGCCAGGAAATCCCCAGACATGGTGCACTTTTAGTCTTAAATAAATATTTGATGAATGGATGAATGAATGATACAATATTTTAATAAAAGTCATCCTATTTCTTTCAGGATTTGAAATAGCTCAACTGGAATTCCATCACCTCCACTAGCTTTGTTCATAGTGATGCTTTCTAAGGCCCACTTGACTTCACATTCCAGGATGTCTGGCTCTAGGTCAGTGATCACACCATCATGATTATCTGGGTCGTGAAGATCTTTTTTGTACAGTTCTTCTGTGTATTCTTGCCACCTCTTCTTAATATCTTCTGCTTCTGTTAGGTCCATACCATTTCTGTCCTTTATCACGCCCATCTTTGCATGAAATGTTCCCTTGGTATCTCTGATTTTCTTGAAGAGATCTCTAGTCTTTCCCATTCTGTTGTTTTCCTCTATTTCTTTGCACTGATCACTGAGGAAGGCTTTCTTATCTCTTCTTGCTATTCTTTGGAACTCTGTATTCAGATGCTTATATCTTTCCTTTTCTCCTTTGCTTTTCACTTCTCTTCTTTTCACAGCTATTTGTAAGGCCTCCCCAGACAGCCATTTTGCTTTTTTGCATTTCTTTTCCATGGGAATGGTCTTGATCCCTGTCTCCTATACAATGTCACGAACCTCATTCCATAGTTCATCAGGCACTCTATCAGATCTAGGCCCTTAAATCTATTTCTCACTTCCACTGTATAATCATAAGGGATTTGATTTAGGTCATACCTGAATGGTCTAGTGGTTTTCCCTACTTTCTTCAATTTCAGTCTGAATTTGGCAATAAGGAGTTCATGATCTGAGCCACAGTCAGCTCCTGGTCTTGTTTTTGTTGACTGTATAGAACTTCTCCATCTTTGGCTGCAAAGAATATAATCAATCTGATTTCGATGTTGACCATCTGGTGATGTCCATGTGTAGAGTCTTCTCTTGTGTTGTTGGAAGAGGGTCTTTGCTATGACCAGTGCATTTTATTGGCAAAACTCTATTAGTCTTTGCCCTGCTTCATTCCATGTTCCAAGGCCAAATTTGCCTGTTACTCCAGGTGTTTCTTGACTTCCTACTTTTGCATTCCGGTCCCAAATCCTGAAAGATGATGCTGTGAAAGTGCTGCACTCAATATGCCAGCAAGTTTGGAAAACTCAGCAGTGGCCACAGGACTGGAAAAGGTCAGTTTTCATTCCAATCCCAAAGAAAGGCAATGCCAAAGAATGATCAAACTACCACACAATTGCACTCATCTCACACGCTAGTAAAGTAATGCTCAAAATTCTCCAAGCCAGGCTTCAGCAATATGTGAACCGTGAACTTCCTGATGTTCAAGCTGATTCTATAAAAGGCAGAGGAACCAGAGATCAAATTTCCAACATCCACTGGATCATGGAAAAAGCAAGAGAGTTCCAGAAAAACATCTATTTCTGCTTTATTGACTATGCCAAAGCCTTTGACTGTGTGGATCACAGTAAACTGTGGAAAATTCTGAAAGAGATGGGAATACCAGACCACCTGATCTGCCTCTTGAGAAATCTGTATGCAGGTCAAGAAGCAACAGTT
>NW_011495072.1:19431857-19442591 GCF_000754665.1 Bison bison bison | reverse complement strand
TGTGAAGAAGGCTGAGCGCCGAAGAATTGATGCTTTTGAAGTGTGGTGTTGGAAAAGACTCTTGAGAGTACCTTGGACTGCCAGGAGATCCAACCAGTCCATTCTGAAGGAGATCAGTCCTGGGATTTCTTTGGAAGGAATGATGCTAAAGCTGAAATTCCAGTACTTTGGCCACCTCATGCGAAGAGTTGACTCATTGGAAAAGTCTCTGATGCTGGGAGGGATGGGGGGCAGGAAGAGAAGGGAATGACAGAGGATGAGATGGCTGGATGGCATCACTGACTCGATGGACGTGAGTCTGAGTGACCTCCGGGAGTTGGTGATGGACAGGGAGTCCTGGTGTGCTGCGATTCATGGGGTTGCAAAGAGTCAGACACGACTGATGGACTGAACTGAACTGATCCTATCTCTAGTGTTAGTTGCTCAGTCAAGTCCGACTCTTTGGGACTCCAGAGACTGTGGCCCACCAGGCTCCTCTGTCCATGGAATTCTCCAGGCAAGAATATTGGAGTGGGTAGCCATTCCCTTTTCCAGGGGATCTTCACACCACCCTTTGGTTATAGAAACATTTTTAGAAGTTATTTAGAATGCTGCTAAATTGAAGCTTTAACATAATATTTCTTTACTGAAGATAGGTTTTTAGAAAAAAATAAGATAATTGACATGTAACACTTCGTAAGTTGAAGTGTACAGTGTGTTGGCTTGGTCCATTTGTATATTGCAACAGGCTTGCTTACCACACTAGTGTGAGCTAACACCTTCATCACGTCACATTATTATAATTTCTTTTTTGTGGTAAGAACATTTAAGATCTAGTCTCTTAGCAACTCTGAGGTTTATAATACAGTATTGCTAACTCTACTGTGATTAGGTTTCCAAGACTTTCATCTTCATGTTGCCAGTTTGTATTCCTTAACAGCAACTTCTCAATTCCCCCACCCACCAGTCCTGGTAACCATCATTCTACTCTTCATGTCTACAAGTTCAGCTAAAGATAACCTTTAAAAAGACAGGACACACAGTTTTGAGGGCATTAATCCACTGTGGCCCCCTTTGCCTGACAAGGCAATAGAACTATTCTCTTCTAACCTCTTACTGTTCTAAACTGTTCTCTTTACTCCCCCAAAGAATATCTACTATAGGACCACATGCTCTGCCATTTGCAGAATTTGCACAAGATTTGAGCTATGTTAGAACCTATTCCCTGGACGAGGAAATGGCAACCCACTCCAGTGTTCTTGCCTGGAGAATCCCAAGGACGGGGGAGCCTGGTGGGCTGCTGTCTATGGGGTCGCACAGAGTCGGACACGACTGAAGCGACTTAGCAGCAGCAGAACCTATTCCCACCCCTAATTCCAAGAACAATTCCAAGAGGGTGGCTGACCTTACCTTCTCAAGTTGATAGTTCAAAAAGTTATTTACAATATTTAATGAAACTTTAAAGGTTTCCTCTAAAACTGCATTTTAATATAGTACCTGCTTTAGCTTAATCCTTATTAAAAATTAAAGTCAGTGGTGTTCACATTCCAAGACCAGTTAATGCTGAGGATTATACATTTATTTGGCTGAGGAAAATACAGAAGGTATTAAAGAGTCAGAACAAAGAAAACCATTCTCCACCAACTAGTTTCTTTTTCTGTCTCCATAGGCAAAAATACCACCTAAGTATTATTTAGGGCCCTGCTTCTGATGTAATTAATAAAAGGCTGATTGTTGGGCTCTTCCTAGGATGCCCAGAACATCTAACACCAGTATTAAAATTGGGAATAATTTTCTCCTTTGCAGAATATCTACTTCAGAGGAAAAAACAAAGGAGTGTTATTAGACTTTTTATTATAGCTGTAGTCATTTTATAAGCAAGAAATCCAAAATAAAGCTTTTTTTAATGTTACCTAATTATGAGAACATTATATATCTTTGTGAATGAATTCTAGTATTGAAAAAACTGGCAGATCTTATTTGAAACACACTTGTATTGTTTCAGTGTATATGTGATTATGTGATACGGGTTAGAGGTTTTATTCACTTGCTCAACTAGCAGTTTTTGACACCTTCTGTGTGCCAGGGTTTGTGCCAGAGACCACAATAAATAGCGTGAGAAAGTTTCTCGCTTCACAGAGATTACAATCTAGTAGGAATATCCATTATGCAAAATTACTACACAGAGATTCAATCAATTGTGACTTAATATATGCTAAAAATGAAAATACAAGTGAAATGCTAACATGTAACATGGGGTCTTGACCCAGTCAAGAAGGTCAAGGAAGATGTCCAGAGATGAGATGCTCCCAAAGGAGAAGAAGGAGTTAGCCTGGTGCAATGAAATGTGTGTGTGGCAGGTTGGAAAGAATATTTCTTGCAACAAAAACAGTGTTTGTGAAGGCCTTGAGGTGTGCAGGAGCAGACACATTTCCAGAAGCAGGGAAGTCCCCTACGGCTGAGGAATAAAAAATAGGGAGGGAGAAAACACAGAAATGGAGAGGTTGGCAAAGGGCCTTGTAAGCCTTGTTAAATATTTGGACTTCACTCTGAGGAAAATAAAAAGCCTTTGAAGGATTTGCTTTTAAAACACAATTACATTTCCAAAAACTCCTTCTGTTGGAGGATTGACACTGCCCAACTTTAAGAATTACTTCCTTGGTGGCTCAGCAGTAAAGAATCTGTCTGCAATGCAGAAGATGCAGGTTTGATCCCTGGGTTGGGAAGAGCCCCTGGAGGAGGAAATGGCAACTCATGCCAGTGTTCTTGCCTGGAGAATCCCATGGGCAGGGAGAGAGGACCCGGCAGGTTAAAGTCCATGGGGTTGCAAAAGAGTCAGACACCACTTAGTGACTAAACAACAACAACAATACAAAGTTATAGTAATCAAGATAGTGTGGTATTGGCAAAAGAATAGACAAATAGGTCAATGGAACAGAAATGGGCCCACATAAATACAGCCAACTGATACTTGACAAAGTTGTAAAGGTAACACAATGGAGCAAAGACAGTCTTTTTAACAAATGGTACTGGAACAACTGGACATCCACATGCAAAGTAATGAATCAAGACACAGACCTCACTCCCTTCACAGCAATTAACTTGAAATAGATCATAGACATAAACTTTAAGTTCAAAACTGTAAAACTCTTAGAAGATAACATGGAGAAAATCTAGGTGGCTTTTTAGATACAAAGACTTTTTTAGATACAACACCAAAGGCAAGAGAGAACATTGCTAAGCTAGACTTCATTAAAATTAAAACTTCTTGACACTGTCAAGGAGATGAGGAGATAAGCCACAGACTAGGAAAAAATATTTCAAAAGACAATTCTAATAAAGGACAATCATCCAAAATATGGGCTTCCCTTGTGGCTTAGCTGGTCAAGAATCTGCCTGCAATGTGGGAGACCTGGGTTGAATCCCTGGGTTGGGAAGATCCCCTGGAGAAGGGAAAGTCTACCCACTCCAGTGTTCTGGCCTGGAGAATTCCATGGACTCTATAGTCCATGGGGTCTCAAAGAGTCGGACACGACTGAGTGATTTTCACTTCACTTCATCCAAAATACACAAAGAACTCTTAAAACTCAGTGATACAAAAATGAACAACTCACCTAAAAAATAGATCTGGGTCAAAGACCTGAACAGATATCTCACCAAAAGAGACATACAGATGGCAAGTAAGCATGTGAAAAGATATTTAACATCATTTATCATTAGGGAATTGTAAATCAAAACAACAGTGAGATACTTCTGTACATCTATTAGAACGACCAAAATCTGATAGCATCAAATGTTGATGAGATACTTCTATACATCTATTAGAATGACCAAAATCTGATAGCATCAAATGTTGATGAGATACTTCTATACATCTATTAGAACGACCAAACTGATAGCATCAAATGTTGATGAGAATATGAGGCAATAGGAACTCTCATTCATTGCTGGTGAGAATGAAAAACAATTTGGTAGTTTCTTACAAAACTAAACTTAATTTTACCATGTAATCCAAAAATTGTGCTCCTTGGTACTTATCCAAATGAACTGTTATGTCCACATAAAAATATGTACACAGATATCTGTAGGAGATTTATTTATAATTGCCAAAAATTTGGAAGCAACCAGAATGTCCCTAAATTGGTGAATGGATAAATTACTGGTACATCCAAACAATGGGTATTATTCAGCACTAAAAATACATGAGCAATCAAACCCTTAAAAGTAAAGGAAGAATCTCAAACTCATATTACTAAGTCAAAGAGGCCAATCTGAAAGGCTATACACTGTATGATCTCAACTTTATGACATTCTGGAGAAGGCAAAATTATGAAGACAGTTAAAAAAAACTAGTCGAGGGTTTCCCTGGTGGCTCAGTGGTAAAGAATCTGGCTGCCAATGCAGGAGACACGGGTTCAATCCCTGATCTGGGAAGATCCCACGTGCCATGGAGCAACAAAGCCCATGCACCATAACTACTGAACCAGTGCTCTAGAGCCCACTGAGTCCTGCTGCCCTAGAGCCCACACTCTGCAACAAGAGAAGCCGCAGCAATGAGAAGCCCATGCAGTACAATGAACAGCAGCCCCCAGCTTGCTGCAACTAGAGAAAGCTCACACACAGCAACGAAAACCCAGCACAGCCAAAATAAATAAAATTATTTATAAAAAAAATAAAGACTAATGATTATCAACGGTTAGTAGAAAGGGGGTGATGAATAGTAGGAATACAGAGGACTTGCACAGCAGTGAAACTATCCTATATGATACTACGCGTGTGTTCATGCCTGCTGTCACTTCAGTGGTGTCCAACTCTTTGCAAACCTATGGGCTGTAACCTGCCAGGCTCCTCTTTCCATAGGATTCTCCAGCCAAGAGTATTGCAGTGTGTTGCCGTGCCCTCCTCCAGAGAATCTTCCTGACCCAGAGACTGAACCCACCTTTCTTATGTCTCCTGCTTTGGCAGGCAGGTTCTCTACCACTAGCTCCACCTGGGAAGCCCATGTGATACTATAATGGTGGATATATCTTTATGTATAGTTGTCAATACCAGAGAAAGTACACCACCAAGAGTGAATCTTAATGTAAACTATGGACTTGGGTGATGATGATACATCAATGTTGGTTCATTGATTGTAAAAGATCCTATTCTGGTGGGAGATGTTGATAGCAAGGGAGGTGGTACATGTGCCAGAATGAGGGGTGTATGGAAACTCCTTGCACCACCCACTCAATTTTGCTGTGAATTTGACTGTTCTAAAAAAATGGTTTTTAAATAAAAAAGTGAAATTGCCAAGTAAAAGAAAAAAAAAGTAGGCTCTGTCTGGGTCTTCAGTGGAGAATGGACTAGAGATGAGCAAGAGTGGAAGCTGAAGAAGCGTGACAGTGATCCAGCAAAAGGTGATGACAGCTGGACACAGGGGTGACACTGGAGCAAGAGAGAAGCGGACGACTCAAAATGTGTTTTGGTGATGGGATGCCAGAACTTGCTGAGGGATTGGATCTGATGGAAAAGGAAATGAGCAACCAAGGATGACACTGGCTAACTAGTGGTACTATTTATTGAGCACTGGAGGGTGGGAGGGAGTTGGGGGTGGCTGTGGAGCTCAGGGGGGTTTTGAAGGAAAAGGCAACCAAGTTTCACTTTAGTTACATTGAGTCTGAGATATTCAGTTGGAGGCACTGAGTAGGTTATCTTTGCTTGTTTTTACTTTGTGGCAACAGAAGTTTCACTCACTAATGGCAGTTTCTCAAAAATGACCTTTCCTGATTTGGACTTTTAACTTCTTATTTGCATAACTGAAGGGCCCATTTTGCTGGTTTTTCAAGAATAAAAGAAAAAGCTGACTCATATATTTATTGTTGTTCAGTCGCTAAGTCTAGTCCAACTCTGCAACTCAAATACGTACTGTCAAATACTCCAGAAAATTGCTTGCAGTTTTGAAATGAGTTTTTCCCGCTCTGTTTCCATTTCTGCAGAGGTTTCAGTGATTTGAGGCCAAGTTTCAGACAGCTCAGGCTCTAGTAGTCTCTGCTGCTGCTGCTGCTAAGTCGCATCAGTCATGTCCGACTCTGTGCAACCCCATAGACGGCAGCCCAACAGGCTCCTCTGTTCCTGGGATTCTCCAAGCAAGAACACTGGAGTGGGCTGCCATTTCCTTCTCCAATGCATGAAAGTGAAAAGTGAAAGTGAAGTCGCTCAGTCGTGTCCGACTCTTAGCGACCCCATGGACTGCAGCCTACCAGGTTCTTCCGTCCATGAGATTTCCCAGGCAAGAGTACTGGAGTGGGGTGCCATTGCCTTAGAAGCAAATCTCTCACAGCGTAGGTGCATGAGAACACAGGCTCATCTGGGGATATGGAATCATACACTGATGAGAAGACTTACTGTGCTAGACAGTATACACTTGTTTATTTCTCAGTCGTCTCCACTAGACTGTGAGTATGCTACTGCCAGGGATTTGATATCCTTAGCATTAGCATATATACAATATTGGATATTTGTGTATTCGGTTAGCAAATAGGCCAACTTTGAGCCACTGGATTTTTCATTTACAGATTCAAGGCTGTATTACCTCAAGTCACATCAGTGGTTAAAAACTATAACCAAACAGCCCATTTGGTTTGTTTGTTTTAAATTTTTTTAATTATGAAAGTATAATAACACATTTACAGGAGACTCAGAAAGTACAGAACAAAGTTACAAAGGTTCCACTATATAATCTGTTGCTTTTTATATGCAAAAAGCAACTAGTTAAGTCCGATTTCTTTCACTGGATTGACTAAATTTAGTAATTTAGTAGTAATTTAGCAGAAACCCTTTCTTACAAGGGTGATACCAGGTCAGTGTTGTGTGCAGTTAAAGGTTTAGAGGTTCTGATGCTTTCTTTTTGGCCTTTTATGAGAATTGTTTTCTTTTTTTCAAATCACAAAATGTTCACTTTCTAAAAAAAAGCTTGTTTGGTGTTTAAGGAGAAATATCACTATTTTTCTGTGATTTTTTTTGTTTGTTTGTTTGTTCATTCACTCAATAAAATTCTGAGTGACTGCTGTCTCTGAAACTCTTCTGGGCCCATCAACAAAAAATTTCACATTTAGAGTTTACACTTTGGTAGGAGGAGACATGCAAATCATGTGTAGGGTGTTAATTGAAATACTATAAGGAAAAAATGCAACACACCCTTTAGGCTTAAAAAGAAAAAAATAAGTAGGTTTAAGAAGATGAACTGTAGAGAAAACTGTGCATTTGTAGAGAGGACAGTCTGACTTCTCTGAGGAAATAACGTTTGATCTAAGATCTGAATGAAGTCAAGATGGGAGCTGTTTGAGGATAGTAAGAACGTTCCAGGAAGAACACTAAGTGCAAAAGTCAAGGGTTGACGGATTGGCACATAATTAATTTCTAATGTATGTAAATAGCAAGCTTTAATTGTTTCCTTTTTATTACTTAGTTTATGTTCATATCTAATACAAGTATAAACATACATACACTTACATATGTCTAATATATGCATAACATATAATAACATATAAATATTTAAATTACCTAAGTAATACACTTCTATTTCAAATAAGGAGGACACCAGGAGAGTAATTACCACATTACCTTCCTGAATTCCTCAGTTTTCAACAATTTGAATGTAATGATAGGGAGAAAACTCCAGTGGTTGAAAATCCTTGACTCAATTGTGGAAACATACACAAGTCATTTTTTATCTGTTTATCCTTTTGTCTCTCTGTTCAATTATCAACTTCTCTCCCGCCAGAGAAAAGAGATTTTTGAAATTATAAACAATGCAACATATAAGAATTAGGATGGACTGAGGGTGAAATAATCTGTGAAGACAGTGTACTAAGCCATCTGACTCTAAACAATGCTTAAGGGCTCTGGGTACACATGTTAAGATCCCTTAAGCTCTTGAGAGACATTTGTTTACCTCACATATATGAGAGCTGGCTTTTTCCCATTCCTTTAATTTAGTCAAAGCCATCTCCTGAACAATACTTGGTTACCCTCATTCATGTAATTTATGCAATTTTAAAGAATTTAGGATGAATTTACTTTTAAAATGCTTTCTAATTTAGATGTCTCACTAATCTAATTCAGCCTTTTCTAGGTAAGAAGGATCAATGTGATTTTGCAATGCTCATATTAACAAAATTTCAGGAAATATATTATTTGTAATTTATGTAAATAAAATTTACATCATTATGAAAAACGTACTGGACAGACTTTTCTCAAAACGAGAGGGTATAATTAAGATTCAGTTCAGTTCAGTCGCTCAGTCGTGTCTGACTCTTTGTGACCCCACGAATCTCAGCACACCAGGCCTCCCTGTCCATCACCAACTCCCGGAGTTCACTCAGACTCACGTCCATTGAGTCAGTGATGCCATCCAGCCGTCTCATCCTCTGTTGTCCCCTTCTCCTCTTGCCCCCAATCCCTCCCAGCATCAGAGACTTTTCCAATGAGTCAACTCATCGCATGAGGTGGCCAAAGTACTGGAGTTTCAGCTTTAGCATCATTCCTTCCAAAGAAATCCCAAGGCTGATCTCCTTCAGAATGGACTGGTTGGATCTCCTTGCAGTCCAAGGGACTCTCAAGAGTCTTTTCCAACGCCACAGTTCAAAGGCATCAATTCTTCGGCGCTCAGCCTTCTTCACAGTCCAACTCTCACATCCATACATGACCACAGGAAAAACCATAGCCTTGACTAGATGGACCTTTGTTGGCAAAGTAATGTCTCTGTTTAGATAGTTTAATTTAAAATATATACACAAAAACCTTGGAGTGTCCCAGGATACCTCAGAAAGGAAGGTTAGCATCTTTCAATGAAGTTAAAACAATGGAACAAAGAGAGACTAAAGTTACTGTCTCTAGGAACAGGAACCACAGACAGAGGCAACTTGGAAACTTTTTTTGAAATTCTTCAATTAAAAAAATGTTTTACTAGATTATATTTCAGAGCAAAATTGAATGGAGTGTATAGAAGTCGCCAACATATGCTCTATCTCCATGTGCGTAGCCTCTCCCACTACCAACATCCTCCAGCTGAGTGGTACATTTGCTACAACTGTACCTGTACTGACACATCATTATCAACCATAGTTCAGAGTTTACATTAAGGCTTACTCTTGATGTTGTACATTCTATGGGTTTGGACAATTGTTTAATGTATGACATATATTCATCATTATAGCACCATGTAGAAGAGTTTCATTGCCTAAAAACTCCTCTGTGTCCTGCCTGTCCAGCCCTCCCACCCCCTTAAACCCTGACGACCCCTGATCTTTGACTGTCACCATAACTTCCCAGAATGACATGTGGTTGGAATCACACAGCGATTCTATTCTCTATTCTCTTAGTGATAATGCATTTTAGCTTCCTTCATGTCTTTTCATGGACCAATAGTTCTATATCACTGTTAATTTGAAACTGAAATAAAAAATCAAAATAACACTGATTTATAATCTAGCTGTTTTCAAATGATCCATTCCATGTGACATAATTCTGGATTAATCTGAGACATTTTTATTCAGTAACTCATCGTCAATATTTATTGAGCATCTCTATGTGTCAGGCACTATGCTAGGTACTAGTATATATAGGGCAGTAAAAGAGATAGACAAAATATTTGTCTTAATGGAACTTACATTCCAGTTGGAAGCTCAGACAATAAATAAGTAAGCAATATAGAATAACAAATACTCATTGAGTTTTTCTCTTTTTCCTTCCTTTCATTTCTTTCTTTTTTCCTTCATTTCTTCAACATTTTCATTATTTTTCAAGCATTGGTAAGGAGATAAAAGTCTATAATTTATCATCCGACCCTGCTATAGACTCTGTGAGACCTCTGACAACTCACTTTTCTCCCTAGGCATTTTCCCTGGCCTGTAAAATAAGAACAGCAATCCCTGCTTACTACTTAGATGGGAGGAACAAACAGAAGTTGTTAACTTTGCTTTAAAAGCACAGTAATACCTTCAATTTGCCAGCCAGAGTTGTGAAATTAAAATGCCTTTGGATTTCTTATCAATTTAAACTTCATATTTATATACACACAATTCAGTTCAATCTTCTTAAAAATAAACACATAAATGTGGCAGCAATCACTGTTTTTTCCTCCTCATGGCCTAGTCTGCTGTGCAATGCAGAACAAGATGCTGTCTTTATGTTTCATCTCAGCAATGCACAGTGGAGAGAGAAAATCATAGCCTAGAGTGCCCTTAATTACCTCTGCAATTCATGTGAATAACTGGATCTTTTTGAGGCTTGTGAAAATGACATAATAAAAGAAAATACAAATGTAAAACACAGCTCATTTCAAACCTGTAAGGCGGGTTTGGAAACTTTAAAAACAGAGTTGCATAACGTATTTGTTGGTGAATCTGTCTTCATTTTGTTTCTAAAATAGCTGGAGAAATGATTCATGAGAAAGATCAACTGTTGAGTGGATTTTCAAAGCTGGAAACTTCTTTGATTTTGTTTATATGAAGCAAAATTCCTTCTGAAATTTTTATTTACTGTGAATTTATATGTATTTATATAAATATATATTGCTGTTGTTGTTCAGTCACTCAGTCACGTCCAACTATCTTCGACCCCATGGACTGCAGCATGCCAGGCTTCCCTGTCCCTCACTAACTCCCAGAGTTTGCTTATATCAACACAAGAGAAGACTCTATACATGGACATCACCAGATGGTCAACACCAAAATCAGATTGATTATATTCTTTGCAGCCAAAGATGGAGAA
>NW_011495072.1:19430331-19430902 GCF_000754665.1 Bison bison bison | reverse complement strand
TCCAGAAAAACATCTATTTCTGCTTTATTGACTATGCCAAAGCCTTTGACTGTGTGGATCACAGTAAACTGTGGAAAATTCTGAAAGAGATGGGAATACCAGACCACCTGACCTGCCTTTTGAGAAATTTGTATGCAGGTCAGGAAGCAACAGTTAGAACTGGACATGGAACAACAGACTGGTTCCAAATAGGAAAAGGAGTTCGTCAAGGCTGTATATTGTCACCCTGTTTACTTAACTTATATGCAGAGTACATCATGAGAAATGCTGGACTGGAAGAAACACAAGCTGGAATCAAGATTGCCGGGAGAAATATCAATAACCTCAGATATGCAGATGACACCACCCTCATGGCAGAAAGTGAAAGGGAACTAAAAGGCCTCTTGATGAAAGTGAAAGAGGAGAGTGAAAAAGTTGGCTTAAAGCTCAGCATTCAGAAAACGAAGATCATGGCATCCGGTCACATCACTTCATGGGGAATAGATGGGGAAACAGTGGAAACAGTGTCAGACTTGATTTTTTTGGGCTCCAAAATCACTGCAGGTGGTGACTGCAGCCATGAAATTAAAAG
>NW_011495072.1:19423602-19430169 GCF_000754665.1 Bison bison bison | reverse complement strand
CTGCAAGGTGATCCAACCAGTCCATTCTGAAGGAGATCAGCCCTGGGATTTCTTTGGAAGGAATGATGCTAAAGCTGAAATTCCAGTACTTTGGCCACCTCATGCAAAGAGTTGACTCATTGGAAAAGACTCTGATGCTGGGAGGAATTGGGGGCAGGAGGAAAAGGGGACGACAGAGGATGAGATGGCTGGATGGCATCACTGACTCGATGGACGTGAGTCTGAGTGAACTCCGGGAGTTGGTGATGGACAGGGAGGCCTGGTGTGCTGCAATTCATGGGGTCAAAAAGAGTTGGATATGACTGAGCGACTGATCTGATCTGATATATGTACATATATATAACTTATATATAAACATATATAAAGAAAGTCATTTTTGTTGTTCTTCATTTAAAAATTTCATTCTGAATACTCAGATTTTGCTCACATATTACTTTACAGATGTGTAATCCTTCAACTGGACAGAGATTACTCTCCTTCAGGAGAAGGCAGTCTTACTGAAGGCTAGTGTAGCTTCTCTGCATTTCTGATGCCTCTCAAGATCTTCCAGCCTTGTTGAGTTAAGCGACCCACCAGTCACATGTTTGCCGAGAGCTGCTTCCTGCATTTGTACCCTATGCCCCGCCTGCCTGGTGCTCTCCCCACCACTGGACAAGCAAGGTTCTATGAAGATGTAGGAGAGGCCCAGCCAGGCTTTGCAGTTGAAGTCCTAAACTGGAAGAATAGAGGTAGTAATGGAAGAAGATTATTTTGGGGGACCCAGGACCCAAGAAGGCAAGTAATGAAGTGCTAGTGGTGGAAAGGACCTGAGAGGTCCAGAGAGTGGGGGAGTCTTGCCTTAGGCCACAGATTGACTCCCTTGGATCAGTCCCATGATGCCTACTTCAGAGCTCCTCTCACTGGGCCTACCATTCTCAGGGCAGAGCTCTTCTTACGCATTCCCGATGCTGGGCCAGGGAGCCCGAGCCTGCCATGGTGCATGGTATCCAAAGCCAACATCTCAGACAGGCCAATCCTTGCCACCCAGAGCAACAATTCAAGGCCATATCATCCTGCTTTCATGCTCAGCATGTTACTTGTTGCTTTCTGATATCTTATTTACTTATTTCTTTGCTACTAGTCTTCAGCATAAGAATATAAACTCCATGGTACAAGGGAACTTACCCGTCTTTCTCAAGGCTGCAGTGCCAATTCCTAGAAGAATGTCTGTTTGTTTACAGTAGGGGCTTGGCTACTAATTATTGAATAAATAAATGAAGGCCCAGGGACTTCCCTGGTGGTCCAGTGGCTAAGACTTCATGCTTTCAGTGCACAAAGTGGGGGGTCTGGGTTGGAGTCCTGGTAGGAAAACTAGATCCCACATGCCGCAACTAAGACCTGATGCAGCCAAATAAATAGTAAAAAGTAAAACAAATAAATATTTATAAATAAATAAACGAAGATCTATTTTTATCTCTGTGACTCCAGAATCACTTTAGTTTAGTTTCTGATTGATACTTAATCATCGGTGGTTTGGAACATCACAGCTCTTAGCTTTTCCTGGTATGCATTTATTGACCTATAAACATAGACATGGGATGATTCTTTAAGGGATTCTCTGTTGGCCTTTTGTAATGTAAGGAACCCTTCCCTCCCATGGAGACTACCTGTCCAACCTCAATACAGAGAACAAACAGATCTTATGCATTTAGAAAAACAATTCTGATGGTAGTGAAGCCAGTTAGGAGGAAGGTGTTATAAACAGGAGGTAAGAATCTAACAATGACATTCGAAGGATGATGAAGAAATGAATTCAGATGCCCTATCAGAGGATGACAGGCTTCCCTGGTGGATCTCATATGGTAAAGAAACTGCCTGCAATGTGGGAGATGTGGGTTTGATCCCTGGGTTGGGAAGATCCTCTGGAGAAGAAAATGGCAACTCACTCCAGTATTCTTACCTGGAGAATTCCAATTCCTTGGACAGAGGAGCCTGGCAGGCTATAGTCCATGGGGTTGCAAAGAGTCAGACACGACTGAGTGATCAACATTTTCACTTTTGAAGACAACAGTCTTCACAGTAAATTTCACATAGAGGGTGAGAGAAAGGGAGCAGTCAGGATGGACTCAATATTCTAGCTTGTCTGATGAGATGAATGCTTGCTATTAACTGATATGCATGACACAGAGTAGGTTGGGTTGTTCTGAAAAAAGAATGGTGAAAATGAGATAGTTGGGCCTTGGATATTTTTATGTTGAGGTGGGAATGAGCTGTTCAAAAAGGGGTTTCCAATAAATATTTGAGACTCGAATCTATAGCTTAGGAGAAAGGGAGACTAGAAATGTACAGTTCAGATTTGTCTACATGTGATAGATCAAGCCAGCCTTAGAGGTAGATGAGAATAAAACAAAAAAGTATGAATGAATAAGATGGTAGACCAAGGATATAACACTTGAAGAGGCAATAGGCACAGTAGGGAAAAACTGGGACTTTGGACACATTACTCAAGCATTCTGTGCCTCAGTTCCTCCATCTGTAAAATGGGTTGTTTAATAGAACAAAATGCTTATTTAGTACAGTGCCTGGAACATAATACAGATTATATAATTATTTCCTATTTGGGGGGATAAGCATATTCCAGGTAGTACTAGTGGTAAAGAACCTGCCTGTCAATTCAGGAGACGTAAGAGACCCAAAGTTTCGATTCATGTGCTGGGAAGACCCCCTGGAGAAGGAAATTGCAACCTGCTCCAGTATTCTTGCCTGGAAGATCCCATGGACAGAAGAGCCTGGCGGGGTACAGTCCATGGGATCACAAAGTCGGACACGACTGAAGCAACTTAGCACACAGCACTATTTAAGGTAATATAGAAAAAGAGAAGGCAGTTAAGAGTTCTGGGAAAGAGAAATCTGAGTCAGAAGAGAACAAGAGAGAGCAGCACTATAAAAGTAGAGAGTTTCAACGAGGGGGAGTCAACTGTGAAAAACGTTATAGTAAGTTCCCGTAAGTGGGGATTCCTGAGAGGCCTTTGTCTCTGTTGGTTAGAGTCACTTGCGTTCTTAGAAAGGGAGAACGACTGCAGCAGAAGTCTTACTGCTAGGATTTTGATTTTGATTTTAGAGATAGCAAGTTGGACACTTTCACTTCCTTCCTCTCCTGACACTTCATTGACATTATAGTAACGGGATATTTTTTTCTCTCTCATAAACAAAGAGAAAGAAATGACAAGCGATGACAATAACAGAATTCTGGAAACTGAAAGCCAGAGAATGGATGCTAATTTACTTAGTACAATTAAGAAAACTGAAAACTAAGCCACAGGGGAAACCCCAAAAGAAGTTGAGTTGTGGTATAGAACTCCAGAAAAACCCAGAATTGGGGATTTTAGGTATCTCTGAAAGTGGGGTTGAAAGTTAAGATGAAAACAGAAAATTCTGCTTTAGAAGCAATTCAGTTCAGTTGCTCAGTCATGTCCCACTCTTTGCAACCCCATGGACTGCAGCACGCCAGGCCTCCCTGTCCATCACCAACTCCTGGAGCTTGCTCAAACTTATGTCCATCAAGTCGGTGATGCCATCCAACCATCTCATCCTCTATTGTCCTTTCTCCTCCTGCTTTCAATCTTTCCCAGCATCAGGGTCTTTTACAATGAGTTGGTTCTTTGCATCAGGTGACCAAAATATTGGAGTTTCAGCTTCAGCATCAGTCCTTCCAGTGAGTATTCAGGACTGATTTCCTTTAGGATGGACTGGTTGCATCTCCTTGCAGTTCAATGGACTCTCAAGAGTCTGCTCCAACACCGCAGTTCAAAAGCATCAATTCTTCAGTGCTCAGCTCTCAAATCCATAAATGACTACTGGGAAAACCTTAGCTTTCACTAGACCTTTGTTGGCAAAGTAATGTCTCTGCTTTTTAGCATGCTTTTCTTCCAAGGAGCAAGCATCTTTTAATTTCATGGCTGCAATCACCATCTTCAGTGATTTTGGAGCCTCCCAAAATAAAATATCTCATTGTTTCCATTGTTTCCCTATCTATTTGCCATGAAGTGATGGGACTAGATGCCACGATCTTCGTTTTCTGAATGTTGAGTTTTAAGCCAACTTTTCCACTCTCCTCTTTCACTTTCAATCAAAAGGCTTTTTAGTTCTTCTTCGCTTTCTGCCATAAGGGTGGTGTCATCTGCATACTGAGGTTATTGATATTTCTCCCTGCAATCTTGATTTCAGCTTGTGCTTCATCCAGTTCAGCATTTCACATGATGTACTCTGCGTATAAGTTAAATAAGCAGGGTGACAATATACAGCCTTGACGTACTCCTTTCCCAATTTGGACCCAGTCTGTTGTTTCATGTCCAGTTCTAACTGTTGCTTCTTGACTTGCATACAGATTTATCAGAAGGCAGGTCAGATAGTCTGATATTCCCATCTCTTTCAGAATTTTCCACAGTTTACTGTGATCCACACAGCCAAAGGCTTTGGCATAGTCAGTAAAGCAGAGTAGATGATTTTATGGAACACTCTTGCTTTTTCAATAATCCAACAGATGTTGGCAATCTGGTTTCTGGTTCCCTTGCCTTTTCTAAATCCAGCTTGAACATCTGGAAGTTCATGGTTCATGTACTGTTGAAGCCTGGCTTGGAGAATTTTGAACATTACTTTTTGAGCATGTGAGATGAGTGCAATTGTGCGGTAGTTTGAACATTCTTTGGCATTGACTTTCTTTGGGACTGGAATGACACCTGACCTTTTCCAGAAGCAGTTAGACTCTTATAAATCAACTATATAAATATATCTATATATATTCCCCTGGAGGAGGAAATGGTAACCCATTGCAATGTTCTTGCCTGGAGAATCCTCATGGACAGAGGAACCTGGCAGGTTATAGTCCATGGGGTCACAAAAGAGTCACACACAACTTAGTGACTAAACCAACTAGCAAACGCATAATTAATATATAAAAATTAAAAGCTGAAAAGAAACTTAAGGAAAAAAGAAGCGTTTATCATCACCACATCACCTCTCACTGCCTCACCATGACTTTCCCTAACCCTGCATAGCCAGAAGGACTGTCTCTTCACTCTTGGGGCAGAAGCTGTGGGGTATTTTATTGAAGTCTAGTTGATTTATAATGTTGCGTTAGTTTCAGATATACAGCAAAGTTATTGTCATTCATATACATATATTCATTCATTTTCAGCTCATTTGCTCATATAGGTCATCAGACTATGGCATAAAGGTTTCTCTGCTCTAGAGTAGATCCTTGTTATTACCGAATGACCTTGACCAAGGAACACCACAGTACAAATGGATGGATTAAGCGAAAGTCTCTGTTGAACAGTGAGATAAGAGATTCTCTCTCTGTTTTTCCAGGATGCTGCAACCAAGTTTATGTATTCTAGGAAAGAGGGTGAAAGACTTTTTCCTCTCCATAAATATGTACCCCAGGAGAAAAAAGCCTAAAGCTACTGACAGGGGTCTCCCAGTGAAATGGCTCAGCCAGGTTATCTTCCAGTGCTGTCCACCACTTAGCAAGCTCAGCTCACCCACACAGTGCCCTCATGGTCTTTGTATGTGTCTAAAATCTTAACAAGGACAAACGGTACCCTGGGCATTTCTATTTCTCTTCTCTTTCCATGTAGTGTCTGCAATATGGTGTGAATGCTAAGAGCAAGAAATAGCAAGCACCAGGAGGAAGCCATCTTCTTGTTATGACCTAGCCTTGGAAGTCCCTCAGCATCATTTGTATCTCATTCTGGTTAAAAAGGGCCACCAGGTTCAGTTGGAGGCAATAGAGACTGCACAATTGTTCCATTGTGGGAAGGCCTTGTGGGGTGGGACAGGACAAAGCAATAAACACAGCAGACACACAAGGATAGGGAGTCAGGATGGGATCACAATTCTTAGCAACACTGGATGCTAGAAGATGATGCAACAGTGCCTTAAACATTATCAAACAAAACAGCTTTTGACGCAGAATTTTATACTCAGCCAAGCTTTGACTAAAGAGTTAAGACAGAATATTTGTGTATATTCAATTTCTCAAGGATTTTATCTTCCATATACCTTTAACCAGGAAACTCCTGGCAGCTGTGCTCCATCAATATGAAGGCATAAAGAATGAAGCAGAGCCAGGAATTGAGGCCCCAAATAGGAGAAAAGTGGAGGACAACCCAGGACAATAACCATGCAGCAGTTGAGGCTGGAGAGAAGAACAGGGGACTCAGGAGTGATGCCCCATTAATCTGCTGTATTTTCTCAGGTGTTTGCATGCCCTGAGAGTAAGGGATCAGATCAGATCAGTCGCTCAGTCATGTCCAACTCTTTGCGACCCCATGAATCGAAGCACACCAGGCTTCCCCGTCCATCACCAACTCCTGGAGTTCACTCAGACTCACGTCCATTGAGTCAGTGATGCCATCCAGCCATCTCATCCTCTATTGTCCCCTTTTCCTCTTGCCCCCAATTCCTCCCAACATCAGAGTCTTTTCCAATGAGTCAACTCTTCACGTGAGGTGGCCAAACTACTGGAGTTTCAGCTTTAGCATCATTCCTTCCAAAGAAATCCCAGGGCTGATCTCCTTCAGAATG
>NW_011495072.1:19416044-19423401 GCF_000754665.1 Bison bison bison | reverse complement strand
CTCAAGAGTCTTCTCCAACACCACACTTCAAAAGCATCAATTCTTCGGTGCTCAGCCTTCTTCACAGTCCAACTCTCACATCCATACATGACCACAGGAAAAACCATAGCCTTGACTAGATGAACCTTTGTTGGCAAAGTAATGTCTCTGCTTTTGAATATGCTATCTAGGTTGGTCATAACTTTCCTCCCAAGGAGTAAGCGTCTTTTAATTTCACGGTCGGAGAAGGCAATGGCACCCCACTCCAGTACTCTTGCCTGGAAAATCCCATGGACGGAGGGCCTGGTGAGCTGTAGTCCATGAGGTCGCTAAGAGTCAGACACGACTGAGTGACTTCACTTTCACTTTTCACTTTCATGCATTGGAAAAGAAAATGGCAACCCACTCCAGTGTTCTTGTCTGGAGAATCCCAGGGACAGGGAAGCCTGGTGGGCTGCCATCTATAGGGTCGCACAGAGTCAGACACGACTGAAGTGACTTAGCAGCAGCAGCAGCCATTTCATGGCTGCAGTCACCATCTACAGTGATTTTGGAGCCCAGAAAAATAAAGTCTGACACTGTTTCCACTGTTTCCCCATCTATTCCCCATGAAGTGATGGGACTGGATGCCATGACCTTTGTTTTCTGAATGTTGAGCTTTAAGCTAACTTTTTCACTCTCCACTTTCACTTTCATCAAGAGGCTTTTGAGTTCCTCTTCACTTTCTGCCATAAAGGTGGTGTCATCTGCATATCTGAGGTTATTGATATTTCTCCCGGCAATCTTGATTCCAGCTTGTGTTTCTTCCAGTCCAGCATTTCTCATGATGTACTCTGTATATAGGTTAAATAAACAGGGTGAGGGAATGAATTAGTAATAAGCATATAAGAGACTGAACAAAGAAAATGACAATATTCAAGCCTAGGGAAAACCAAAAGGTATACTTGAAGGTAAACATATCATAGTATATACATGACTAAGCTGTGAGTAAAATCTGCATAGTCGCAATAATATAAAAATTAATATTTGATTTGTATTTCGGGGACAGGAAACTGGAAAGGAGTTGAGGGAGCAGCGTGTTTGAGAGCTAAATCCTAATATTCAAAGGATAAAGTCAACACACAATTATTAAAATAGAAAAAAAAAATCCAAAAATCAACATAGGTACATTATTAGAGAACATGGAAGCACATTGTTTGTTATTTAGTTGCTAAGTCATGTCTGACTCTTTGCAGTCCCACAGACTAGCCCCCCAGGCTCCTCTGTCCATAGGATTTCCAGCCCAGAATACTGGAGTGGGTTGTGATTCCCTTCTCCAGGGCGTCTTCCCGACCTAGAGATGGAATCCTTGTCTCCTGTGTCTCCTGCACTGGCAGGTGGATTCGTTACCACTGACGCCACCAGGGGAGGGCATGGAAGCAAATATACAAAGGAAAAGTGAAAGAGGTAAAAGTAGTTATCACTGAGGAGAAAGAATGGGGAGGGGGGAGTATTATTTCATGCATTAATAACTTTTTTTTGGTCTGTTTCTGTTTTTTTTTTTTTTGCGGGGGGATGGGGAAGGCTGGTCCACGCCTCATGCAGGATCTTCCTGGACCAGGGATTGAACCAATACCACCTGAAGTGGAAACACAACGTCTTAACTGTTGGACCACCAAGGAAGTCCTTAAATTAACAACTTTTATAGAAATATTTCATTTGAAAATTACGTACACATCTTGATTAAAATAAAAATTACTGTCTAAAAAATCATGAATGAAAATTTCTGTCAAAGCATGAAGGTTTGTACGTGTTTTCTCCCTTTTTCAATGCTACCAGATGCAGTAAAATAAACTTATTAGGACAAAGAGAATGGAAGAAGAAACAAGAGCAAGGCAGGAGCTTACAAAATAGCAGGCCCTCATTGACAAAAAGAGCACAAAATCAGATTTGAAAATGAATAGAATAAAAGACATCACAACAAACTGCTAATTTAAAAAAGCCAACAGACATCATGACATCAAAAAAATAACAGTGTTTTTATTAACTGCCTTAGGCATTTTTTGATGCTTTTTTTTTTACATCTTTGGCTATATTGCCTCCCATCTACTCTTCGTGTGATAAAATGTTAAATCTATCATTAGAATAGAAAGACAATTTAGTCTTCCCTCTAGCATACTGCTCAAAGAAAGTTTTTAAATTGATTAGTTAGAAGAACTTCTTTTAGCTTCGACATTAATATTGGTAGTGTCATATAAGCTTTTAGGACTGTTGCCAAATTTAGGAAAGTAGTTGCCTATTTTTTCATACATAAACTGTAGGACTTTAAAACAGTTCAAGTTTTCTTGTGTTTTGACTAATTGCCAATGTACTTAGATGGAGATGATCATGAACCATTTGCTATTAGTATTTTTATGTCACAGCAACATATCTTGAACTTTATAACATTTTTGTCCATGTCAGTTGTTTTGTGTGTCAAGTCAGCAGGAAACTTATCTTTTTCTAGTTTTTATGATTATTTACCCTTCATTTTATGGATTATCAACAATCCAAAAACATATTCATTGCTTCTATTCAAAACATGTATCTTCTTCTTAATAACATATTATGGTCTTGGTGTGATCTGATACTACTTTTTTCTCAGCATCAGAAAAATTTCTGTTTATTTAATTGCCCATTTTATTGTTTTTGTTCCATATTCTACTAAGTTTTAATATGAATTTTCTCTCAATAAATAAATGTATAGGTGATAGAATAAAGTATCTTTTATATGTGCCCAAGTGAGGACTTTGTAATTTCTCATATATTTTATTGATATAGTGCTAAACTTATTTCCAAATTGCAATAGTTATTTATACTCTGCAAATACTGGACATATACACAAATTCCGGTCAATCTTTTTTGGGTGAATTCCATCAAAAGCGGAAAAAAAGTATATGATGTGTTTAATAATTATATATACTAAATCATGAAGTATATTCTGGAAAGAAGAGAACTTCTGTTTTCATGAGGGATCAGTGAGAATCAAATGCTCCGGTTACCTGTTACATGTGACATCTTGGAAAGTATTTCCCCAGACTAGCTTCTAGCTTACAGTCATGTGACACTGGCCTTGCATTTTATATCATGACAGCATGAGTAGCCATTGAGGACAGTAGAAATTCTGAAAATCAGTTCTACACTTGGGTAGCTAGTAATAACTTGGAAGTAACTGTGATCTTGTTCAAATGCATGCCTGCTAAGTCACTTTGCTCATGTCTGACTCTTTGTGACCCTATGGACTGTAGCCCGCCAGGTTCCTCTGTCCAAGGGATTCTCCAGGCAGGTGTACTGGAGTGGGTTGCCATGCCCTCCTCCAGGGGATCTTCCCAACCCACATATCAAACCCACATCTCTTATGTCTCCAGCACTGGGTATTGGCAGGTGTGTTTTTTACCACCAGCCATCTGGGAAGCCCCGATTTCACTCACATATCCTTCTACATTGAATCTAAATGTAGACCCCTGTCCTTTACTCAAACTAAATGCAGCTCAACTTCCCCTCAACCAGATCCCAAAAATGCCTACAGTAACTCCAAAAGCACCCCTACCCATCAGGAAATGAAACAGATGAGAATTCCTAATGGAATGAAAGAAGAAACTTAGCTGTGGGTAAAATGGCTTACTTTTCGTGGACATATTGCTAGGACTCCTTCCAAGAAAGCAGGACCTTGGAAGCAGGACAGGAGAGTTTGAGCTATGTGAGCTTCAAGGTTAATTGCCTCTGACAATACCAATTAAATTTTGGAAAACAAATTAATGTGTGTAAATGGCTTGTCAGACTAGAGAAAGTTGAACCTTGTGCTAGAAGCAGGGCAATTCTAGAGGCAAGTTAAATCACCACCGTGGGTACATACGTGCTAAATCCGTTCAGTCATGGCAGACTCTTTGTGACCCCGTGGACTGTAGCCCACCAGGCTCTTCTGTCCATGGGATTCTCCAGGCAAGAATACTGGAGTGGGTTGCCATGTCCTCCTCCAGGGGATCTTCCCAACCCAGGGATTGAACCCAGGTCTCTTACATCTCCTGCATTTGCAGGCAGGTTCTTTACCACTAGCGCCACCTGGGAAGCCCAAATTACCACTACAGATCCTAAAATAATGTGAAGAGATGGAAGCTATAGGTATTTCTGAAAATTGGTGTAAATGATGATCTGAAAATAAGAGGAGTGAGTGTGAAACATCTACTAGAGAAAAGATGCTCCATATATCACCTCCCATCTGCCTCTCTCTAGCCTTGCTAGACTCATTGCTTTCAACCTCTTACTTCTCATTCATTTTCCTTTCAGGTTTTTAAATAAAATTACTTTTTAAATCGAATTAAAATTAGCAGCCATATCTCCAGCCCACTATTTCCAACTTGTATGACAGGACAAGTACCAATACCCCCATTTCAGCAGATGACCGCAAGTTTCCTGGAGCCTAAATCAGAGAGTCTTTGGGACACGTGGCAGAGCTTAGAGTATGTGTGTGGGGATCCCCATTACTGTGATTCAGTTCAAATCTAAATACTGAGTACTAAGAGTCCCTCTACTTCTCTCTCCTGCTCTTCCTTGATTCACCTGGGAAAATGCTAGAAAGCAGACAAGGTGAAATTGACCAGCTTAGGAATAGAGATCTCCAGGTGCTTACATTTGTGACCCTCCAACAAAAGAACACAGTCTGATTATCCAGCATCTTTCCATTAACAAGCTCCCTGCAAGTAGTTTAAATTAGCTTTCAGTGACTCTGTCTGAAATATTAATAGATAGCCAGAGATTACCTGCCAGTGGGAAAAGCCTCTGACACAAAGGGCCGAGAACAAAACAGGAAAATGAGAAATAAAGAAAATAGGAAAAAAGCCATCAACAGCACTGCTGCTGCTGCTGCTGCGTTGCTTCAGTCGTGTCCGACTGTGTGTGACCCCATAGACAGAAGCCTACCAGGCTCCCCTGTCCCTGGGATTCTCCAGGCAAGAACACTGGAGTGGGTTGCCATTTCCTTCTCCAATGCATGAAAGTGAAAAGTGAAAGTGAAGTCGCTCAGTCGTGTCCGACTCTTAGCGACCCCATGGACTACAGCTTACCAGGCTCCTCCGTCCATGGGATTTTCCAGGCAAGAATACAGGAGTGGGGTGCCATTGCCTTCTCTGCATCAACAGCACAGGGTTATATAAAACTGAAATACTCATAAAAGAAAAAGATAGCATTTAGAATTAAAGGCCTGATAAAAGCAAGGGAAATGTTAACTGAAGAGTTAAAAGATTAAGTTGAGAAAACTCCCAGAAATTAGAAAACAAGGCAAACATGTAAAAAAATAGAAAATGTTGCTGTTTAGTTACTTAGCTGTGTCCGACTCTTTGCAACCCCATGGGCTGCAGCACTCCAGGCTTCCCTGTCCTTTACTATCTCCTGGAGTTTGCTCAAACTCATGTCCATTGAGTCAGCGATGCCATCAAACCATCTCATCCTCTGTTGCCCCCTTCTCCTCCTTTCCTCATTCTTTCTCAGCATCAGGGTCTTTTTCATTGAGCTGGCTCTTTGCATCAGGCCAAAGTACTGAAGTTTAAATATGGAGAAATTAAAAGATCAGTTCAAATGGACTGAAGAGTAGAAGTTCTAGAAAGAGAGAATAGAGAAAATAAAGTTATCCAAAAAATAATTTCAGATGACTTCCTAGGAAAACACTTGGAAAATCAAAGTATATTGTTGTATAATTCTGGAACACTATGGAGAAAGAGAAAATTCTAAAAACAACCAAAGAAGACTAAATGTAGTCACATGAGGTTTTGATCAGAATAGATTTAAAAGTTTTACCAGTAGTACTAGAAATTAAAAGACAGGGGAATAATGCCTTCAAATTCTCAGGGAAAATTACTTACACTCTATTGTTCTGTATTCAGCCAAAATATTAGTCAAGTGTAAAAGTAGAATTTTTAAAATTGCAGGCATGCAAGAATTTAGAAAGCTTATACCACAAGCATGTTTCTTAAGGGTAAGTAAATTCAACATACTCCTTCAATATAGCAGAAAATCTATAGATACTGCATAAAATTGATAATCAAGAAGCAGAGGTATAAAATAGTGGACTTAGCTCATATAGTCACTAGAAGAAAGATCAATAAGATTCTAAAGTGGTTGGAAAGATTAGAGGGTCAGGGAGGAGGACTAATGCTCTTCCCTATGAGTTTTCTAATTTTTTTAAAATGTGCATGTATTAATTTTATTAAAATAATTTTGTATTATAATCAAAAAGGAAAGCAAATGGAAAGACGGAAAGTGAGGTAATAAAAGCAATGAATCTTATAAAGATAGAGGTGGGGGAGGGTGAAGTATTTACTGTAATACTCTTTACACACATGAAGCTCTTTAACCCTCACACTCCTGAAAGAAATACCATTATACCATTTTAGAGATGAGGAAACTAAGGCTCCAGGAAATTAAAGGAATTTGCCCGAAGTCACACAGCTAGGAACTGGCAGAATTGAGGCTGAACCCAAGTCTGTCTGGTTCCAAAGCTCAGTCATATTCCATTACATAGTTCTGAATATTGGCAAACAGAAGAGAAAGATACTGGGACCTAATATGAAGGGAAGACAGTAAGTTTTGAGTAGAGGAAACACGAATATTAAGGTAAGTTGAAAGTGAAGAGTCGTCAGAGGGCAATAATTGAAAGTACAGAAGAGAGAAGGAATAATTTATCCAAGTTTTAGATAGTTGGGCTTCCCAGGTGGCATCATTGGTAAAGAATCTGCCTTTCAATGCAGGAGACATGAGAGATGCAGGTTCAACCCCTGGGTCGGGAAGATCCCTTGGAGTAGAAAATGGCAACCCACTCCAGTATTCTTGCCTGGAAAAGTCCATGGACATAGGAGCCTGGCGGACTATAATCCATGGGATCAAAAAGAGTTGCACACAACTAAATACACACATACTGATGGCCTATGCAGATTTTACCTTAGAAAATTAGGGGAAAGCAGCATGGTGATATAGGCAGGAGTAGAGTTGTGGAAAGGAGGTAAGTGTGGGTGAAATTGTTATCAAACTGGAATTTGTAAGTCTGATACTCTTTTTCTCTGTGAAGTAAGAGTTTAGTTATTCTCCTAGGACCAAATGAATAAGGAAAGGGTTGGATCTTTGCAGGAGACTAGGGGGAAGAGTGAAATTGGAAAATGACTGGAGCCTTTAGGAAAGAGAGTAGGGTTGCCAGATTCAGCAAATAAAAATACCACTGGCTCAGTGAAATCTGAATTGCAGATTAAAATGACATGATTGTTTCAGTATATGTCTCAAATATTGCATGGTATTTTTTTATATTCTTTTTTTTTTTAATTTTATTTTATTTTTAAACTTTACATAATTGTATTAGTTTTGCCAAACATCA
>NW_011495072.1:19412200-19415944 GCF_000754665.1 Bison bison bison | reverse complement strand
TCGTCCCAGCGCACCAGCCCCAAGCATCCAGCATCGCGCATCGAACCTGGACTGGCAACTCGTTTCTTACATGATATTCTACATGTTTCAATGTCACTCTCCCAAATCTTCCCACCCTCTCCCTCTCCCACAGAGTCCATAAGACTGTTCTATACATCAGTGTCTCTTTTGCTGTCTTGTACACCAGGTTATTGTTACCATCTTTCTAAATTCCATATATATGTGTTAGTATACTGTATTTATGTTTTTCCTTCTGGCTTACTTCACTCTGTATAATAGGCTCCAGTTTCATCCACCTCATTAGAACTGATTCAAATGTATTCTTTTTAATGGCTGAGTAATACTCCATTGTGTATATGTACCATAGCTTTCTTATCCATTCATCTGCTGATGGACATCTAGGTTGCTTCCATGTCCTGGCTATTACAAACAGTGCTGCGATGAACACTGCATGGTATTTTATCTGGCAGCCCTTAAAGAGAAACATTAAAGCATGCATGTGCTTAGTCGCTCAGTTATGTCTGACTCTTTTCAACCCCATGGACTGTAGTCCACCAGGCTCCTCTGTCTATGGGGATCTCCAGGCAAGAATACTGGAGTGGACTGCCTTGCCTTACTCCAGGGGATCTTCCCAACCCAGGGACTGAACCCAGCTCTCCCAAAGCATGCATAAAGAACAGCAAAGCTGCTTTGAAATAAGAAGTCTGGAATGGATCCACCTCAATGTAATGGGCATCAGATGGTAAGCTCAGTGTGCGGGGAAGAAGGTAGGAACACTGGGCTTATCTTCCAGGCAACAGTTGAAAGGGAGCTGGGCTAACAGCCAGGAGATAGCTTGAGGGGACAGTACTTGGGGCCTCTCATGAGAATGATGGGAAGAGACAAATGTGGGCACCAAACTGGCAGGGAAGCCATTACGGCAAATCACTGTGACTGCTTTCTAATTTTACCTGAATGCTCACCTACATTTTATATCTCATAGCTGTGCACTAAGGATGAATATTGCTAAGTAATCATCTGCAAAGTATTTGAACTCTTCTAAATATTGAATCAGTATTGAATGTTGTCCTCCAACAGTATTCACGAAAAAAGGACTGACTTCCCCCACATAATTCTTTGACATGGTTGAGGTTTATTGTGGTGGTTTGGGGTAGCGGTTAAGAAATCAGCAACTTGTCTATGGTCAACGCCCACGCTAACCAAGTTGCTTAATTTGTTTGAGACTCAGTTTCCTTGTTTGTAAAATTAGGATTTTAATAGTACCTATCTTGGAACTTACCTATGGTCCAGTGGTTAAGACAGTGCTTCCAATGCAGGGGGCGTGAGTTCCATCTCTGGTTGGCAATTAAGATCCCACATGCAGCATGGCACAGCCCCGCCACCCCCACAAAGACAAAAACAAAAAACACAACCCAAACCCAAACAAAAAAACATAGTACCTAACTTGTGTCAGGATCATGATAAGTAAAGGTAAGGTAAGGATAAAATGTGTTAATATGTATGAAGCTTGATAGTCAGGAAATAAGTGGTTTTAAAGGACTTTCATTGTCAGACAGTTGTATACATACAGAACCCCTAAACTGTTTACTGAAGGCATTTGACATGGCATTTGAGTTTTCAAACCTAGCTCAGCGACTCATTAGCTGGAAAATACAGTGGTTTAAACTGTGTGACATTTCCTTCATCAACAAAATGACCAACAACATTTGCTTCACAGAGCAGTAGTGTTAAATTAGATAATCTACCACATGCCTGATATAGTCTGGGTGTACCATCTACTTTAATTCTTTTCCCTTTAAAGAACTCATAAATTAGTAGATGGGGTGAAGTTTGCCAAGTCCACACATTATGTTGTGCTGAGCAAACTCAATAT
Source organism: Bison bison bison (assembly GCF_000754665.1). Taxonomy (NCBI): domain Eukaryota; kingdom Metazoa; phylum Chordata; class Mammalia; order Artiodactyla; family Bovidae; genus Bison; species Bison bison. The sequence continues at coordinate 19,414,071 of NW_011495072.1, read as the reverse complement.
ATCATACCTTTTAAGAGAAATACATCCTCACACCCAATCAGAGTTTATTCTAGAGGACCGTTATCTTGGTTTCTATGTCTTACGAATTTACTGTTGTTGAGTTTGAGGGTGTGTGCTGGGCCCATGGCTGTTGAAGAGAGCTTTTGGGCAAACTATATACTAACTGTCATTTGATTTTTTTTTTTTTTCCTTTGCAAAGTCATAAGATCCCAGAAGCCAGGAGTTGTTGTTTATTCATTCAGCCTCCTTCTGAGTCATTCAGGTACAGGGTGTGACTGTACTGTGTTAATTGAAACTTCACAACGGAGAAGTTTTGCGTTCACATCTGCCTGGATGGGAAGCCAGTGAGACCAGAGATTGGGTGGAAACCGTCTTGCAAAGCTACACGCAGAAGGGCAGGGCAGAAGGGCCCTCAGTTTACCACGTAGGTGGAGTTGACCAAGGCCGACTCTCAGTCTCACATTCTGAAGCAGCATGCAAGCGAAACGAAAGAGTGGGCGAGTTGTGAGCACCGAGGCTGGGCCTCCGAAGTAGAAAGACAGACAAGGGCGCCGGCCCCAGGCTGGGCAGCTGCCGGTCCTAGGCTGGTCCGCGCCGGGTAGCCCTTTCTCTTTGGAAACTCCTGAGCTGCCCAAGCTGTTTAAACTCTCGGGCCCCAGCAGCTGCCCACCCCCTCACAGACCTCACCACTGGCTAGAATCTGGGACACAAGGCCTGATTTTGCGCCCAGTTGAGTGAGGGGAACCCCCACACAACACCTCGCCCCCAGCTGGCCCATTTCACTGTGCGCCCCGCGAAAGCCACTTTCTGCCCCTCAGACCGCAAGTTTTGAGGCAGCAGAAGGATAAAGGTGAGGGAGGGAAGTGAGCTGAAGTGGAGGAACCTCCCAGGCCATTCTTCTACCCGGGCTGCATGTCTCCTCCATCCTTCTGGCAGCCCTTCCCCGCATCTCGTCCCCAGGAACACGACCGGGACTCGCGGGGTCGCGGAGCTGGTTTCCCCCTGCCTCCGCAGAAGCGCCTGAGGTCCGGGTCGGGGTGGGGGTGGGGGTGGGGGTGGGGGCCCGGAGCGCCCGGCCACAATCTTCAGACTCCGATCCCCCACGGGCTGCGGGGTTAGGGGACCAGAAAGGCGCACTAGATTGGCCAGGCCGTCCTCTGTCTCCTAAAACTCTTCTTGAGAAAAGTTTCCAAAAGCGCGTCACCTCCCTTCTTTTCTAAGGCTGGGGAAAACGGTCTTCACCGCCAGGGAGCGGCGGATAGCAGGGCGAGGGCCGTGATTTATACATTTAGAGTCCAGGGGGCACCAGGCTCCGCCCCTTTCTTTTTTTTTTTCCCCCTTTCTTTTTTTGGTTCCCTTGGGGAGGAGGGGTTCTTTTTTGTCTGTGTGTTTCTGCCGCAGATCTTTCCTGGACAGTGAGTCTCAGCTGCACAGATCCGGCGGCCCCCAGGCGCGAGCGGAGGGGCATGGGGGTTTGAGGCACTCAATCCTCCTCATTTCTTCCTAAAGAAGCCACTCAGCCTCAGCGGGGCGCTCGGCGACTTCAGCTAACCGGTCTGCCCGGCCACGGCAAGAGCGTTGGCCATTGGAGTGTGCGGCTGCGGAGGGAGGGGATCCCGACTCGAGTAAATTGAGAGCTCGACGCAGTCAGTCCCGGGCAGCAGCAAGATGCCGAGCGCGCAGTGCAGACCCGGAGCTCCGCGAACGCAGCTGCGTCCCGCCTGAGCCAGGTAGGGAGTGAGCGCTGGGCAGGCGCGGACCCGGGCGCGCGGGGGAGCATCGCGGCCGGAGGTCTTCAGAGGCAGAAACAAAATTTTCAAACCGGAGAGAAGCAAAGCAAACACTTTTAAACCATCCATCTCTGGGTGCTG
>NW_011495072.1:19406212-19412100 GCF_000754665.1 Bison bison bison | reverse complement strand
GAGAACAAGCATCTCTGGGCTACTCAGGCGCCCAACCGGATCGGATTGTTCTGGGCTCACTAAAAAGTTTGGAAAAGTGTTAAGTCCTCTTTGTAGAACCATCTGGGGTTGGGGGATAGAGGAAGCTGCGGTGGGTCAGCGGAGTGGGAGGGAAGGCGCTTATTTTGGGCAATCCTATAGACAAAGACTGCGGGAGATGAGATAAGGGCTTAAACTTGCCCTGCGAGCGAGCCGGGTGTGGAATTAGATGGGGGGAAACGCGGAGCTACTGGGCGCCGAGCAGCCTCTGGGTCCCGGGAATTGCTGTGGTCTTGAGAATTCCACTTTTATCGCATTTGCTACCGTGAATGTCACCCTGAAACATTTAAACAACTTATGGGTAAACTGCTCACACGTGCCATGTTTCATCCCCTCGACACTTTGTAGTTCTCTGAGACGAGGCAACGTATTGGGGGAGGGCAGTAAATAAAACTGGCTTAGCAACGAACCGCTAGGCTTCTGTTTATAGGAGTTTCTGGAGAGTAATTTTGCATTCGGAATTTGAAACGCAGTGGCGTGTATTTTTAGCGTTTGTAACTTAATTTTTTGTATGCATGTTTGGGCTATATCCACAGTAACTAAAAATACTCCTTTTGTAATCAATGGGTGTACGAAACTTCTGGGATTTATTGCAATAGCTTATGAATGATTTTTACTGAGTACTTTTATAGTTTCTTGCACTGACTTGCGCGGAAAAAAAAAAGAAGAAGAATGAAAAGGCAGTTGCTTCACGGAGGCGCTAAAGCTTTCCTGTTTACCGCAAGGCCAGGGCGGGCTTGGCTGCCCACACTGTGCTGTGCCTTCGGACCCTACGCACACCTGCTCCTAGAGATTATTAATAGAGCCTAAAAAGTGACTTACGCTTTCAAATGATTTTCGTGCAAATCTAACTTCTTGCATGGCAATTAGGAGGTGGTTTTAGCTGGGTAGTGCCGGAGCACAGAGGTGTGCGTCTCACATTGGAGATTTGGTCTCTTCGAAGGTGTGACTGGGGGCTAGTTTTTCTACTGGAGCTGGAAACCTGGTGGGAGTGGGGACAGCGTTGGGAAAGGTGGAGGTGTGTGTGTGTGTGTTGAGGAGGCAGGAGTGGAATTAAATGGGGCTCACACCTCCAGTTTTCCCATTTCCATTTGAGTGTATGTAGTAACCATAGGGGACGTTTTCGTCTTGTCGTCGAATCGGAGTTTTCCGTTTGGGTAATTTTTTTTTCTCCTTTCTTTCTCTCTCTCACCCTTCTTCCTTTTATCCCCCAAGAAATGAGAGTTTGATGTTTTTTAAAAAAATCCTTCCCCCTGCACTCTCCCCAAGTTTCCTTAAAACAAATCAACAATAAGAAAACTGGAGCAATGCCTTTGCTAGAATGAATTACGCCAGTGTGCTGTGGCTTTTCCCCTGACTCTCTGCTGTTTGTGATTTGTTTAAGGCTGTGGTTTCCGAGGCCCTCTCCAGCTAAAGAAAACCTGCACACACAAAAAAACCTGGATCTCTCTCCTTGAACCACCCCGGCTGCCTGTGAAGGCTCGCTCCGCCTCGCCCTCTAGCGTTCATCTGGAGAAGCGCCGCCCCGGGTGTCGGGACCGTGCGCATCATGGGGTCCACCCGTATCCCGCTGGTCAAGGCCCTCCACAGCCCTGTCTCGGACTATGTCAACTACGACATCATCGTCCGGCATTATAACTACACGGGAAAGCTGAAGATCAGCGCGGACAAGGACAATGGCATTAAACTGATCTCAGTGGTGTTCATTCTCATCTGCTGCTTTATCATCCTAGAGAACATTTTTGTTTTGCTGACCATCTGGAAAACCAAGAAGTTCCACCGACCCATGTACTATTTTATCGGCAATCTGGCCCTCTCAGACCTGTTGGCGGGAGTGGCCTACACAGCCAACCTGCTCTTGTCTGGGGCCACCACCTACAAGCTAACCCCCGCCCAGTGGTTTCTGCGGGAAGGGAGTATGTTTGTGGCCCTCTCGGCCTCCGTGTTCAGCCTCCTGGCCATCGCCATTGAGCGCTACATCACCATGCTGAAGATGAAACTCCACAATGGGAGCAACAGGTTCCGCTCCTTCCTGCTCATCAGTGCCTGCTGGGTCATCTCCCTCATCCTGGGGGGCCTGCCTATCATGGGCTGGAACTGCATCAGCACGCTGCCCAGCTGTTCTACTGTGCTGCCGCTCTACCACAAGCACTATATCCTCTTCTGCACCACGGTCTTCACTCTGCTCCTGCTCTCCATTGTCATCCTGTACTGCAGGATCTACTCCTTGGTCAGGACTCGCAGCCGCCGTCTGACCTTCCGCAAGAACATTTCCAAGGCCAGCCGCAGCTCTGAGAAGTCGCTGGCACTGCTCAAGACCGTGATTATTGTCCTGGGCGTCTTCATCGCCTGCTGGGCACCACTCTTCATCCTGCTCCTGCTCGACGTGGGCTGCAAGGTGAAGACCTGTGACATCCTCTTCAGAACGGAGTACTTCCTGGTGTTGGCTGTGCTCAACTCTGGCACCAACCCCATCATTTACACTTTGTCCAACAAGGAGATGCGTCGGGCCTTCGTCCGGATCATGTCCTGCTGCAAGTGCCCCAGTAGAGACTCCGCGAGTAAATTCACACGACCCATCATCGCGGGCATGGAATTCAGCCGCAGTAAGTCAGACAACTCCTCCCACCCCCAGAAGGACGATGGGGACAACCCAGAGACCATTATGTCTTCTGGAAACGTCAACTCTTCTTCCTAAAAGGGGAAACTGCCGACCCATGGGGAGTGTTCTTGCATGGTCACCCACCACCCCAGTGTTTGGGGAGAAAAAATAAAAACCAACCAAGCCTCTGTGCCTCCACTGCTTCCAGGGAGGAGCTGTCCGAAGCCAGAGGGAGGGAGAAGGAGCACAGAACAGTCTGGTAGTGCCTGGAGTTGGTGGGTAGACTTAGTTCCTGTGAACAATGCACTGGGAAGGGTGGAGATCAGGTCCTCGCCTGGAATCTATTTCCTCCCCTTGCCGGAGTTTTGATTTTGCACTGAGCCAAAGGTCTAGCATTGTCAAGCTCCTGAAGGGTTCGTTTGGCCCCTCCTCAAAGACTAATGTCCGTGTGTGAAAGCATCTCTGACGGGAGCTTTGAGGAGATGTTTTCTTTCACTTTAGTTTCCAACGCAAGTGAGTGTGTGCACTTCTGCTTCGCTAGGTATGCTCTACATACCTACTATGCTAGGCATCCCACCCTCCCTTCCCCTTCACACCCCTCCTCAGAATACCTTTACTTTATATTTTAACTACCTGGCACTCAGAGCTGGGAGTGTGGCACAGTCCAGTCTTGAGCATATGTAGCAGGTAGGCTGCATCCAGCAGGTAGACTGTGGTGGAGATGGTTTGGAGCTGGAAAGCAATTTTACTTGCTGTGTGGCCAAAGTTTCCACGTAAGCTGGATGAGTGTTTTTGAATTTAATTGCAGTCACTTTAAAAAAAAAAAAAAAAAAACCTTTGCAATGAAATGTGTTGCAGTATTATATCCATCGTGGCTGAAATCTGCATAAGGAAGTCCAATTTATTTAAATGACATCAGCCAGTATCCTTAGTGTCATAAGAGAAACAAACAAGCAAAAGAAGGTGAAAACTGACTCGGGGTTGGGGGGTGACTTTGTAAACCAAGAGAGTTTTTTTTTTTTAATTAGTTTATCTAACAATACAACATCTATCTTTGGCACTTTTGTTGATGTTTCTTTCAGAGTGTTGTGGGAATCATTTCAACCAACAGGATGGCTGTATTTTGTTGTGTTAAAAGTACTTTGTGTAATCTTTGAATGTATTTGTTTCAGCATTTTATTGGATTTTCCTAACCTGTGTTAACACCATTGAATGTGTATTTCTTCAGAAAATACCATCTTCTTGTGCCCTTAAAAAGCATTACTTTAACTGATAGGGAACATGACAAGGTTTTCAGTACATTAAGTAGTTAATTGAAGATGTGTATAAATGTCACAAAGAATAAAAAAAAATATTGGTGTCTGTTTAGTATGGTTTCCAGTGCAATTAAATCAAGAAATGTCTTTTTTTTTTAATAGTATTTAAAAGGTTTCTGACAATGTGGATCGTTTTGCACATAGCTTTATCAACTTTTAAACATTAATAAACTGATTTTTTAAAGATTCTTTGGTGAAGAGCATTTTTAAAAAATAATTAGTAAGACATTCTATCTGACTATGTGCCTCTTTAGAGTTAAAGTTAAAGGCAAATTTCTGTTATTCTTCATGGGATTTTATCTTGATAAACTAGAGAGTGGAAAAAAAAAGTGTGGTTTGTTTAGAAACCACTCTTTTTCAGGAAGAGAAACTTCAATAAGTTAACACTGAAGAGTAGTAAAGAATGAGATGAAAACCACCAACCTCTAAATACCACATTGACAAGTAAATGTAATTGTTTGAGTTAAATGACATTCAAGCCCAACTAAATTAAGTATCGGTGGTCCAGTGGTTAAAACTTGCCTTCCAATGCAGGGAGTGTGGGTTCGATCCCTGGTCGGGAAGCTAAGATCCCACATGCCTCTTGGCTGAAAAACAGAAAACAAGAAGCAATAGTGTAATAAATTTGTCTAAAAACATGGGTTTTAAAATAAATGATGTACAACAATATCATTGTTAAGTTAAATTATGACACTAAGTTAAATTATGACACTTTGGTCAGTTCACACCCATCCACAGAAGTTTATATTCTTGGCTTGCCACCAGCATACTTGGGAGGTGGCGGTATGGTTATGGGAGATACTGTTAAATTACTTATTTCTTTCAGAAGACTGTCTTGGCTTCTCCCAGTCTACCAGCTGAACAATATAAAACTATTCAATAGCGATAAAGTAACAACTTGTAGAATCTTGGCTGAATAGCATACACTTTTTTTTGAAAAATTTTGATTCATACTGTCTGAAAGCTTTACCATCTATAGTCATTAATTTCTTCAACTATAAAACGGCAAGCCTCACAGAATTTTTTAATTCTTGTTTTGATATTATTGTCATCTTCATTGGGGATTATATCAAAGTATTTTGGCATGTTTGGCTCCTCAGTGCTATTGTTAGCTTTCAGAATTTGTGCTTTCAAGTGTCATTGAATATGCACAGGACACAGTTGGGACGTGAAGATAAAGCCTCACCTAATAGAGTAGATGTCATTTCTGGGTAAGGTTAACTGTGGGAAACAGAAGCGTGCTCACTAAGGAAACCTTAGGTCACAACCTCCAGTTTCCTGAGGGAAATGCCAAAAATGCTCTGAAGACAAAAGACTGGAAACAAACTGGAATGTCTCTATCCATCTGTCTGCTGAAGCGGAAGGAATGAGTTCATGTAACACTCACTTCCCAGACCTTTCAGTACAGAATCAAACATAATGGAAAACCGTGTCCATTTTGGGTTTCTATGGGAGATAAAGTGGTTGTACCCTTGGACTTATCTTTATAAGCACAGCAGTGACTCAAACGATGTGGGGAAGTTGAGGTGGAGTCGGGGAGCTCATTAGTGACAGGGAGCCCAGTTGCGCGTGCCCACCTGTGAGCACATTACTCAGTGAGTTAATATGCTTTCTTCGGAAATTCCAGACAGTGCAGTTCATTCTGAGACAACTGGGTAGTCATGGACTGTGGTTTTCCTGGTAGATGTGGGTCAGATCCCTAGTTCTAGCTAAGAGCAATGGGTAAGATGAAGGAATTCTAGGCTGCATCTCAACCAGAAATATCTGGTTTTAATTCAGTATATTTTGAGAATTGAGGATGAAAGAAAAGAAAGAAAAAAAAAGGAACCCTCAGTACCTATACATTTACACTAAAATAAACTCCATAAAGTTTTGATTAAAAAAAAAAAAAT
>NW_011495072.1:19401388-19406112 GCF_000754665.1 Bison bison bison | reverse complement strand
ACATGTAGAGATTTTAAGAGAAGGAAAACAGACAACCAGCACAATACTTTATGGCTCATAAATATTCCAGGGAAGATCCCCTGGAGAAGGAAATGGCAACCCACTCCAGTGTTCTTGCCTGGAAAATACCATGGATGGAGGAGCCTGGTAGGTTACAGTCCTTGGGGTCGCAAAGAGTCAGACACGACTGAGCAACTTCACTTCGCTTCATAAATATTCAGGAAAATTACAAAATGACATCAAATAATGCTTTCTTCCTCACAACTTTAAGTGTAATTATAATTTTACAGAATATTCAAATAAAAATCTTACAAAAGCCAACATTTGTTCTTCCTTTGTAGTCTCTTAATAAGTAGAAAAATTTAATTCTGTAAAAAAGTTGATTTAGTGATGTTATAAATTCAAAAGTGTACAAGGATAGGAGTTTTGCATTTATGCTAATTAGATATTATATTCTATTGTAATAATATCATCACTACAGTTGTGATTATGGGGTCTTTATTTTTTTCCCTAATGTAAAAAGAGTTCTGAAGACTTTAATGGTCTTTATTTTCAAATTAGGTTAATTTCCCCTTGGTACATGGTGTATGTTAAAAATACATCCAGTGCAATACTTTTCCTAGTGCTTTTAACCTAATCTACAGGTTTTGCATGATTTTGACTCTTCATGCCTCCATATCCCACTGAGACCTGTTAGGTTTTCTAAGCAACTACAAATGTAGCTCTTTGTGGGAAATACCACTCTGAAATAACACCTTCAGAAAGATTACAGACCCTGTTGGGGAAATCATACAAAGTGAGAACTTGAAATTCAAGTAATTCTAAATATTAGCAATTCCTTTTTCAACTGAGAAACAAAGGATAATATTTGAATAACACATTAAAAAATACTCTACCTACAAATCTGTTAAAGATTTGATCTTGTAAATAGTCACTGGTTTAAAAACATTAATCTCTGATTAGGAACTATTATTTACCCATACCCATAGTATTTGCAATAGTGAGTTTCTATAATCTCAGTATAGTGTTCAATTATTATTATTTTTTTATACTGGTTGCTCCATTCTCTTCTGGAAAAATGTTTTCTGTGGACAACTAATTAGATCAAATTAGATTGATCTCATTTGTTTCCCAACACATGAGATCGAACTAGATTTGTCTATGCTTTCTCAAAATAGATTGTAAAGATCTTGAGGGAGAATCACAAATAACCAAAAGAAACCTTTATAGGAACTATTATTCTTTCCCTGTGGACACAGTGAGCTCTTGATGATGAGAAATCATAATAAATTGTGTAATTTCCTCCAGCCTTCCTTCCTGCTTTTTTGATGTGTGCTTGGTCACAAGGAAAGGGACTCAAAATACTTTTTGATATACACCATTGCCTTCACTGCAGTTCTAACTGAAACTACAGACTACTCAAGCAAGCATGGCTTTCTTGAATAACTGAAAGTCTTTAGATTGTCTGCAGAGAAAAAGAATTTTTAACCAGTGGTCAAACAGCTAGGAAAGATAAGAGGAAGATAACACTGAGAGATGGTTAGGGTTATACCTGTATTTAATTCAGTCTTTTCACAATCTTTGACAAGAGCCAGGAGCTAGAGCGAACTTGGTTCATGTTAAAGATATCTGCCCTAATACCGCCTATCTCTTACTCCTCCTGCTTTCTGCTCAGATTCTTCAGACTCCCAAGGGATTCCTGTTTTTTTCCATACTCTCTTTGAGGATTGAAGGATTTACAAATCAGATTTAACTCTGGGTATAATCATTAGTAAAAGCCAAGTATAAACTGCAAATTTGAAAGAACAGGAATTGCTGCATTTGTTTTATTGAACCACTGGCATGTGCCCAACCAGCTTCTGTATTAATTAATGATGGATAAGCACATTGTGATAAATTCACAGAATGGAATATTCTGTGAATATTCAGCAATTAAAAAAAGAACTATTACTGCTATTTGCAGCATTCTGTGCAAATAGCAAAACCAATACATTGAGAAAAAGAAGCCAGCCACCAAAGAGAACATAACTTTGTGATTCCATTTATGTGAAATTTAAGAACAGACAAAACTAATCAATGGAGATAGAAGTCATCAGAACAATGGTTGCTTGGGGGACGAGGACAAATTGAAAAGGAACATGAGGACACTTTCTAGGTTGTTAGCAATGTTCTCTTTATTAATTTTTTAAGGTGTTGGTTACTTTGTGTATGGATTGGTCTAAACTTATCCAACCATATTCTTAAGATCTGTGGAATTAAAAAAAGAGTCACCTTGGTAAACTTCTACTTTTGAGTATGCTGCTGCTGCTGCTAAGTCGCTTCAGTAGTGTCCGACTCTGTGCGACCCCATAGACAGCAGCCCACCAGGCTCCCCCGTCCCTGGGATTCTCCAGGCAAGAACACTGGAGTGGGTTGCCATTTCCTTCTCCAATGCATAAAAGTGAAAAGTGAAAGTGAAGTCACTCAGTCGTGTCCGACTCTTAGCGACCCCATGGACTGGCAGCCCACCAGGCTCCTCCGTCCATGGGATTTTCCAGGCAAGGCTATGCAACCGGCACTTTCTCTGTGAAATTATAGAGCAAGTTTTCAAAGAGTTCAGTAGATGTGGCAAAAGTCCCAAAATGTTCCACAAAAGGAACACATGCTTTTTTAGTATCCTCCAAGGCCCCAGAACCAAAACATTAAAATGCTAAGTAACTGTGACCTGATGATATTCTCTTTGCTTCTATAGGATGAGAATTTGGCCTGGTATTGGTATTTGTAATCTCTGAAGAATTTCTATGTCCTGAAAGAGTCTAGGGTTATAACTGAAACTCTCACAATGAAAGTTTATTAACAGTCAGATTTCAGTTTTAGGTGCATTGTAAACCACCTAATGAAGAATGGACTTTTACACAAAGGCAAGGATTCTGAAACATGTTAGTAGTGGTGACAGACAAACTGGAGTGTGCCAAACCACCTGACCAAACCTGTAAAAGATAGTCACATAACACTTGTCTTGGGTGCAAGATCTGCATTGTTAGAAGTATTGATAGTAGGCAGAGACACAAAAGAAATAGATAATATTATACTCTCTCTCCCTCTCTCTCTCTATATATATATATACATGTATATATATACACATGTGTGTTTTATTAAAGCATAGTTGATTTAAAGGAAATCAACCCTGAATACTCATTGGAAGGACTGACGCTGATGCTAAAGCTCCATTGCTTTGGTCACCTGTTACAAAGAGCTGACTCATTGGAAAAGACGCTTATGCTAGGAAAGGTTGAAAGCAGGAGGAGAAGGGGACAACAGAGGATGAGGTGGTTGGATGGCATCACCGACTCAATGGATATGAATTTAAGCAAGCTCTGGGAGATGCTGAAGGACAAGGGAAGCCTGGCGTGCTACAGTCCATGGGATCACAGTCGGACATGACTTAGCAACTGAACAACAAATGTTCTCTCTCTCTCTCTAGATATATATATGTATATATATATACATATATATATTATTAAAGTATAATTAATTTACAATGTTGTATTCATTTCTGCTGCACAGAAAACTGATTCAGTTATACATATATATATATACATACATTAAAAATTTTATTTAAAAATACAAAGGATATTGAATAGAGTTCCCTGTGCTATATAATAGGACCTATTTTTATCCACTAAGCTTATGCTTTTGAGGGCTCTATAAGCTTGCTGCAGCTAGTTAGCTTGTTCTCCTGTGCTTTGTGCTGTCTGAGGACTCTTTCCTTCGCCTGCTCTGGGAGTAGCTGGGCAGATGCTGCTTCAGGCACTGCAGTGCTCCTGGGCCAGGCTGATCTGACACATGGAAGAATGGGAATAGGGAAGAAGAGACAGTGCTTCCAGTGCTGACTGGCGTGGGGAAGGTAAGTAGTTGCTCATCTACTTCCCTAGAGCTCAAATCCTATTATTGCTCACGTTTCTGCTGCTTTGTTGAAACCAGGGCAGAAAGAAGAACCCTAGAGGAAGCACTGATGGGGCTTGTTTCCTGGTCCCACCCTTCTTGATGGGTGCACCCACCCATGCACCTGTACCTTCAACAAGAATGCCTGCCCTAGGCTGTGTGCCATGGGGCCAGGCGAATGATGAACAAGATCCCTTCCTTCATAGAGCTTACAGGAGCCATTCCTCCAGCTATAGTGCCTCGATGGTTCCTTCTCTATGGGAGAAGAGATACAGCTGATACAAGCAAGAAACAGTTATTCTTTCCAAGAGTTTTCCAATGTTGTATACTTCCCTGAATGTATTCAGTTTTCAAGTAGTCTTAAATAATTTAATTTAATAAATATGATCAATGTTGGCAAATTTGGTCTTTGGCTTTTATTTCACAAACATCTCTAAATAACTTAAAACTAAAAAATGGGGAATTAACTTATAGATTCCAACTAGAGAGAAGTCCTTTATGTTATTGGACTCTGTTATAAATATTGGTATTGGTATTCAATTTTCCAGTTTTTCTGATATATATTTGACATAGCACTATAAATTTAAGGTGTAGAACATAATGATTTGACTTACATTTGTCATGAAATAAGTATCACAGTAAGTTTAGAGAACATCATTTCATGTAGATATAAAATTAAAGACAGAAAAAAATTCCTTATGGTGAGACATCTTAGGACGTCGTTAACAACTTTCTCAACAATTTTCCTATATAACATACACCAATGTTAATTATATTAATCATGTTGTACATTACATCCC
>NW_011495072.1:19389059-19401288 GCF_000754665.1 Bison bison bison | reverse complement strand
CTTGTATTCAATTTTTCAAATTGTTCTAGGTCCCATGTGAAATCAAAGCATTCAACATTTTTTTAGTTTCTATCTCACTTCACTTCGTGCTTTTTTTCTAGAACCCTGCTGTGACCTGTGTTGGGTGGAGGCACTTTGGTGAAATGGGCCAATGAAGTCTACATTTGAATAAGTCTTAGGTGGTGTATTTAACCTGGATGCAAAAGAGAGAAAAATGCATAACTCAAGAGGAAACATGACGCACATCCTTAATTATCAATATCTCGAGCAAATTCATCTAAAGTGAACAATCACAAATCCTCTCAAGGACTAGAGAAAGAACCCTAAGTAGGTCTTTTGCGTGTTGTATGTTTCGATGACTACTGATGCCGGGGAGCTGGGGCTGGCTCTCAAGGACTCCACATCCCAATATCACATACCAATCACTGCACCTGCTCAGATGCCTACTCACCAAGACCGGATCTACCCCTCAAAGGACTACTGTTGGCAGGACTGGGTGGTGTCATTCTTTAGTACAAAGGAAAGCATCTTTCTAATTTCAGGGTTCCTTTTGTGCCTGTCTAGACACTTCAGAGAAAAACAAATTTAAGTTACCAGTAAAAATGTTCTAAAATAAGAGGAGAGTGGTGCTAAATCACTTGAAAGGTATTAACTATCATATGCCTCGAGATTCTTCACTCACTCAGCTTCTGCAGGTTTTTGCGGCACCAGAAACAGTGGTTAGGTCTCACATGCTGTTCTGCTTCAGCTAGCTTCAGTGGCCACCTACAGAAATAGTTCTTGGTTTCTCTTCCTTGTCTAGATGCTGGTTAGGGCAGCGTTTAGAAAAACACGGATTTTCATATTCCGCATTCACACGTGTAGTGCAAATTTAGGGTATTAAAGAATTACCTAGATTATTCAATGTATAAAATCCTTTACTTCAGTTATTTGAGTATTTTCTGTCCATACTGTCCCCAACTAAATTATTATACTATCAAAAGTACTATAGTAGGAGTTGCAAAATTACAAGGGATTTAGAAGACATACCCAAAGGACCTCCTAATTTAAAGGGAAAAAATGACCCCTATAACAGCAAAGTTTGAAAAGCAGTTTTATATACATGATCTCATTTTATATATTCATTTTATCAGGTTTTACTTTTTAAAATTATGCTTATACAGTGTTTTTTGTATAATCAGCTATTTTTGAATTGTGATCCAAAGTAGCCAAAATTGAAATGGGTTGAAGTAATTTAAATATTTGTAGGTTATTTGTGTTAAATAGATTTCCATTCTCTTTTCACTTTCTAGAAAATTCAATACAAGCAGTTTAGTTACTGGACTTGTTACCAGAGGAAAAGTAAAAGAGATGTCTGGGGGAAAAAAAAAAGAGAGAGAGAGAGATGTCTGGATTACACTATCCTTCCCTTAAATGTGATCTACAGGGACAGGAGCTATGCCATGGAACCTGGAAGATAAGCAGATTTAGATTTCTGGGGTTGTTTATTTGGTATCTTTCTATATTCATCAGGCTTTCTAGTAGATTTGTAAATAGGTCAGTGTTGGATATTCTCACAAAGTCTAGGATAAATACTAGTGAAGACACTAGAGTGTAAATTTGAAGTATGTGTTAATACCTAACCCACACAGCAACTAATTCCTAGCAGTATGGGATTTTGGTTGCCTAAGTACACATCAGATTTCCAGTAAAGGGAAAAAATACTGTTTAATCTTTTGTTTGTCTTCTCAAACAAAACAAAACAAGGAATGAATTAACTAACTCCTCCCTAAAATAAAAAAGTTAGAATAAATGTGTTAACACAGTGTTCAACACTGGAAATCTAAAGTATTTTTAAATTAAGGAATCAGTTCAGTTCAGTTCAGTTCAGTCACTCAGGCATGTCCGACTCTTCGCCACCCCATGAATTGCAGCACGCCAGGCCTCCCTGTCCATCACCAACTCCTGGAGTTCACTTAAACTCATGTCCATCGACTTGGTGATGCCATCCAGCCATCTCATCCTCTGTCGTCCCCTTTTCCTCCTGTCCCAAATCCCTCAAAGCATTAGAGTCTTTTCCAATGAGTCAACTCTTCTCATGAGGTGGTCAAAGTATTGGAGTTTCAGCTTTAGCATCATTCCTTCCAAAGAAATCCCAGGGCTGAGCTCCTTCAGAATGGACTGGTTGGATCTCCTTGCAGTTCAAGGGACTCTCAAGAGTCTTCTCCAACACCACAGTTCAATAGTATCAATTCTTCGGCACTCAGCTTTCTTCACAGTCCAACTCTCACATCCATACATGACCACTGGAAAAACCATAGCCTTGACTAGATAGACCTTTGTTGGCAAAGTAATGTCTCTGCTTTTGAATATACTATCTAGGTTGGTCATAACTTTCCTTCCAAGGAGAAAGCGTCTTTTAATTTCATGGCTGCAATCACCATCTGCAGTGATTTTTGGAGCCCAAAAAAATAAAATCTGCCTGTGTTTCCACTGTTTCCCCATCTATTTGCCATGGAGTGATGGGACCAGATGTCGTGATCTTAGTTTTCTGAAGGTTGAGCTTTAAGCCCACTTTTTCACTCTCCTCTTTCACTTTCATCAAGAGGCTTTTTGACATATAGTTTTATTTGCGCTTTAAAATAGACTTCCCTGATTCATAGAAAGGTGGCGTTTTGGAATTGCTATATGATTTTATCAGAGTCTTAAAAGAAATAAATATTTATACATAATTTTGCCTAACAGAATAAACCTATGGAGAACTTGGAGAAATTAAACACTGGGGAAAAAAAAAAAAAACACAAAGTACACAAGAGATGAATTTCACTGAAAAACCACTAAATAACTGAATGTCAGTTCCTTCCCTGGTGAGGACAGTTTTCAGGCCACCACAACTGCCCTGCGTCATATCACAGTTGAGTCTGGCATTGTGGATGAAATTATTAGGTGGTTTGCAGAATTTTGACTCATACAGAATTGTGTTCCAGTGTTACCACAGTAAGTTCACTTTAAATTTTGTATTTCATTATTAATTAAGAATGCACTGGAGACTAGCAGGAAACTTCCATTTGTAACAAAGTAATCAGAACATATTCTTATTGTTGAAAGTGCTTTAACTTCCTCCCTATTTCCACTTAAATCTGAAGGAAAAAGAACAATTTGTATTTCATACAGAAGAAGTCTAAGATATCAGGGATTTCTATAGATTCTCTGCCTTATAAGCTTCACTCTTTGTATGTCATTCCATGAACTTTCCTGTAACTTAGAGGAGGTCCACAGCTTTAACCCTTAGTTCAGAGGGTTGTAACACGCTGCCTAAAGCAAATAAAAGTTGGCAGCATCATTTCCCTTGTTGAATTCTTTTTCCGGCAAACTTAAGGAGGGGTATAAGTTGAGGGTGTAACTTTGTTTCCTGTATTTTTGAACCAGGAGGATATCCCTGGGATTGGTGGCTGACTACTTGAATAACATTTTCCATGAACACTATTCATACCTCATGACTTTCACTAGGAAGCATTAGCAGCTACTCGAAACACAGTTCTGCTTTTCACTTAATCTAAAAAGAGATTGAAGAGGCCTTGGCCAAGTTAGGAAAAGGATAACAAAGCATAAGTTCTTTAATGGGATGTATCCTACGAACATAAAAGTTTAAGTGTACTAGAGCCCATTCCCACAAGCAAGACCTGATTCCAGGGCTGGCACTCAGGCTGATGACCATCACACACTGAGAAATAGTGCTATGGAGAAACAAACCTAATTCCACCTAAATGAGTCAAGTATGGGTTTGGGGAATGTGAGGATCTGTCTGTTAAATTTTGCTAAGATCAGGATCTTTGTGATTTACAGTATTCTCCATGGAATTGGGCTTATCTTTATGGAAAAGAATTGTAGGATCTAGAAAGCATTTAGTTTTGTGAAGCTCTGTTTGAATTCCTTAAGTAGGGTGAAATATTCCTTTATATTGCTGAAACGCCTCCATATGCTGCAGGGTTGGGGGCACTCAGTGCAGCAGGGCACGAATGGGACCTTTTGAAGGAGGTCACCTTTATCTTCATTAGCTCCACCATAGTTTGGCCTCAGGTCAAACAACAGGGAGGGAAGTCAGTCCTGCCCATCAACAGAAAATTGGATTAAAGATTTACTGAGCATCAGAACAAGACCCAATTTCCCCCCTCAATTATTCTTTCCTGTAAAGAAGCTTCCAAAGCTTCTTATCCTTATTCATCAGAGGGCCAACAGAATGAAAACCACAATCACAGAAACCTAATCAAA
This sequence comes from Bison bison bison, assembly GCF_000754665.1. Taxonomy (NCBI): domain Eukaryota; kingdom Metazoa; phylum Chordata; class Mammalia; order Artiodactyla; family Bovidae; genus Bison; species Bison bison. The sequence goes on along the minus strand of NW_011495072.1, from coordinate 19,397,037 downwards.
CTGATCACATTTACCACAGCCTTGTCTATTTCAATGAAACTATGAGCCATGTCATGTAGGGCCTCCTAAGACAGACAGGTCATGGAGGAGAATTCTGACAAAATGTGGTCCACTGGAGAAGGGAATAGCAAACCACTTCAGTATTCTTGAGAACCCCATGAACAGTATGAAAAGGAAAAAGATAGAACACTGAAAGATGAACTCCTCAGGTTGGCAGGTGCCCAATATGCTACTGGAGATCAGTGAAGAAATAACTCCAGAAAGAATGAAGGGATGGAGCCAAAGCAAAAACAACACCCAGTTGTGGATGTGACTGGTGATGGAAGTAAAGTCTGATGCAGTAAAGAGCACTACTGCATAGGAACCTGGGATGTTAGGTCCATGAATCAAGGTAAATTGGAAGTGATCAAACAAGAGAGGGCAAGAGTGAACATCAACACTTTAAGAATCAGCTAACTAAAATGGACTGGAATGGGGGAATTTAACTCAGGTGACCATTATATCTACTACTGTGAGCAAGAATCCCTTAGAAGAAATGGAGTAGCCCTCAAAGTCAACAAAAGACTCTGAAATGCAATACTTGGATGCAACCTCAAAAATGACAGAATAATCTCTGTTCGTTTCCAAGGTAAACCATTCAGTATCACAGTAATCCAAGTCAATGCCCCAACTGTTAGGGAAAGCACACTGATTGAAACCGCCCACCCTGGCCAGGCACCGTAGTAACCATTTGCATGAGTTGTTTGATGACAGGAGATCCTGATAAGGAATATGGAACTAATAAGCCACCACCAACTGGAAGAGTTCAGGAAAAGTTGAAAGGAGACACGGCGTGTCCGTCCACTTCCCAGAATCCCTCTCGCTAGCATCCATCTTGGCTGAGCGATGTGTGAGCCACCAGGAAAGACTCTGAATTAGAATGATTGGCCAAAGATAACCCAGAAACTAATCCCATCACCATAAAACCCGAGACTGAGGCAGAGCAGTTCTCCTGGGTTCCCTTACCCTACTGCTCTCCACCTGAGTGCCCTTTCCCAATAAAATCTCTTGCTTTGTCAGCACATGTGTCTCCTCGGATAATTCATTTCTGAGTGTTAGACAAGAGCCCAGTTTCAGGCCCAGGAAGGGATCCGCCTTCCTGCAACACAACCAGTAATGCTGAAGAAGCTGAAGTTGAATGGTTCTATGAAGACCTACAAGACCTTCTAGAACTAACAGCCAAAATAGATGTCCTTCTCATTATATGAGACGGGAATGCAAAAGTAGGAAGTCGAGAGATACCTGGAGTAACAGGCAAATTTGGCCTTGGAGTACAGAATGAAGCAGGGTCCAAGGCTTTGCCAAGAGAACACACTGGTCATAGCAAATACCCTCTTCCAACAAAACAAGAGAAGACTCTACATATGGACGTCACCAGATGGTCAATACTGAAATCAGATTGATTATATTCTTTGGAGCCCAAGATGGAGAAGCTCTATACAGTCAGCAAAAACAAGACCAGGAGCTGACTGTGGCCCTGATCATGAACTCCTTACTACCAAATTCAGACTTAAATTGAAGAAAGTGGAGAAAACCACTAGACCATTCAGGTGTGACCTAAATCAAATCCCTTATGATTATACAATGGACGTGAGAAATAGATTCAAGGGATTAGATGTGATAGACAGAGTGCCTGAAGAATTATGGATGGAGGTTTGTGACATTGTACAGGAGGTAGTGATCAAGACCATTAGCAAGAAAAAGAAATGCATAAAGGCAAAATGGCTGTCTAAGGAGGCCTTACAAATAGCTGAGCAAAGAAGAGAAGTGAAAAGCAAAGGAGAAATGGAAAGATATACCCATTTCAATGCAGAGTTCCAAAGAATAGCATGGAGAGATAAGAAAGACTTCTTCAGTGATCAATGCAGAGAAATAGAGGAAAACAAAAGAATGGGAAAGTCTAGAGATCTCTTCAAGAAAATTAGAGATATCAAGGGAATATTTCATGCAAAGATGGGCACAATGAAGAAGAGAAATGTACGGAAATACAGAAGCAGAAGGTATTAAGAAGAGGTGGCAAGAACACACAGAAGAACTATACAAAAATAGATCTTCATGACCCAGATAACCATGATGGTGTGATCACTCACCTAGAGCCACACATCCTTGAATGAAGTCAAGTGGGCCTTAGGAAGCATCACTATGAACAAAGCTAGTGGAGGTGATGGAATTCCAGTTGTGCTATTTCAAATCCTAAAAGATGATGCTGTGAAAGTGCTGCACTCAATATGTCAGCAAATTTGGAAACTCAGCAGTGGCCTCAGGACTGGAAAAGGTCAGTTTTCATTCCAATCCCAAAGAAAGGCAATGCCAAAGAATGTTCAAACTACCGCACAATTGCAATCATCTCACACGCTAGCAAAGTAATGCTCAAAATTCTCCAAGCCTGGCTTCAACCGTACATGAATCATGAAGTTCCAGATGTTCAAGCTGGATTTAGAAAAGGCAGAGGAACCAGGGTTCAAATTGTTAACATCTGTTGTATCACTGAAAAAGCAAAAGAGTTCCAGAAAAACATCTATTTCTGCTTTATTGACTATGCCAAATTGACTATATTGACTACTGAAAATTCTTAAAGAGATGGGAATACCAGACCACTTGACCTGCCTCCTGAGTAATCTGTATGCAGGTCAAGAAGCAACAGTTATAACTGGACATGGAACAACAGACTGGATCCAAACTGGGAAAGGAGTACATCAAGGCTGTTTATTGTCACCCTGCTTGTTTAACTTATACGCAGAGTATAACATGCAAAATGCCAGGCTGGATGAAGCACAAAGTGTTAGGAAGATTGCTGGGAGAAATATCAGTAACCTCAGATATGCAGATGACATCACCATTATGGCAGAAGGTGAAGAAGTACTAAAGAGCCTCTTGATGAGAGTGAAAGTGGAGAGTGAGAAAGGTGGCTTAAAACTGAACATTCAGAAAACTAAGATCATGGCATCTGGTCCCATCACTTCATGACAAATAGATGGAGAAACAATGAAACCAGTAAGAGAGTTTATTTGGGGGAGCTCCAAAATCACTGAAGATGGTGACTATAGCTATGAAATTAAAAGACACTTGCTCCTGGGAAGAAAAGCTATGACCAACCTAGACAGCATATTAAAAAGCAGAGACATTACTTTGTCAACAAAAGTCCATCTAGTCAAAGCTCTGATTTTTCCAGTAGTCATGTATGGATGTAAGTGTTGGACTATAAAGAAAGCTGAGCATTGAAGAATTGATGTTTTGAACTGCGATATTGGAGAAGACTTTTGAGAGTCCCTTGGACTGCAAGGAGATCCAACCAGTCACTGGAAGTACTGATGCTGAAGCTGAAATCCCAATATTTTGGCCACCTGATGTGAAGAATTGATTCATTTGAAAAGACTCTGATGCTGGGAAAAATTGAAGGTGGGAGGAGAAGGGGTCAACAGAGGATGAGATGGTTGGATGGCATCACTGACTCAATGGACATGAGTTTGAGTAGTCTTGGGGAATTGGTGAGGGACAGAGAAGCCTGGTGTGATGCAGTCCATGGGGATGCAAAGAGTTGGGCACGACTGAATGACTGAACTGACAACTCCATATGCTGTTTGGCTAATTAACCTGATATCTTGCAAAAGGACATTTTATATACCATGAATGGCAGAGCAGAGCAGTTGAAAAACCATTTCAATAATGAATCAGTGCTTCTAGCCTGGTCTTCATTCCTTGTCAGTGCTGTAAAGACCAATAACTTGTTTGCCAGCATCCTTCCATCATTTGGCTCTCAGGAGTCTCTTGCACACGGGTCTTGATAGATCAGCTTCATAATTAGATGCTAAGGTAGCCACTTAGATCCTGAGGCCTTGCATCCTGGCTGCTGAGTGGCTTACGGAAGGTTTCCTAGTCTATTTAGATGTTTGTGTCAGTGGTGGCTCTCAAATGCCTCTGGGAAGCAGGCAGAGGACTACTGGAATGAAGTGAGTCAGATAGGAGTGAGACCAACTTGAGAAGAAAGTCCATCTCAGTGAGGAGTCCTTACTTCCTCCAGTCATATGTTGCCAGCTGAGAATAGGAACCCAGTGTTTTCAGATGTTCCTATGGGAGATGGACATAGGGATTCTGATGTGTAGTCTGAGTTTTAAATGCTGGTAGCTGATTCAATTTCAGAATAATCTCATACAGACCAAACTTCACATGATAGTATTCACAGATGACCTAAGGGCGCCTATTTATCACTTAATTTAAATAGAAATAACTGAGCTTGTCATTGAGATCCACCATTGGTGCTCAATCAGTCTCACAGTGAAGCAGTTTCCTGGGATGTGAAAACTCTTGTGGAGTTGGGAAACCATCTAGATTGGGTTCTGGGACTTTGTGTTAGGGAGTCGTCTTGGTTGGTGTATGTGATCTTTGTAGGCTACCACATATCTGGATGAGAGGTTCCAGCTCTCAGACTGCGTGGTGATGATGGATACTGAAACACTAGCATCTCAACCTTTCAAAAAATTGCCATCTCTTACAAAGTAGTAGCATAATGAGAGTGTCAGTCATGGGCATTGGATGCTACAGTACTTCCCAAATGTTGGCTCTCTCTATCCTCCTTTTCCAAAATTACTTTAAAATTTGAAAGCTTCAGAAAGTGTATGAGCAAGTCTGACTTTCCCATTTTTCTGCTTGCTACACACAATAATCCTATGAACAACAATCCTATCCACTACCTGTTTCCTTAGAATGAAGAATCTTAAGCTAATGAGGTGGCTCAGTGGTAAAGAATCAGCCTGCCATTTTAAGAGATACAGGAGATGTGGGTTCCATCACAGGGTTGGGAAAATCCCCTGGAGGAGGACATGGCAGCCCACTCCAGTATTCTTGCCTGGAAAAACCCATGGACAGGGGAGCCTGTTGGGCTATAGTCCATAGGATCACAAAGAGTTGGACATGACCAAGTGACTGAGAATGCGCATACACACACAATCTCCAAGAAGGTGGGCTATGCTTTTCCATTACCCAGAGAAGCCAAGAGAACTTCTTCAGGCTTCCCAGACTCAAAATCGAAGATCTGTTGAGTTGGAAGGGACCTTAGAGATTCACATGTCCAAGGGTCTTATTTTAGAGATTAGTGACTTGCTCCTGGTTCCTCATCATTTCTCTTTTCGTTATACTACTAAATATTTGGAAATCATAGTCTTTTTAGCAAGACCCATGACTGAAAGTGAAATACTTGTGTTGCTGATTGTATTTCCGGTTTTATGCATCCAGCTTTATTTCTTTTAGATCCCGCCAGGTTTTCTTTAGACCCTTAGGCTATTGGCACTTGCTAATTTTTGCAACTGGGACAAGTGGAGTGCAACTCTCTGAAATGACAATGATTTTGCTTCTGCAGCACTGGGAATAAATGTCTGTTGAACTTAGAGGGAATCTCAGATCAAAGCAGATGGGTGTATGAAATGTTAATGTAGATGTTACTGCTTGACCAAAGAACCCAACAGAGGGTAAAACCTCATGCTGTAATTTAAAAAATGGTGGAGTCTTTTGTGGTTTGTAACGTCACTGGAAACCCAAGAAAGGACTTACTTTATGCAGTTTGGTCTGTTTTGTTCTTTATTTTGATTACACAAAGCTCAAGAGTTCTTTTGACATTCAAAGATGCTATTTTAGTTAAATCTCTGATTTCTGTTATGATTTCTGTTTTCCTTTCCTTTTATTTTTCTGGGATTGAAGTTTTGTTTCACACATAGCCTCTTCTACTTTCTTCTGATTTCTTTTATCCAGATAATTATTAACATTTCAATTTAGACACAGCAGCTGCCACAAAATTGGTGTTACATTCTTAGCAGAAGGATCATTTTTGTGGTAGGTAGGGATTATTTTTGCAGTGGTCACAGCCATCTGGTCATGGAAAAGAACACCAGGATCTTCCTTGTAATATAAAAAAAGGGGTGGGAATGTCATTGAAATTTATTCTATATGAAGAGATTTCCTTCCACAGGAGGAAATACATTGAGAAGTCACAGTAGTCAGTTTGATCTGTGCTTGAATTCTGTCCACACCACACACAGGTGTGTGACCCTGGAGAAGTTATTCAACCTGTCTGAAGTCCTTTATCTATCAAATCTTGATGATAATGACAACCTCAAAAGGTTATGGTGAAAATTAAACAGGATCATGTTTATAACGTCTGGCACAAAATAACTACTAGTCAATTTTTGTTTATTTCTTCATTCATTTAACAACTTTATGGGGCACTTATGGCTTCCCTTGTGGCTTAGCTGGTAAAGAATCTGCCTGCAATGCTGGAGACCTGAGTTCGATCCCTGTATTGAAAAGATCCCCTCGAGAAGGGAAAGGCTATCCACTCCAGTATTCTGGCCTGGAGAATTCCATGGACTAGTGACTTTCACTTTCACTATTATGCTCCAGACACTGCCAACACATCAAGAAAATAGACAAAATCATTACCTACAGACAGTTCCCTTTCTACTCTCTTTCCTTGTCAGTCATTTGATCCTCCTGAGTCAAGCCAGGACACTTAGGGTGAATATTGTTCTTTCAAAGAATTCATTCCTTTGGAAGTCCTGACAGTCAACAAATGCATTTTCTGCTTACATTGCCTTTCACAGGAAACCAAACAAAGAACATATGACGGAATTGCAAAATTTAACATACAGTGCAGCTTGGATGTGCAGAAAAATGACCTTTATTGTCTATACTATTGTGGCTTTCTTCCCAAGCTCTCACCTCCTGACCAGAGGGAGGAATAACAGTAAATACACACCCAGGTTAAAATGTAGTCCCATTTACCTAGAGATGATGAAAGTCAGACTGAGAAAGACAAATACCATAGAATAGCACATGTATGTGGAAACTAAAAATGACACCGATTTATTTACAAATAGAAATAGACTCACAGACATAAAAAAAAAAAACTTAAGGTTATCAAAGGGCGGGGGGCGGGGGGAGGGATAAATTAGGAGGTGGAGGTTAATATATACACACTCAGCTCAGTTCAGTTCAGTTGCTCAGGCATGTCCGACTTTTGCGACCCCATAAATCGCAGCACACCAGGCCTCCCTGTCCATCACCAACTCCCTGAGTTCACTCAGACTCACATCCATCGAGTCAGTGATACCATCCAGCCATATCATCCTCTGTTATCCCCTTCTCCTCCTGCCCCCAATCCCTGCCAGCATCAGAGGCTTTTCCAATGAGTCAACTCTTCGCATGAGGCGGCCAAAGTACTGGAGTTCCAGCTTTAGCATCATTCCTTCCAAAGAAATCCCAGGGCGCGATCTCCTTCAGAATGGACTGGTTGGATCTCCTTGCAGTCCAAGGGACTCTCAAGAGTCTTCTCCAACGCCACAGTTCAAAAGCACCAATTCTTCAGTGCTCAGCCTTCTTCACAGTCCAACTCTCACATCCATACATGACCACAGGAAAAACCACAGCCTTGACTAGACGAACCTTTGTTGGCAAAGTAATGTCTCTGCTTTTGAATATGCTATCTAGGTTGGTCATAACTTTCCTTCCAAGGAGTAAGCGTCTTTTAATTTCATGGCTGCAGTCACCATCTGTAGTGATTTTGGAGCCCAGAAAAATAAAGTCTGACACTGTTTCCACTGTTTCCCCATCTATTTCCCATGAAGTGGTGGGACTGGATGCCATGATCTTCGTTTTCTGGGTTGAGCTTTAAGCCAACTTTTTCACTCTCCTCTTTCACTTTCATCAAGAGGCTTTTTAGTTCCTCTTCACTTTCTGCCATAAGGGTGGTGTCATCTGCATATCTGAGGTTATTGATATTTCTCCCAGCAATCTTGATTCCAGCTTGTGTTTCTTCCAGTCCAGCGTTTCTCACGATGTACTCTGCATATAAGTTAAATAAGCAGGGTGACAATATACAATCTTGACGAACTCCTTTTCCTATTTGGAACCAGTCTGTTGTTCCATGTCCAGTTCTAACTGTTGCTTC
>NW_011495072.1:19378699-19388959 GCF_000754665.1 Bison bison bison | reverse complement strand
GAACTCCTTTTCCTATTTGGAACCAGTCTGTTGTTCCATGTCCAGTTCTAACTGTTGCTTCCTGACCTGCATACAAATTTCTCAAGAGGCAGATCAGGTGGTCTGGTATTGCCATCTCTTTCAGAATTTTCCACAGTTTATTGTGATCCACACAGTCAAAGGCTTTGGCATAGTCAATAAAGCAGAAATAGATGTTTTTCTGGAACTCTCTTGCTTTTTCCATGATCCAGCAGATGTTGGCAATTTGATCTCTGGTTCCTCTGCCTTTTCTGAAACCAGCTTGAGCATCAGGAAGTTCACAGTTCACATATTGCTGAAGCCTGGCTTGGAGAATTTTGAGCATTACTTTACTAGTGTGTGAGATGAGTGCAATTGTGAGGTAGTTTGAGCATTCTTTGGCATTGCCTTTCTTTTGGATTGGAATGAAAACGGACTTTTTCCAGTCCTGTGGCCACTGCTGAGTTTTCCAAATGTGCTGATGTATTGAGTGCAGCACTTTCACAGCATCATCTTTCAGGATTTGGAATAGCTCAACTGGAATTCCATCACCTCCACTAGCTTTGTTCATAGTGATGCTTTCTAAGGCCCACTTGACTTCACATTCCAGGATGTCTGGCTCTAGGTCAGTGATCACACCATCGTGATTATCTGGGTCATGAAGATCTTTTTTGTACAGTTCTTCTGTGTATTCTTGCCACCTCTTCTTAATATCTTCTGCTTCTGTTAGGTCTATACCATTTCTGTCCTTTATCGAGCTCATCTTTGCATGAAATGTTCCTTTGGTATCTCTGACTTTCTTGAAGAGATCCCTAGTCTTTCCCATTCTGTTGTTTTCCTCTATTTCTTTGCATTGATCGCTGAAGAAGGCTTTCTTATCTCTTCTTGCTATTCTTTGGAACACTGCATTCAGATGTTTATATCTTTCCTTTTCTCCTTTGCTCTTAGCTTCTCTTCTTTTCACAGCTATTTGTAAGGCCTCCCCAGACAGCCATTTTGCTTTTTTGCATTTCTTTTCCATGGGAATGGTCTTGATCCCTGTCTCCTGTACGATGTCATGAACCTCATTCCATAGTTCATCAGGCACTCTATCTATCAGATCTAGGCCCTTAAATCTATTTCTCACTTCCACTGTATAATCATAAGGGATTTGATTTAGGTCATACCTGAATGGTCTAGTGGTTTTCCCTGCTTTCTTCAATTTAAGTCTGAATTTGGCAATAAGGAGTTCATGGTCTGAGCCACAGTCAGCTCCTGGTCTTGTTTTTGCTGACTGTATAGAGCTTCTCCATCTTTGGCTGCAAAGAATATAATCAATCTAATTTTGGTGTTGACCATCTGGTGATGTCCATGTATAGAGTCTTCTCTTGTTTTGTTGGAAGAGGGTGTTTGCTATGACCAGTGCATTTCTTGGCAAAACTCTATCAGTCTTTGCCCTGCTTCATTCCGTATTCCAAGGCCAAATTTGCCTGTTACTCCAGGTGTTTCTTGACTTCCTACTTTTGCATTCTAGTCCCCTATAATGAAAAGGACATCTTTTTTGGGGTGTTAGTTCTAAAAGGTCTTGTAGGTCTCCATAGAACCGTTCAACTTCAGCTTCTTCAGCATTACTGGTTGGGGCATAGACTTGGATTACTGTGATATTGAGTGGTTTGCCTTGGAAACGAACAGAGATCATTCTGTCCTTTTTGAGATTGCATCCGAGTTAAATTCACCCATTCCAGTCCATTTCAGTTCGCTGATTCCTAGAACGTCGACATTTACTCTTGCCATCTCTTGTTTGACCACTTCCAATTTGCCTTGATTCATGGACCTGACATTCCAGGTTCCTATGCAATATTGCTCTTTACAGCATCAGACCTTGCTTCTATCACCAGTCACATCCACAGCTGGGTATTGTTTTTGCTTTGGCTCCATCCCTTCATTCTTTCTGGAGTTATTTCTGCACTGATCTCCAGTAGCATATTGGGCACCTACTGACCTGGGGAGTCCCTCTTTCAGTATCCTATCATTTTGCCTTTTCATACTGTTCAGTATTGGATATTTTCTCCCCTTGCCTGATAATAGCCAGGCTCACAGATCACCTCTTCTTCCCTGGTTTGCTTGAAGCAAGGGGATGGGCTGAGGCTCCTGCAACCTCAGGCGGTGGGAGGAGGCGATGTCCTCAGGCAGTTGCCTGCCCCCTGGCTCTCCAGGCTGTTGTCCCATCCACTTGGTGCTGCTGGCCCTGTGGGTATTTGTGGCCGGCTTGGGTGGGTGTGACCTGTGGTCAATCTCCGCCTGGTCAAAGTCTGGAGTGAGCTCTAGCTGACCTGCTGTCATTTCAGTTTCCCTGCTGCTAGAGGGCCCTTTGAAGTCTTGCTGACTTTTTGCCTGCTTCTGAGGAGCAGAAGGGCTTGAGGTTTCTACAACTCTACATCTCTCTGTCTGGCTGTACTGCCTGGATGGGAGCAGGCTGGGTCCCTCGGCTTGTCTGGGGACTTGTCACATGCAGGACTGATTCATTCAGAGTCCCTAGGGGGGTCTGTTCAAGAGTAACCTCTGCTCAGCCTTCAGAAGTAACTAACCTTACTTTCCCTGCCTGAGCCAATCTTGAAAGAACTGCGGAAGGGGAGATGAGGACCACTTTGGCCGTTTCACTCCTCTCTGCTCCTCCCTTGCTACCTCCCACAGCTCCCCACATCAGCAAAGACCAGATATCTTCTTTCCTGACTTCATTCACCTGACAAACAGGTTTTTTTTTTTTTTCTTATTGTGGTAGACCTCTATGATCTGAAACCTCCGTGCCTGGTGGTTAAACTACTCAGGCCTCACAAAGGAGTAGAGTGAATTCCTTTTTAAGAGGCTTGCATAACCCTATTTTTTTGAATGACAGAAACAGAACATGACTCTTTGCCTTGTTCTCCTTGTATAAGTAAGATCGCTCAGTCGTGCCTGACTCTTTGTGACCCTGTGGACTGTAGCCCACCAGGCTCCTCTGTCCATGGGATTCTCCAGGCAAGAATACTGGAGTAGATTGCCATTTCCTTCTCCAGGGGATCTTCCCAACCCAGGGATCGAACCCAGGTCTCCCGCATTGCAGGCAGATGCTTAAGTTCTAATCTTCCTTCTGGGCACAACATTACCTCAGGCAGACCAGTGCAGAGATTTCCACTCGGGAAGATAAAAAGAGAAAAGCACTTCAAAAATGTAAACATTTACCCTTGTCACAGAATCATGACTGTGGCAGTGAAGGAACCCACTGTTTATTGGCTTTGTGCTTCAGGTGACCGGCCTGCACCCAGATGCTGGTGGTCCTGCAAAGGTCGCTCTCTACATTGATTTGGAGTCAGTGGCAAATTACATGCTTCTAAGTTACATTTCTCCTCCACCCAGCTGAGTCTCTCTTCTTCCTCTTCATTATCCTCTTCTTGCTGTTGGTGTTTGCTCTCACACTGGACACATGTCCAGGAATCACACCCTTTCTCTTGTCCATGTGCCCACACTGACAGCCTGTGCCCTTCAGCTCTTCTTCCAGGTCTTTCTCTTTTGCCCTTCCATGTGTGTGAACATTGATTCCTTAATGTGCTGATAACCGTTGCTATAATTTATCTAGAATCTTTTACTTAGTAGAGGTGAGAAAGCTCCTTTTATTTGGCTCCTTCATTTAATTCTAAGAATCCCCATTGTGTGCAGGAAGAAAGTGAGGCTCAAAGAGGTTAAAACATTTTTGTTCAAGACAATAGAACCGTCCTTTCTCTAGTTCTCCATTTTATCCAAAACTACCTTCCAGGCAGATTTCAAATAATCTCTGCCTTTTTAAAGCTTCATACATTTTGGCAGATTTATTTTCTCTGTGTTCTCATAGAGATCTGTTTAAATCTCTTTTATAGCATGTATTACAGTCTGGCTTGCTTGATATTTAATTGTATGAATTTCTCCTCTACCATATTATAAATCTTTGAAGGCAAGGATTAGCTTTTACTCATCCATCCCTTGCTCCTAGAACATAATAATATAGTAGCACTGAACATAATGAACACATTAATACTTTTTAAAAACTCAAATATCAGGTGAAAAAAAATTAATAGATCATCCGTTCATTTGTTAAACGTTACATAGTACTTACTCTGTGTTAACTACTATTAAACAAATGACAAATAAATGAAAAGCATGATTAGAAATTATCTCTGCCCTTGAAGAAACTTCATTTCTTGGGCAAGGCAGACTATCAAATAATCAACTCAATAAATTGAAATAAAGAAAAAAAAAACACTGCTGAAACAATAACTGGAAGAGCTAGACCCTGAACCCAGATTTCAACGGCCTCAAAACCCACTCCACTAAGGCAGACTGCTCTGAAAAAAATATTTAGGTGTTAGGTGAAGATTTTATATAAATTGAATTATCCTACAATAACTCTGAAATGGAACTCAAAAATTATCTTATGATAACTAGCCTAAAAATCATTACAGCTGGCCCTCCATATCCATAGGATCTGCATCAACTACAGATAGAAAATATTCAGGAAAAAAAAAAATTTTCCAGGAAGTTCCCAAAACCAAAACTTGAATTTGCTACACACTGGTGACTATTTATTTACATAGCATTTACCTTGTATGTACAACTACATAGTATTTACATTGTATCTGGTACTATAAGTAATTCAGAGATGATTTAAAGTATAGTGGAGAATGTGAATTGGTTATATGCAAATACTACACCATTTTCTTTAAGGCACTTGAGCATCTGTGGATTTTGGTATCTGTGGGGGAGTCCTGGAACCAATCTCCCATGTATACCAAGGGGTAACTGTACTTTGAAGGGAAGAATGGGGAACTCCTTTTCAGAGATGATTAATCGTTGATGCAATTCTGTTAGAAGTGCTGACTAATGGTCTGATGACTCCTTATTTTGCTCTTGGTGTTGGTAAAGAGGGCAGTACAAGTCAGGAAATAAAAAGAACTCACAGATTTCAGCCACGCAAAACTGCTAACAGTGGAGATCTCCATATTATTTTGGTTCCATCAGGCTTTTTTTCCCTCTGGGCTGATTTAACCACTTCCTCTTTCATCCCTCTGTTTTGTCTTTGAAGGCTAAATTACTTTTCCCTTTTCTGGTAAGGTTATTATTAATTTTTAAAATCATGTTTAATTTCCCATTTTTAGCATTTTTACCACTCTTATTTTTTCCTTTTCTTTATGTTTCCTTGCTTCATTTCTTATATCCTCGCTCACATACTCTGCCCATTAAGTTATTGAAAATAAGATACACTGAAACCCTAATCTCTAAAATCCTGGCTACCACAAGAAGGGCTCTTTGAACTTTGCTTTCAACCTCTGTTCATGGATGGCCAACTCACTCACCAATTATAATTGTGCTGTTATAGCCTTTGGAGGTGGTGTGTGGAGCCCTGCCATTATATATTTTTATTCTCTGAGGTTTTGCTAAAACTAATGGGTGGCTCAATAAAAAACAAAAACCTGTATGTGTGTGTCTTTGGGAATGAGAAAAAGGGTGGATTCTATCTAAAAATGCATAGTTATTTGCTATGAGCTCCTTCTTAGCATCCCTTGAATCTAGGAAGAATTTAGTATCAGATCAAAATGATGACTCAGAGTGGTTAAGTGAATGACATCTTAAATATTAGGGAAGGGAGGGAAATGAAAGGAGAGCTTTCAAAGAGTGTATACACTAAAACTGAAGCATATTTCATCTCTTTCCTCTCCTGCTGCCATTCCTTTTCCCCTCCGATTTCCTTAATTGGCTTGTTCTTAAGGGAAATGAAGAAGATTCCTAATGAGCTCTCCTTCTCAGAACAAAGAAATATCTCCAGGTTCCTGTTTCAGAGGAAGGGGTTGGGGGTGCAGAGCCTTTATAGCTTGGGAGAAGTCAAGGCTAGTTCCTCAAGTTTCTCTATTATTTTGAGATACACGATTCTTTGTCCTCAAGCTGCTGTGCCCTTTCAGGAAAAGTCACTCCTAGTGATGTCAGAGGCACTTGGAAGAAATAACTGGTTACTGATGGGCATGAGATGTTAGTGAAGACCAACTTCAATGTGTAATGTTTCTTCACTTAAATTTTAAGAAACGTTAAGAAAATTTTAAGAAATGATTTGTGTAAACAGGGATATTGGTGAGTTACATAACGTCTGTGTCCATGAGTTTTGTGCCCATGTCATTTAATAACAGGGTCCCTGCAAAACTGCACGTACATTTAAAGCCATCCACGGTGTACAACTTGAGGTGACAGACAGTGGTGTGTGTATCTGGCTGAGACTGTTTACTTTTTCTTTCTCTTTTTTAAAAAATAACTTTGTTTATTTATTTGGCTGTGCCATTTATCTGCTGCATGTGGGGTCTTTCAGTTGCAGCATGTAGGTTCTGATTCCCTGACCAGGGATTGAACCTGTGCCCCCAACATTGGGAGCCCGGAGTCTCAGCCATTGGACCACCAGGGAAGTCCCTTACTCTATTTTTAATTGAAGTATAGTTGATGTACAACATTATATAAGTTATGGATGTACAGTATAGTGTCACAATTTTTAAAGATTATCCTTTTAATACCCTACAAAGAATTGAGCAGAGAAGAGGTGTGTTCAGTGGGGATCTGCTTTTGGCACTCTCACCAATACTCCGCTTTACTTGCTTTGAGAGCTGCCAGAACTGATGGCTGGGCAGGAAGGCAGAATGCAGTAAATATGCCGAGCTTCACAAAGAAGCATTCATCAATCCCCTTGGAAAAGGGCTTGCATTCTGAGTCATGTTTCTAGTTGTGACCAAGGTTTAGGCTCCTTTACCAGGTCCAGCCCTGCCCTTCTTAACCAGAAAATGGACTTTTGGATTGAAGTGGAGGAACACTAGTTGACTAATAAGCGTAATCAGTCAGACAATTACTCGGAAATCAGTAATCAGAAGCAAACAGGGATACAGAGGAGGTACAAGGGAGCAAATAAAAAACAATTTAGCCTCTCTGTGTGTTTTCTTGTACTTTTTTTTTTTCCTTTTCAGTTCAAATTAGGGTTTTATTCAAAGGACTTAAGGGACCAGGAGTCACTTCCCAAAAGAAAATTTAGACTTCTTTTCCTATAAGTCAAATAAGCATAACCATTTCAGGAAAATAACTCCCTGAGAACCATGGCAAAATAGCATCATATTAGGAAGATCAGCCAAGAGGATGGTCCAAAAACCTACTGGACAAATCAGGAAACATGGTTCTAGTGGTTCTCTGGGTCTTTCTTTTCTGGCAAGGATTACAAACACTCCCTGTCTTTAAAATGTCACCTTCAGGGATGTGTTGCCAGCCCTTTCAGTTGTAATCTCCAAAGGAAAACAGGGAAACAATAGGAACTGTGGGATGCCAATATTCAGATAAATCTCAACTTCTGAAGAGAAAAATAGAACAAAGATTTCCAGCAATTTTAAAAATATGCCCGTCAGTGTCAGCAGCCTTCACTGAATCATGCGGTTCTCAACATTTAGGAGGCAGGCCAACTCTATAAGAGGAAACTAAATTTATAGAAAACAGAGGTTAAAAAAAATTTTCCAAAACCAAAACCTCTGCTGTTATTTGGTTGCCAGGATAACTTCTCCTGATTGGAATAAGACTCCTGCCAAGGCAGGAGATCCTAGACATGTGGGTTCAGTCCCTCGGTTGAGAATATCCCCTGCAGAAGGAAATGGCAACCCATTCCAGTATTCTGGTCTGGAAAATTCCATGGATAGAGGGGCCTGGTGGGCTACAGTTCCTGGAGTTTGTCATGACTGAGCACACACACACACACACACACACAATGTTGCTCTGCTTCTGAAATTGGTTGTTGAATAATTCAACAATTGAATTATTGTTCTGTAATATAACCAAGGCCAGGAGATATTCAGCTCCTATGGGGTATTCCAAACTCAGCCCCAAAGCAATGACACGTGTTAAAAAGAGCAGAACAAAGTCACACTAATGCAGAAGAAGGAAACAACTCCTAAACCTTATGTCTGATACAAATATAATTTGCAAGCAGAGAAAAGAGGAACCACAAAATTTGTATGTAAATGATAGGGTTTACCAGGGACTTGCTACTGGCCCTAAAATGAACTTCTAGTTATTTTTTTTATTTACAAAAGTAATGGATATAGAAAACTTAATAACTATTGATAAAATTTTGAAATGAAAACATCACCTTCATTTTCAATACTCAGAGCTAACTTTATATCTAGATCATAATAATCACTCAATATATGCTAGCCATTTAAAGATACATAGATGTTTCCATACATATGTATCTATTGGCTTACATTAAAAAAAATCTGCATCTATTGCTAAACAATGTATTAGGACTATTTCCCATGTCTATAAACACATTTTATAGTTATATTTTATATCCTTGGTCTTACCACAAATATCTGTATGCTTTACAATGTAACAAAATAGAGTGTAGACCAATTTGGCTATATCTGGAAACAGACCTTATCTGCAAATGCAGTGAAATCCCCTCTAGTCAGGAAAGAGATGATAAAACCAACAGAATCTCAAAGGAAAAAAATTTGTCAGAGATTGAACATGTGGTCTAAAGAAAGGAAGATCCATTTTGAGCCCAGAAAAGAGAGAGGCGCCCCTCCCTTCCTCGATACAGGACTCCTCCCTCTTCTCCTTCCCCTCCCTCCCTTCTTTGTCGCCCCACAAGTGCTCTTGCTGACTCGGTCACTCCAGGATTTCCTGATTAAAATGAAGAAATGCAGCTGATTAAGCTAGTGAGTTCAGATTGAGATCTGTCACCTTTCGACCTTTAGCCCCACCCTCTGTTTACCAACCTGAGAGTTGGCACAGATGACTCTAAATGGAAGAAAAAAGAGAAGGCAAAAAAGTAAAGTGACATGTGCCTAGGGCTACCAGCTTTGTAAGCCACACCTTGTTCTCTCTTCCTGTGTAGTGATGAGAAGCAGAGCCTTGGGCCATTATAGTGATGGTTTAAGGTAGGAAGAGAGCTGCAAGTGCAGGCATATTATTTACCCTGAAGGCAGTTATCTTTTATTCAGAGAATATAAGGCATCATTTCAGAACTTCTTTATTGTGTCCCCATCAAATCATTACTTCTGCTCCTATCTTTCCCCATCTTCTTTTCTCCTGGTACTGGTATTCTTAGCAGAATCTCTCTAGTCTCTCTAATTCTGCCGTGGGTCCCACTGCCTCTGCCCACTCGACTTTGACTCTATTTCTTCTCTTACCCTTTCTCTAACATCATCCATCTCTTCCCTCAACATGGAAACATCCTATCAGATCAGATCAGATCAGTCGCTCAGTCATGTCCGACTCTTTGCGACCCCATGGATCGCAGCACACCAGGCCTCCCTGTCCATCACCAACTCCTGGAGTTCACTCAGACTCACATTCATTGAGTCAGTGATGCCATCCAGCCATCTCATTCTCTGTCGTCCCCTTCTCCTCCTGCCCCCAATCCCTCCCAGCATCAGAGTCTTTTCCAATGAGTCAACTCTTCACACGAGGTGGCCAAAGTATTGGAGTTTCAGCTTTAGCATCATTCCTTCCAAAGAAATCCCAGGGCTGATCTCCTTCAGAATGGACTGGTTGGATCTCCTTGCAGTCCAAGGGACTCTCAGGAGTCTTCTCCAACACCACAGTTCAAAAGCATCAATTCTTCGGTGCTCAGCCTTCTTCACAGTCCAACTCTCACATCCATACATGACCACAGGAAAAACCATAGCCTTGACTAGACGAACCTTTGTTGGCAAAGTAATGTCTCTGCTTTTGAATATGCTATCTAGGTTGGTCATAACTTTCCTTCCAAGGAGTAAGCGTCTTTTAATTTCATGGCTGCAGTCACCATCTGTAGTGATTTTGAAGCCCAGAAAAATAAAGTCTGACACTGTTTCCACTGTTTCCCCATCTATTTCCCATGAAGTGGTGAGACCGGATGCCATGATCTTCGTTTTCTGAATGTTGAGCTTTAAGCCAACTTTTCACTCTCCTCTTTCACTTTCATCAAGAGGCTTTTGAGTTCCTCTTCACTTTCTGCCATAAGGGTGGTGTCATCTGCATATCTGAGGTTATTGATATTTCTCCGGCAATCTTGATTCCAGCTTGTGTTTCTTCCAGTCCAGCATTCCTCATGATGTACTCTGCATATAAGTTAAATAAGCAGGGTGACAATATACAGCCTTGACGAACTCCTTTTCCTATTTGGAACCAGTCTGTCGTTCCATGTCCAGTTCTAACTGTTGCTTCCTGACCTGCATACAAATTTCTCAAGAGGCAGATCAGGTGATCTGATAT
>NW_011495072.1:19373308-19378599 GCF_000754665.1 Bison bison bison | reverse complement strand
CTTTCACAATTTTCCACAGTTTATTGTGATCCACACAGTCAAAGGCTTTGGCATAGTCAATAAAGCAGAAATAGATGTTTTTCTGGAACTCTCTTGCTTTTTCCATGATCCAGTGGATGTTGGCAATTTGATCTCTGGTTCCTCTGCCTTTTCTAAAACCAGCTTGAACATCAGGAAGTTCACGATTCACATATTGCTGAAGCCTGGCTTGGAGAATTTTGAGCATTACTTTACTATAGGAAAAAAGCATTACTTTATTATAGGAAACATCTATATTAGCTATCAAATGAAAAAGCAAGCACAAATTAAAAACATATAAAAATCCTCTTTGAACTGTTATCTCCTTCCAGCTACTACCTCCACATATTTTTCTGTTTCCTTTGCCAGAAAAACTCAAAAACGTTTTGTTAATATTCTGTCTCTCCTGCTTGAGCTTCATTTTATCCTTCAGACACTCTAATCTGGCCTTTGTCTCCACTGGCCACTAGAAGAGATTTGGTCATAGTTAACAATGATCTCCACGCTGACAAGGCAATGGGCATCCTGTGTCTTATATGTTCAGCCTCTCAGCATCACTTCACATGGCGAACTATTCCGTTCGTCTTAATTTTAGTAACACTTTTTCTTTTCCTCTTTTTTTCTTTGTGTCATTTATTTATTTATTTAAATAGAAGTATAGTTGGTGTTCAATATTATGTTAGTCTCAAGTGTACCAAATAGTGATTTGACATTTGCGTACATTATGAAATGATCACCATAAGTCAAGTATCCACTTATACAAAATTATTACAATATTATTTACCATATCCTTATGCTATGTACATCCATGTGGCTTACTTATTTTATAACTTGAGGCTTGTGCCTCTTAATCCCCTTCACCTATTTTGCACCTTCCACCCCTACCTGCTGGGTTTTCTTCTACCATACTGGCTGCTCCCTCTCCATCTCTTTCACCAGCTCTCTAGCTAGCTTTTAGTAGTTTGACTTAGGGCTAGGTCTTGACTCCTTTTTATTTTACTCTCTGCTTTTTCTCCCCAGTGAGCCCATCCATGGTCTAAATTATCATCTACATGCTGATGACTTCTATTACGGAGACTGTGGTTCACCACCCAGATATTCCCTTCAGGACTAAGGCACTCATTTCCCTAGCTGAGCTGCTGGCAGCTTGAAGTTCATTCCCTCCTTGAGTATTGTCCTCAGCCCAAAATTATACCCTTTTCCCCAGGACGCCTGCCTCCAATGATGGTTGAAGCAAGGGGACAAAGGCCATCAGTTCAGGCCAACTCTGAAGGGCCATGCCAGTTGCAGAGCTCCCTGTAGAATTGGCAGAGCTCTCTGTTACAACTTATCCCAGTTCAGCTTCTCCTTCTGCCCAGTCATACTTCCCCTACTCCATTACCAACATGGTTTCCAAGAGCATTTCTCTGGTAGACACTGTGATGTACCACCCAAATGTTCCTTCAAGAACAGAGGATTGCATGTACTTGTATAAGTTCCCTTCAGGGCAGCTTGTATCCAGTCACTAATCAACATGGGGACAAACTGGCTTGACCCCCTTACCCCAGCTTGGGATAGCACTGAAGGATCAGCTTAATTCAGGAGCTCCTTAGGGAAATGCAGTTTCTCAACATTGCAGGGAACAGAGTCTGTGATGATACCCAGAGACCCAGGGAGTGTTATCCTGGTGGCCTCACCATTAGAGTAGAGATTTATAAGAGCTGGGGAAAAACAATTTCCTGGCTAAATTCCAGCCAAAGGGGATCCACTAGGTCCCCAGACCCACCCATTATTCATTTCTCAAATCCCCAAGTAGATTGACACACCAGCAATTAGAGGCATACTGAGTCATTGGCCTGTGAAGAAAGAAATATCACAGTAAAGAAAGCCAAGTGGAAACCTCTGAAATCGCCCCAGACCTCACTAACAAAAATAGCAAACAAAGGAAAATCGCATCTTGGGAGTGGGAGGAGGGCAGAGATTCATGCTACCAGTAAAGACCTAAAGGATGCAGGGGAGATAGTTACTACTCACTATCACATCTTCATTTAAATCACCAGGCTAGTTCCTGCAAAAGCTGGATGTTTCTGGGAATGATTGCAGAAAACCACAAGCTCATACAAGGGTACCCTGAATGCAGCTACTAGGCTGGATGAGGTTTTATTGCTAGATAAAGAAGACAAAATAAGTCAATAAGGCCTTAGGTAAATGATATATGGAAATCGATTTAGGAAATATGCTTTTTAAAATTCCAGTTAGAAAGAGGATCCAAAACAGTTTTTACTTATGTGACACAATATTCAATTGCAGCTTTCATCCAGGACTATGCTGACTCTCTCCTTTCTATAGTTCTGTAGTCTGAAGATGCTTGGAACACTGGGAGATCCCACTGAAAATGATAAGGCTTCATTCTATCAATTACATCATGCTGATTGAAGAGCGCACTGCTGTGCTGTGCTTAGTCCCTCAGTTGTATCTGACTCTTTGCAACCCCACGGACTGTAGCTCGCCAGGCTTCTCCAGGCAAGAATTCTACAGTGCATTACCAGGCCCTCCCCAGGGGATCTTCCCAACCCAGGGATTGAACCCAAGTCTCCCAAATTGCAGGCAGATTCTTTACCTTCTGAGCCACTAGGGAAGACCAAAGAGTACGCTAGAAGACTTCATAAGACACACGGAAGATAAAGAAGCACTATGAAGATTCAAGGGACTTTCCAGGCGGTACAGTGATGAGAAACCCTCCTGCCAATCTAGGGGAAGTGGGTTCGACTCCTGGCCTGGAGGATCTTACATGCCGCAGTGCCATGCGCCACCACTACTGATCCCATGTGTTGCAACCACTGCAGTCTAGTGCCTAGAGCCTGTGCTCTATAACAAGAGAAGCCACTACGATGAGAAGGCTTCCACCACAACAAAGAGGAGCCCTCCTCACTGCAACTAGGGAAAAGTCCACACACAGCAATGAAGACCCAGCACAGCCAAAAATGAATAAATGTATATATATGGTGTATGTGTGTATATATATATATATATATGTATGTGTACATAGGTGTTGCTGCTGCTAAGTCACTTCAGTCGTGTCCGACTCTGTGTGACCCCATAGACAGCAGCCCACCAGGCTCCCCCGTCCCTGGGATTCTCCAGGCAAGAACACTGGAGTGGGTTGCCATTTCCTTCTCCAGTGCATGAAAGTGAAAAGTGAAAGTGAAGTTGCTCAGTCATGCCCGACTCTTAGCGACCCCATGGACTGCAGTCTACTAGGCTTCTCTGTCCATGGGATTTTCCAGGCAAGAGTACTGGAGTGGGGTGCCATTGCCTTCTCCTGTACATAGGTGTATATATATAAATGAATATACGTGTGTGTGTGTGTGTGTGTATAATCCCAATAACTTCAAAGTCTACAATTTAAAATACTTAAAAAAACAGTTTTAAGGACCTGACACTTCAGTGACATTTTCATGGCTCCAGTGGTCTGGAGTGTGCTGGACTATCCCCTCCAAAGTAAAAGACACGTCTTGTACCTTCTACCACAAAGGAGGAGATATAGTGCCTTCTTTAGGTTCTGGGGGCACAGTAGGTATCTTTGGGTTCTGGGGGCAGTATGTTATACACCTAGGAATACCCCTAGCTTTGAATAGGGCCCAGAGCAGGAAAGAGCACTTCAATAGGTCAAGGTTATGGTGCCAGCAACCTTGTCATTGGGCCAAATGGTTGACACCTAACTACATTGGAAATGTCAGTCATGGGGCTCACGAAATATAAATTGGGGCCAGACCAGCAGCAGTCTGTCAAAATGGTTCATCTGTGATCAAGCCAGAGTGTAACCAGAGGGCATGAGCACACAGCATAGAGTTCAACCTGTAGAGTTCACAGGTGTTGCTGCTTCAGCTCACATGTATAACCTTATTAGGGATCTTCCATCAGCTGAGGGAGGATGAAAAAGTCTGAGCTTCCTTTGTCAACAGTTAGTCTTGGTCACGTGTGCAAGCTAAAAATAAACAGCAGTTGCATTATAGCTACAATCAGAGTTGCCCTTGAAAGATAGTGGAGAAGAAAAATCTTCCCAATGGAAAAAGGTGTTAGAGATACATCAAGTAATACACATGGCATAAAAATAGAAGTGGCTCAGCTAGTTTCAAGTATGAGTTCTGTCAAATTAAAGCAGAAATAAGACAAACTACTTCAAAATACAGTTTGATTAATGGATATAATGCAATTCCAGTCAAAATCTGAAAAGATTTTTTTTTTGTCTTGAAAACTCAATGCATATTGAGTAACCAAGAGAAACTTGACACAAAGAGAGAACAAATACATTATCTGATTTCAAGATTTATTATAGAACCACAATAATGAACCTGCTGGGATGTAGAAACTGAGTGGGGCCCTGTGGGGCTCCCAGGCACTGGGATCTTTTTTGTCCCCCATTCCTTATGGGCAAGACTCCAGCCTCCATGACCTTCCATGAGATCTAAAGGACAGACAGGAACAGTTGCTAATAAAGGGAGGAGCAGCCAAGAAAACACCTGAGGCAAGATTAAAGGAACCAGAGATGCTCATAAAGATTAGGAGACTGACCACCTGAGATTAAAGGAGTGTAGACTCTACACTGTCTCCTCTGGAGGTACGGGTCAGCACTGGACTGCCACAGGGGCATGGGCTCTGAGTGCATCAGACCTGGGTATAGCATAAGTCCCCTTGGGGGAGGTCGCTGTCAACCCCACCATAGAGCCACCAGAACTTACACAGGACTGGGAAACAAATGCTTGGTGAGCACAAACAGAAACTTGTGCACACCAGGATGCAGGAGAAAAGAGCAGTGACCCCACAAGAGACTGACCCAGACTCGCCCCTGAGTGCCCAGGAGTTTCTGGAGGAGGCATCGGTTGGCGGTGGCCTGCTGCAGGGTTGGGGGCACTGAGTGTAGCAGTGCATGCATGGGACCTTTTGAAGGAGGTTGCCATTATCTTCATGACCTCCACCATAGTTTGGCCCCAGGCAAATAACAGGGCTGAAGAATTGATTTTTTATTTTTTGGGGCTCCAAAATCACTGCAGATGGTGACTGCAGCCCTGAAATTAAAAGACACTTACTCCTTGGAAGGAAAGTTATGACCAGCTGAAACAGTATATTAAAAAGCAAAGACATTACTTTGCCAACAAAGGTCCATCTAGTCAAGGCTATGGTTTTTTCAGTAGTCAGTCATGTATGGATGTGAGAGTTGGGCTGTGAAGAAAGCTGAGTGCCAAAGAATTGATACTTTTGAACTGTGGTGTTGGAGAAGACTCTTGAGAGTA
>NW_011495072.1:19346909-19373208 GCF_000754665.1 Bison bison bison | reverse complement strand
GACTCTTGAGAGTCCCTTGAACTGCAAGGAGATCCAACCAGTCCATCCTAAAGGAGATCAGTCCTGAGTGTTCATTGGAAGGACTGATGTTGAAGATGAAACTCCAATACTTTGGCCCCCTAATGAGAAGAGCTGACTCATTTGAAAAGACCCTGATGCTGGGAAAGATTGAAGGCAGGAGGAGAAGGGGATGACAGAGGATGAGATAATTGGATGGCATCACTAACTCAATGGACATGAGTTTGAGTAAACTCTGGGAGTTGGTGATGGACAGGGAGGCCTGTCATGCTGCAGTCCAAGGCAAAGAGTCAGACACAAATGAACTGAACTGAACTGAAATAACAGGGAGGGAACACAGCCCCATCCATCAACAGAAAATTGGATTAAAGATTTACTGACATGGCCCTGCCCATCAGAACAGGACCCAATTTCCCCCTCAGTCAGTTTTTCCCATCAGGAAGCTTCCATAAGCCTCTTACCCTTCTCCATCAGAGGACAGACAGACTGAAAACCACAATCACAGGAAACTAATCAATCTGATCACATGGATCACAGCCTTGTCTAACTCAATGAAAGTATGAGCCATGCCGTGTATGGCCACCCAAGACAGATGGGTCATGATGGAGAGTTCTGACAAAACGTGGTCCACTGGAGAAGGGAATGGCAAACCGCTTCAGTATTCTTGCCTTGAGAACCCCATGAACAGTATGAAAAGGCAAAAAGATAAGACACTGAAAGATGAAATCCCAAGGTTGGTAGGTGCTCAATATGCTACTGGAGATCAGAGGAGGAATAACTCCAGAAAGAATGAAGAGATAGAGCCAAAGCAAAAACAACACCCAGTTGTGGATGTGACTGGTGATAGAAGTAAAGCCCAATGTTGCATAGGAACCTTGGATGTTAGGTCCATGAATCAAGGTGAATTGGAAGTGGTCAAACAGGAGATGGCAAGAGTGAACATCAACATTTTAGGAATCAGTGAACTAAAATGGACTGGAATGGGTGAATTTAACTCAGATGACCATTATATCTACTACTGTGAGCAAGAATCCCTTAGAAGAAATGGAGTAGCCCTCATAGTCAACAAAAGACTCTGAAATACAGTACTTGGATGCAACCTCAAAAACAACAGAATGATCTCTGTTCAATTCCAAGGCAAACCATTCAATATTATAGTAATCCAAGTCAATGCCCCAACCAGTAATACTGAAGAAGCTGAAGTTGAATGGTTCTGTGAAGACCTACAAGACCTTCTAGAACTAACACCCAGAAAAGATGCCCTTTTCATTATAGGGGACTAGAATGCAAAAGTAGGAAGTCAAAATACACCTGGAGTAACAGAAAAATTTGGCCTTGGAGTACAGAATGAAGCAGGGCAAAGACTAATAGAATTCTGCCAAGAGAATGCACCGGTCATAGCAAACACCCTCTTCCCACAACACAAAAGAATACTCTACAAATGGACATCATTAGATGGTCAATACTGAAATCAGATTGATTGATTATATTCTTTGCAGCCAAAGATGGAGAAGCTCTATACAGTCAGCAAAAACAAGACTGTGGCAAAGACCATCAACTCCTTATTGCCAAGTTCAGACTGAAATTGAAGAAAGTAGGGAAAACCACTAGACCATTCAGGTATGACCTAAATCAAATCCCTTATGATTATACAGTGGAAGTGAGAAATAGATTCAAGGGATTAGATCTGATAGACAAAGTGCCTGGAGAACTGTGGATGGAGATTTGTGACATTGTACAGGAGACAGGGATCAAGACCATCCCCAAGGAAAAGAAATGCAAAAGGCAAAATGCTGAGGAGGCCTTATAAATAGCTGTGAATAGAAGAGAATCGAGAGGCAAAGGGTCAGATCCCATCCCTGTTTTAACCAGCTCAGGTCGGCAGTGAGGGAAAGCCTGTGGGGATGCCTTCTAGCTGAGCCCACGGGTGGGCCAGGCACATGGCATTAGGCCCACAGTCATGCTCAAAGCCAGTGATATTTCCCATAGAACCTCTTCCCCCCTCCTCCCTGGCATGTCTCATCAGCCTTCCCCCAGTCCCTTCCGTCTCTGTGCTGTTCTTCATATTGGCCGAAGGTGGCCAGTCCCTTGTGTGGCTCCATTTCTGCCACTGGAAAGCATCTTTGGGAATGTAAAGGATTCTGTTCCCTCAGTGAAGAGGCTGTGCTTAGCAGAGATAGGTATTTGATGTTTTGCTGAGATAGGTTAACCAGACTTCTAAGGAAACTCAGAGTGGCTTAATCATAGTGCAGAGCAATTACCTCTTGTTTTCTCTTCTTCCTGGGCCAACAGGAAACCCTGACTACTCCACCCTTCCCAGTGGTTATCGGCAGCAAACACTGATGTGGATTCATAGGTAGGGGAAGTACAGAAAACAGGTGAAAAAGAACATGCCAGGAGGGGTTAAAATATCTCCATCAGTGGAAAGCATTGGAAATTGGAAAATAAAAGAGAAAGAGCAGGAAGCCTTGGTTGCTTCATGTTTATTCAAAGTGAGAGAACTGAAGCTATTGCTTCTCTAGGGATAAGATGGAGAAAACTTCCTGGAAAAGTACCGAATTATCCAGGCTCATGTTTGCCAACTCCTAAATAACTTCCTGTCTCCAGCCCTCCTGAACTAACTTGTAGTTATCTGAGCATTTGTTTTCTTCAGTATGTGATGCTGTTCTCTCTTCCAGGAATGACTTTTTAAAATTCCCTGTTCCCCTAATGACCTCAAGTACTTCTGCCTCTTATAACTGTTT
Source organism: Bison bison bison (assembly GCF_000754665.1). Lineage (NCBI taxonomy): Eukaryota > Metazoa > Chordata > Mammalia > Artiodactyla > Bovidae > Bison > Bison bison. Next base: position 19,370,446 of record NW_011495072.1, on the reverse strand, counting down.
CATTATTAACTTCAACCTCCATTACAGTGACTGATGCACTTACCATCTATAGGCATCTTGTAAATTGCTTGTTGAATGAATGATGGATATTCAGAAGTTTCTTGATGCATACAGAGATTGTGCTAAGTCAATTCAGTCATGTCTGACTCTTTGCCACCCGATGGACTGTAGCCCGCCAGGCTTCTCTGTCCATGGGATTTCCCAGAGAAGAATTCTGGAGTGCGTTGCCGTTTCCTTCTCCAGGGGATCGTCCCACTCAGGGATCAAACTTGTGTCCCTTACATCTCCCGCATTGGCAAGCAGGGTCTTTATCACCAGTGCCCCCTGGGAAGTCTAAAGAAAAAAATTGGGAAAATGGGATCCTCTGGACCAGCTACCCTGTCAGCCTCCTGGTGTCCCCAAAGTGCAGCAGGTGCTCAAAGTGTGCTCAGAGTCACTCAGTCATGTCCGACTCTTTGCAACCCCATGGGCTATAGCTTGCCAGGCTCCTCTGTCCATGGGATTCTCCAGGCAAGAATACTGGAGTGGGTAGCCATTCCCTTCTCCAGGGGATCCTCCCAACCCAGGGACTGAACCAAAGTCTCCTGCATTGCAGACAGATTCTTTACCATCTGAGCCACCAGGGAAGCCACAGTGGGGCTGAGTCTTGAGAATTAATTATCCCAGAAAGTGATATAAGCTAAGAAAGGAAATATGTCAGACAAAAGGTTAGACATAGTCTTGGAGGATAATTGCATTCAGGGTGACAGAGGAGAGCTTGAGCTGGCAGAGGCTTGGGCAGGGAGTTGGGGAGCAGGGTGGCAGTGACTGGAGATTGTGCTCTGCCCGAGAGTCTGGTAGAGGATAAGAAGGTGGGGCTGACATTCAGCCCTCTTTCAGCTGGTCAAGAGGTCAAGCTGTGTGCCACAGAGGGGTGGCTGTGACAGCTTTGAGAATGGGACATCTTTTCTAAAGGACCCCTTGGAGTAGCTGAGTTTTTGTGATTTGCACAAAGTCCCAAGTTAGCCTTGGCCTTGGAGGGGCCACAGTTTGATACTTTTAATGCCGATGTTATTAAAAAAAAACAAAAAACCCTTGCCCCTTTTCAAATAAGTGTCACCACCAGAAACAGTATGGGACCACAGTCTCTCCTGGGTGTTCTCTTCTTCTCTGTGTTATTGAGGGATGAAGAGTTACTTGGTGGGTGAAGAAAAAGGGACAGATTCTCCATAGTGAGCTAGGTGATGGCATTCTACAAATCTCCTTTTCTCCCATCCCTCTGTCATGGGTAGGTGTTAAAAGCATTACGTGAAGAAGTTGTTGGACTCTCATTGGAGATCATTAAAAGGAGCACAGATTGTCATCTTTTCTAAGATCATTTCCATAAGGCTGCTGCTGCTAAGTTGGGTCAGTCGTGTCCGACTCTGTGCGACCCCATAGACGGCAGCCCTCCAGGCTTCCCCATCCCTGGGATTCTCCAAGCAAGAACATTGGAGTGGGTTGCCATTTCCTTCTCCAATGCATGAAAGTGAAAAGTGAAAGGGAAGTCGCTCAGTTGTGTCCGACTCTAGCGACCCCATGGACTGCAGCCCACCAGGCTCCTCCGTCCATGGGATTTTCCAGGCAAAAGTACTGGAGTGGGGTGCCACTGACTTTAAAGGAATACACTGACCACTTCGTATCTCTTACAACCTTGTGTTGTTACCTGATTCTAGGATTTCAAATTTACATGTACTGAATATTCATATATTCGTCAGCTTTGATTATTCTGGGGCAGAGTATGCATATTGGTTGGGTTAGTGACCCATTCATAATCACTTTTGATTTCAAGTTCTTATTAAGATAATCACAGACTCTGCTTGATTAATCCCTTTTTTGACATTATTGCTCTTGGCGTTTATTCCTACATGGGAGTTAATGCAAGGATGCTTTTCTCATGCAAAACAGTGTTTCCCCTGCCCTTTCCCCTACCATTTCCTGGGGAAAGAAGGCAAATAAGATGCAGTAGATGAGCACACCAGGTAGGTGTCATTCATTCACCAAATATTTATTGAGAGCAATTATTACAATACTAAAGAGAAGGAAATGGCAACCCACTCTAGTATTCTTGCCTAGAGAATCCCATGGACAGAAGAGCCTGGTGGGCTGCCGTCTATGGGGTCACACAGAGTTGGGCACAACTGAAGCGACTTAGCAGCAGCAGCGGCATTACAGTACTAGGGCTTCCCTGGTGGCTTAGACGGTAGAGTCTGCTGCAGTGCGGGACCCCTGGGTTTGATCTCTGGGTTGGGAAGATCCCTTGGAGGAGGGCACGGCAACCCACTCCAGTATTCTTGCCTAGAGAATCCCCATGGATAGAGGAGCCTGGCAGGCTATAGTCCATGGCATCGCAAAGAGTCAGACACAACAGAGCAACTAAGCACATTATGGTACTAGGTTAGGTGCCTTGGTTTCAAATCCTATTAACAGCTCAGTCTCTTACAGCCATGTGACCTAGCCTGACTAACCATCCAGTTTTCCCAGGACTGTCCTGTTTTGGGCTTCCCAGTTGGTGCAGTGGTAAAAAATTTGCCTGCCTATGCAGGAGACACAGGATACATGGGTTCAACCCCCGGGTTGGGAAGATTCCCCTGGAGAAGGAAATGGTAACCCACTCCAGTTTTCTTGCCTGGAGAGTCCCATGGATGGAGGAGCTTGGCCAGCTACAGTTCATAGGGTTGCAGAGTCAGACATGACTGAGCTGGCGTGCATGTCCTGTTTAGTGCTGGAAGTCCTGCATGCCAGGAAACCTCTGAATCCTGGGTACGCTGGGACAGTTGGTCACCCTGACTAAGTCACTTGCACTTATCTATAAAATAGGGATGTTGATTGTTTTTTACATCATGACTTTGGTGTGAGGGTCAAATGAGATAATGCAAAAGATCTTTGTAAATTGTTAACTGTCATATAACTTCTTTACCAAGAAAGAAGTTTTTCTTTAACAAGAAAAATCTCTACTTAACCCTCACCTAAGACAACTAAAAAGAGAACAAAAACCTGAAGTTAGTAGAAGGGAAGAAGCCATAAAGCAGAAATTAATGAAATAGAGATGGAGAAAGCAATAGAAAAGATCAGTGAAACTAAAAACAAGTTCTTTGAAAAGATAAGCAAAATTGATAAGCCTTTAGCCAAACTAATCAACAACAAAAAAATTCATGTATTCAAACGAATAAAAATAGAAATGAAAAAGGAGAAGTTGCAACTGACATCACACAAAAGCAAAAGATCATAAGAGACTACTACAAGCATGCTTTTTTTCATCCCAGGTACTTGTAGCAAAGGACTTGGATCTAGAACTGGATTGTCACACTAGGGGTGAGGCAAGTTCTGAGAGCAGGGGGGACCCCAGACTCATCAGGTACTGGGATACGTTTCCATCTGACCACAGAGTTTGGTGCCCAAGGGCTATGGCAATACTACATCAGAGTCCCGTAGGCAAATTGTAAAGAGGCCCCCCAAAATTGGCAATGGGTTCTGGTTGTTCTCCAGGGCATCTGTCCGAAAGTAGGTTTCAGGCAACAGCTATGCGGCAAGGAGTTTGAGGATCTCCCCATGGGAGGAAACTGGCCAGAGTTGCCCAGGTGGCCTAGTAGAGGGACCTGGGGGTATTGGGTGAGTACCTACAACATGAACAGGACCAAAGGGGCACCAAAGGCAGCTGTATTATCAGATGAAGATCCAAGGCTGGGGATGGACCCAGGATAGTGAGGATGACTCGGAGGCTGGGGTCATAGAGTGTGGGACTGAGGCTGGAGTTAGAAGGAATATGGACTTTACTATTCTGCTGGGGACAGAGTTCTTCATGATTTTACTATCTTTTCAGAGTTTGATATTCCAGACTAGCTAACCTACGTACTCCCAACTTTGTCCTTATTCATATCACTCTCTTTTTATATAGTCTTCTCATCACCTTTGATCTTATTTTTTATTTTATTTTTTTAAATAAACATAGGTCATTAAGATAAGTATTTAATTAATTAATTAATTTTTGCTGCCCTGGGTCCTCGTTGAGGCACAAGGGTGTTTCTAGTTTTGGCAGTCAGACTTAATTTCGGCATACACACTTTTAGCTATGGCGTGTGGGATCTAGTTCCTTGACCAGGAATTGAACTTGGGTCCCCTGCATTGGAAGCACAGAGTCAGCCACTGGAGAACCAGGCAAGCACCAGAGCTGATTTTTTTTTAATGATATTCAACACATTTTCAATAAGTGCTTGTTCTGTACCAGATCTTGGGATTGATTAGCAAGCACCTGCCTTGTGCTTCGTCGTGGGCACTGAGTCCCTGTGCAGCAGGTGTTATTCTGTCCATTTTCCTCACAAGGAAGTGAGGTTCAGAGAGGTCCGCTAACAAGTTTGCACTGTATATCTGGACATTGGCATTTGAACGCAGTTCTGCTTTACTTAAAGCCATGGTCAATTCCACTAGAAGGATCTGGCATCTTAACTTGAGCCCTCAGAGATTTAATTCACGTGCCACTCCTTCATCCCTTCTCACTTTGCATTACCGGTCTTTTTTAGAAGCATCATCTTGTCTCTCTCCCTTTCCTAACCCAGCATGACTGCGAGCTTCTCACCCTGACCCAAATCACCATTGGTTTGGAAAGTACCTCAAGTTAGTGTTGGTCACATCCCGGGTCTGCAAACTGTTTGTTATGGGTCCACAAAGATAAAGTACTTGGGCCAGAATGTAAATCAGCTACATCACTAAGCACACTGTTTATTTCAATTGCCGCTTTCAACATTTTTCCTAAAGCAAGACTTTCTTGATGAACTGAGAAGTGCCTAGGGTTTACTTTCTGGCAGAAGTTCCTTATCTCAAAGCGGATCAGTAAAAACAGTGGATCAGTAAAAACAGTGGGAAGACAGACATTGATCCAGAAGTTGGCCCTGGTCCAAAGACAACACTTTGAGTAATGCTGCTGCAGCTAACATCACGTCTCCTTCTCCCTCACCGCTGTCAACTTTGGATTATTGCAACAGTCCCGGATGGTCTCCTGCCATTTCCAAATCTGTTTGTGACACTAGCCTACTTAAAACCCTTCAGTAGCTCCCACCATCTGCTGATAAAGTCCAAACTCCTCTCCAAATTCCAGTCCAAGAGCTCTTTGTGACCTGGGAAGCTGGAGTACTCTGGCCAGCTTCCTCTCTCTTCCTCCCTTGCTCACTGGGCTCCAGCTTTACTGGCTGGTCTGCAGTTCCCCTGGCTCAGTGGTAAACATCTGCCTGCCCGTGCAGGGGACGTGGGTTCAATCCCTGGGTCCAGAAGATCCCCTGGAGAAGGGCATGGGAACCTCTTCCAGTATTCGTGCCTGGGAAATCCCATGGACAGAGGAGCCTGGAGGGCTACAGTCCATAGCATTGAAAAGAGTTGGACATCACTGAGCGACTGAGCATATGCACTGAAGCTCCCCAGACGGGCCATTTGCTCACCTCACCCTTTTGTCTGTGTTGCTCTGTCTACCTCTGTTGTCGTCCCTTCCCCTCTTTTCCTTGTCACACAGGAACACATTTTCTCCTTGACAATAGCCACAAGGAACTTGAAAGACCACGTGGGAACAGGGGCGGGATTGGATAGATTATTGTTTCAACTTTTGGATTTGAATAGGTGGAGAGGGTAGGGATGGCAGGAGATACTGAGAATGCAGGATGGATTAGGGAGATGTCCTAGAAGGCTGTAGCAGCACAAGAGGTGATAATTGCCTGAGAGTCTGAGAGTTGGGCACGGAAAATAAGGAAATGGAATGGAGACAGGGCTTCCAACAAAACTAGGTGCTCACTGTGGATACCTCACAGGAAGAGGGGTTATATTTCGCAAAGAGGTAATGTGACATGTTTAACAAAGACAATTCCTACAGAGAAAGTCCCCTGGGTGCTCTGAAAGTGGCCGCACAACTCAGGAGGACTTCTTTTCTTTAGTCATCAGAAGTATTTATAACTCTGAAAGCCTTTAAAGCAAGGAATGGCTCCTGGCAGCCAGGGGAATGGTGATGGGTTTGGCAGGCTTGTAGAGGAAGCAGTCACTGTACCCAGATCCTAGTTCTATGCCCCCGGACCGTGGTGGCTGTGGACGGCAAGGATTCAAGAGTTGAAGAGGCCTGGCTCCTCTCCTTCACCCAAGGGCAGGCAGGGTGGGTGAGGGCCACATCTTCTCCCTGGTCTCTGTTAGTTTCTGATAAGCAAAACCTTCAGTGGGAAGAAATCATTCCCCTCTTTTTACTGACTCAGAGAGTGAAATGTCTGTCTTGTTCCCACTTCCAGAAGGCTAAGATTTATGACGATCTGCAAATTGCCTCCTATAAGAAGACATGATATAAAAGGATTAACTGCCTAGCAGGTGTTTTAGTCTGATGCTGGTTCTAGAAAGACATGAATAGGAGTATGCCCATTTTATGTTATCTGCATGCTCCATGAAGATTGACTTATTCATCCTCATTGCCTGCTTGTGATGATTGTTATCCTCTTCTTTCAGCCTAGGAATTGAGACAAAGTGGGGCACGAGGGGCCTTGCCCAAGGCTACACAGCTGGTAGAGGCAGAAATCGGGGCTCTGCTGACCAGCTCACCGGCAGGCTTCCTCTCTCAGGGAGGGAGATGCCCTGGGCCACTGTCAAGATAGCTGGCATTGACTAAAGAGAGTTGCTTGAAGCCCCAAACCTCAGGAAGACAAAAATCCAGCAAAACAGATTGATTGTGGGTCCAGTCAATGAAAATGTGTGATAAGGCAGAGAGCAGCTGGGTTGATGGAGTAGGAAATGGCAACTCACTCCAGTATTCTTGCCTGGAGAATCCCAGGGACAGGGGAGCCTGGTGGGCTGCTGTCTATGGGGTTGCACAGAGTCTGACACGACTGAAGTGACTTAGCAGCAGCAGCAGCAGCAGCTGGGTTGAAGATCGCCTTCCAGGGCTCTCTGACAGCCACAAAACAACAGTCCAATGAATGGTGCTGATGACCTCATAAGGGAATGCTTAAACAACTTGTATATGAATGCAGAAATGGTTGCAAAGAGTTGCAATGATTTTCACACTATTGTTTTATATCTGTGCAGTGCTCTTCAACTCTGAAAGCACTCTCACATGTACGATGATTTTTTCATGATAGTTTTTTCAAGGCGGGAGTTTGGAATTCCTGCTAAAATGTCTCTTAAATACACAATGACTCCACAACCGCAATCTAACTTATCTCCCCAGTTATCTTGAGCTTTCCCTGTGCTCGAGCTCAGTTGATCAATTGTGTCCGACTCTTTGTGACCACCTGTCAGGCTCCTCTGTCCATGGGATTATCCCAGCAAGATTACTGGAGGGGGTAGCCATGCCCTCCTCCAAGGGATCTTTCTGACCCAGGGATTGAACCCGTGTCTCCTGTTGGTAGATATTATGTGATGAATTGTGTTTCTCCACAAACTTTATACTGAAACTAACTTCAGCACCTCAGACTGAGACTGTATTTGCAGATAGGGTCTTTCAAGGTATGATTAAGTTAAGATGAGGCTCTTAGGGTTGGTCCTAATCCAATCTCATTAGTGTTCTTCTAAGAGGAAATTTGGACACAGGAAGAGACACCAGAGGTCAGCACATGGAGGGAAGACCATCTGCAAACCAAAGAGAGATGCCCCAGAAGAAACTGAATCAGTTGTCACCTTGGTTTGGACTTCCAGCTTCCAGAACTGAGAAGATTAACTTCTGTTGTTTAAGTTACCCAGGCTATGGTATTTTATTATGGTATCCTAGCAAACTATTATGGCATGCTATTTTGAAACATCCTTAAACATTTTAGAAGTACTTATTTTCCAAACCAGAAAATATCTATATTAATCAGAAAACTTTCATATTGTCTCATCAATACATGAGAAATGGCTCACACTGAGCCTTCACCATGTGCCAGGCACCGTTGTAAATGTTCTATTTCATTTTATCCTCATGAACGCCCTCCAAAGAAATAAGTAAGGGGGACTTATGTGGTGGTCCAATGGTTAAAATTCCACACTCCCAATGCAGGGGACGCAGGTTTGATCCCTGCTCAGGGATCTAGATCCTACATGCCACAATTAAAAGATGTCTTGTGCTGCAACCTGGTGGCTCAGAGGGTAAAGCGTCTGCCTGCAATGCAGGAGACCTGGGTTCGATCCCTGGGTCAGGAAGATCCCCTGGAGAAGGAAATGGCAACCCACTCCAGTACTTTTGCCTGGAAAATCCCATGGACAGAGAAGCCTGGTAGACTACAGTCCATGGGATCGAAAAGAGCTGGACATGACTGAGTGACTTTACTTACTTTGTGCTGCAACTAAGACCTGGCAGCCAAATAAATACATAGTAAAAAGAGGGAGACAAAAGCAAGGGAGGAGGAGCAGCTCTTCCTTACAGTAGAATTTCAGTTAATACATGTAGAAGGAATACAGAAAACAGAAGATAGCTGTTGAGCAAACACCACAGTAATAATCATTGCAGGTTAGAGCTGTTGACAGGCACATAATTAGTGGGTGAAAGTATGGTCAGAAATGAGATATTGGGTTTTTTTTTAATTAAAAAAGGGAAAAATAGTAACTTTACAGTGGAGACATCCCCCCCACACTACTTTATTCACATAATGGAAGTTAACCTCCCCAGTAATAATAGAACAACACCATATATTCCCACATATGATGTACTGAGGACACAATATCATATCCTTGCCTGAAAGTGCATCCTTTCCATTTACTTATGAGAAAACGTGAGACACATATTGTGAATAACTAGCCTGGACTTTCCAGAAGCATCATGGATTGGAGGTGATGAAGAAGACATGGTACCTAGTTGCAATGTGAAATTCTAGATTGGATCCTGGGCCAGAAAATCGAAAATAGTGGGGAAACTGGTGAAATACAAATGAAGTTGTAGCTTTAGTTAATGCTATTGTATAATACCAATGTCAGATCCCTAGTTTTGATAACTGAACCACATTTTTGTAAGATGTAGTTAGCTACCACCAGGAAGCTGGGTATAGAGAATCTTCCTACAATTTTTGCCATTTTTTAAAGTCATTTCAAGTTCAGTTCAGTTGCTCAGTTGTGTCTAACTCTTTGCAACCCCATGGACTATAGCACTCCAGGCTTCCCTGTCTATCACCAACTTCTGGAGTTTGCTCAAACTCATGTCCATCGAGTCGGTGATGCCATTCAACCATCTCATCCTCTGTTGTCCCCTTCTCCTTGTCTTCAATCTTTCCCAGCATCAGAGTCTTTTCCAATGAGTCAGTTCTTTGCATCAGGTGGACAAAGTATTGGAGCTTCAGCTTCAGCATCAGTCCTTCCAATGAATATTCAGGACTGATTTTCTTTAGGATTGACTGGTTGGATGTCCTTGCAGTCCAAGGGACTCTTGAGAATCTTCTCCAACACCAGAGTTCAAAAGCACCAGCTCAACTTTCTTTATGGTCCAACTCTTACATCCATACATGGCTATTGGAAAAACCATAGCTTTGACTAGATGGACCTTTGTCAGCAAAGTAAAGTCTCTGCTTTTTAATATGCTGTCTAGGGTTATCATAGATTTTCTTCCAAGGAGCAAGTGTCTTTAAGTAAAATATTAATAAAAACAAATATTCTGAAGCAGGTGCTATCATTATTATTAGCAGGTGAAGTAACTCACTCTGGGTTACCCAGCTTGTTCAGGCTGAGGCAAAGATGTGTATCCAGGTTGTCTGAGTCTTGAGGTTATGAAGAATCCTGTGATATATCCCCTTAGTACCTGGAGGAGACAATGAAGTTTTAGCTCAGCTTTAATTTTTCATATATTTCTGGACTTCCCTTGTGGCATGGTAGACAAGAATCTGCCTGCCAATGCAGGGGACACCAGTTAGATCCCTGGTCCGGGAAGATTCCACATGTCATGGAGCAGCCAAGACCACATACCACAACTACTGAGCCCAAGTCTAGAACCTGTGCTCCATGACAAGAGAAGCCACCGCAATAAGAACCTTGTGCGCTGCAATGAAGAGTAGCCCCCATTCACCATAACTAGAGAAAGCTTTTGCAAAACAAACAAACAAACAAAAAAAACACAACGAAGACCCAGCTCAGCCAAAAATAAATAAAAAGAAGACAATAAAAAAATTTCTTTCATGATATTCTCAAAAAGGCTTTTTTCTAAATCACCCTATCTCCTATTAGTCCTCATTGCTAAGTTGCTTCAGTCGTGTCTGACTCTGTGTGACCCCATAGATGGCAGCCCAACAGGCTCCCCCATCCCTGGGGTTCTCCAGGCAAGAACACTGGAGTGGGTTGCCATTTCCTTCTCCAGTGAGTGAGAGAAGCATGAAAGTGAAAAGTGAAAGTGGAGTTGCCCAGTCGTGTCCGACTCTTAGTGATCCAATGGACTGCAGCCTACCAGGCTCCTCCGCTGCAGCCTACCAGGCTCCTCCGCCCATGGGATTTTCCAGGCAAGAGTACTGGAGTGGGTTGCCATTGCCTTCTCTGATTAGTCCTCATTAAGGAGGCATAATTTTTGAGTTGGAAGAAATCAAAAGCTGAGTAGGGCATTGTACAGGGTACCATTACACACCCACACCCACACATACTCACTAAGTAACAGACCTCTTTGCTTCCCTCAGAGAATTTACAAATAGCTGAGACATGAAAACTAATGGAGCAGAAAATAAGCACGAACTAAGTAGTATAGAGTGTGTGAGTCTTGGGAGGTCAGAGGGGGAAATACATTTCAGTCTGCTATGATTGAGGAAGGAAGAGGTGACATTGAATTTGGGCCCTCGAGAATGAGGATTGCGAAACAACGCACATGCCGTGGAGGGAGGAGTTGTTGTGGAGGAATGACTTGAGAAAAAATAGCTGGAGGTGGGAAAGCCCAAAGACTTCCCCAGTGGCTCAGCAGTAAAGAATCCACCCGCCAAGGCAGGAGACGTAGGAGACCCAGGTTTGATCTCTGGGTCGGGAAGATCCACTGGAGAAGGACATGGCAGCCCACTCCAGTATTCTTGCCTAGAGAATCCCTTGAACAGAGGAGCCTGGCGAGCTACAGTCCAGGGGGTCGCAAAGGTTCGGACAGGGCTAAGCATTTGAGCAGGAGCAAGCAGGGATCCTAATCTCCTGCCTTCAGAGACCGTGCAAATGCATGGATAAGCCCCGAATAAGACAGAGAATGGTGAGTGTTCTGGGAAGGCCTGCTCCACCTAAAGGCACTTCGGATTAAAATAAAATAACAAAAGCAAACACTGCTCTAGGCAAACACATCTCTGCTGACCAGATTCCGCCCAAGGGCAGCTGATTCGAGCCTGCTTTCTGATGCAAGAGAAAGCGTTCCTGGCTACTGTGATAGAGGACATAACTCATCAAGAGATAGGGGAATTATTTGTACTAATAATTCTGTCTGTTCCTCAAAGCTGTGTGTAGCCAGGTGGGTCAATTGTGGGATGCTCAGGGTTTCACTAAGTGCTAGGCTTGCGGTTTTACTGTTGCTAGGACACTACTGCCACCTAGTGGCCAGCTGGGGCTGTGCCAGCACCGACAAAAAGCAACAGGTTTGCTTTCTATATATGGTGCTTTCCTCTTCCAAATGTTTGTCCTGTGACTCATGCTAAAAAATATCCAGATAAGCTCATAATCCTTTAATAGTGTAAGCTTTCACTCATGGTGAGGGTTGTTATTGCCATATAATCAATACTGTGATAATGAGGCTTGTGATTTTTTATTTGGTGTCCGGTCAGTAAGTTTTCTCTGCCACTGATGTGCACATGTATGAATGGTATCTCTTAGGCATAGCTGTAGAAGTTTAACAAATGTACGATCTTCTCTGTTGAAGGGATTATATTTGAGGACTCATGAAAAAAAAAACACTGAAGACAGAATCAAGAGATTTATGTATATTTGTTAGTTGCATGGCTTTGAGCCACTGGGCTTGAAAAGGTTCAGCAGTTCTCTTAACCAAATCCCATGGTGGGGGTTGGGGTGGGGGGCATGCTTGGAGGAGTTTCAGGGGTTTGAAAGTCCTGAAGGATCTTCATCTGGGGAGGGGGTGGTTAGAGTGAGTAGAAGAGGGGGCAAGGTGAGATCCTGCCTGTTCCAACTAGAACAGCTCCACTATTAAAAAAAATGTTAAAAATAGGTGATCCAAGGACATTATTCAAAATCCAAGAGGTACAAAAGAATATGCAGGCAAAAGTCTCCTTACTGCTCTGTCCCTATTCCCCACGTTGTGGGAAACCAAGGTCCCTGTTTCTTATCTTTCTAAAGATGATGCACCCTGCCCTTGTTGTCTCACCTCCTTTCTTTCTTTTTCATTTTTATTAATTTTTTTTTCTTTTTATTCAGGCTGCACTGCACAGCATGCAGGATCTTAATTCAGGAATCTTAGACCAGGGATGGAACCATGACTCCTGAATTGGAATGGTGGAGTCTTAACCACTGGATCTCCAGGAAAGTTCTTCACTCCCTTTCTTTCACTAACACAAATAGCAATACAGCTTTCACACCGTTCCTTGGTGCTGCTTATCTATTTTATATGTTGGACTTTCATGCAAAATTTCACTTATATTTCCTGAGACTGAGACTATCTATCCATAAAATATTTAACTAGCTTATCCATAAATCTTCTTTTTCACTAGGGAATTTCATGGTGCTTAAACCTATATTTTTTATTTGCTACAAAATGAATGATTCATAGACTTGTAGCTGTGCAGAAACCAAGAAATCTCTTGAACTTTCTCTTGGTGTCAGGCCTCTGAGAGACAAGAGGAAAGAGACCTCCAGGAAAGTGCCTGGTTCGGTGTTTTCAGTTCTAAGGATGTTTGACTGCTGTGACCACAGCGGTGATTCACAGTTAGCAAGGCATGGGGGGAGCAGAGCAAAGATGCTACTCAGACTCTGGGAACATCACCAGCAGTAAAAACAATCTGAAGGATTGAGAAGGACAGAGCCAAGGGAGGACCAGTCAGTGCGGAAATCTTGCTAAGGTTAACTGGAGATGAACTCCTCATTCTATAGATCCACTATGATAAAGTCTCTTCTTCCTTCACATAGAATCAGATTCTCCTTAGAGAATGGCTCTCAGTTCTTATTGCATGTGAGAATCACCTGGGAGCTTGCTTGGTGCCCACAGTCAGGGTCCACCTGCAGGGATTCTGATTTAATCTGCAGTATGTGGGGCCTACGGTCTGGTATATTTGAAAAGCTAGGATACAAGTCCCTAACCTTCTTGGCACCAGAGACCGGTTTAGTGGAAGACAATTTTTCCACAGACTGGTGAGGTATTGGGAGGTTTGGGGATAATTCAAGTGCTTTCGGAGAAGGCAATGGCACCCCACTCCAGTGTTCTTGCCTGGAGAATCCCAGGGATGGGGGAGCCTGGTGGGCTGCCGTCTATGGGGTCGCACAGAGTCGGACACGACTGAAGTGACTTAGCAGCAGCAAGTGCTTTCCATTTACTGTGCACTTTATTTCTATTGCCATTACATCAGCTCTACCTCAGGCCATCAGGCATCAGATCCTGGAAACTGGGGACCTCTGCCGGAGGTGATTCTAGAGGCAGCCAGGTGACAGCAGAGCTGTGGATTATCTGTGAAGGCCAGTGATTCAGTTCCTTCCTCTTCCAACAGGTGGTTGCTCTGGGCAAATGGCCAGATTCCTTCTTGAATTCCTTCCCTTCCTCTCCTCTTTTTTTTTTTTAAATTAAGTACACTCCATATTTTATAGATTTTATTAGTTTTTTTCCTGATGTCCTTTTTCTTTCTTTTTTTTTAAATTATGAAATTATGATAACACATTTACAGGAGTCTTGGAAAATACAGGGCAATGTTACATATAGCTCCACTGTATATTATAATGATTTTTTCAAATAAATTAAGATTTTTAGTTGGAATGTCAGTATCTAACTCTTAAAAATTAATAGAATGAATATATAGAAAAGTAGGATATAGTAGACCTGAAAATCACCAATTCAATGTAATTAAGATTTATACAATTTTCACACAAAAGTAGGATACAAATTCCACTCAAGTTCCCATAGACTATAAAGTAGGAGACACTTCACCCTCTCCTCTTTCTATAGCATTGCCACTGTCCTGACTGCTGTTTTTTGATACTTATCAGTCTCCTGGCCATATAAAATCACTTGCATAGATTCGGCTACAGAAGACTTTACCTGAGTGCTCTTGTTACTGAGTCCAAGCTCAGTCAGCTTGTCCCTTGACCAGCCAATTAACCCGAGAGACAAGGTGTTAAGGCAGGGAATGTAACTATTCAGAACGCCAGCTGACTGAGAAGACCACTGTTGACTGAGAAGCCAGCAGACTAAAGTCTCAAAATAATCCGTCTTCTCAGGGGTCTAGATGCCAGGTTCTTTTATAGGACAGAGAGGGGGAGGAGTTGAACAAGTAAAGACCATTACTTTGCAAATATCTCCTGGAATGGCTGACCTCAGGGAGCTGCTATGCTATGTTGAGTTGCTGTATCGTGTCCAACTCTTTGTGATCCCATGGACTGTAGCCTGCCAGGCTTCTCTATCCATGGAATTCTCCAGGCAAGAATGCTAGAGTGGGTGGCCATGCCCTCCTCCAGAAGATCTTCCCAACCCAGGAATCAAACCCAGGTCTACCTGCATTGGCAGGCTGGTTCTTTACCAGCTGAGCTGCAAAGGAAGCCCTGCTTCAGGAAGGGGATATGTTACTTTCTTCAGGCAGAGGGGCAGGGTTCCCTGAGGCAGGTTGAATTTTGTTGTTCAGTCTCGAAGTCAGCCTTGTCTGACTCTTTGTGACCCCATGGACTGTAGCACGCTAGGTTTCCCTGTCCTTCACTGTCTCCCAAAGTTTGATCAAACCCCTGTCCGCTGAGTGCAATGATGCCATCCAAACATTTCATCCTCTATTGCCTCCTTCTCTTCCTGCCCTCAATCTTTCCCAGCATCAGGGTCTTTTTTTAATGAGTTGGCTCTTCCCATCAGGTGGCCAAAGTATTGGAGCTTTAGCCTCAGCCTCAGCCCTTCCAGTGAATATTCAGGGTTGGTTTCCTTTAGTATTGACTGGTTTGATCTCCTTGCAGTCCAAGGGACTCTCAAGAGTCTTCTCCAGCACCACAATTTGATAGCAATTCTTGGATGCTCAACCTTCTTTACAGTTCAATTATCACATCTGTATACATGACTACTGGGGAAACCAGGGGCTTCCCTTGTAGCTCAGTTGGGCAAGAATCTGCCTGCAATGCAGGAGGCCCGGGTTTGATTCCTGGGTCGGGAAGATCCCCAGGAGAAGTAAATGGCAACCCACTCCAGTATTCTTGCCTGGAGCATCTCATGGACAAAGGAGCCTGGTGGGCTATAGTCCATGGGGGTTGCAAGAGTCAGACATGAATTAGTGACTAAATCATCATTACTGGAAAAACCATAGCTTGACTATACTGACTTTTGTTGGCAAAGTGATGTCTCTGCTTTTTATGTATGATTATTGTAACAAAAACAATGAAAAACAAACTATAAAATTAAAGAAACACATCCAGCTTGGAGTCAAAATTGGCTCTTCCCTGTGACACTCTGACCTATCAAGTTCTAGGTCAGTGGTTCCTAACAGCGTTGGCACTACCTGGGAAATCCTTAGAAAGTTAAACTCTTCAGCCCATCTCAGACCTACTGAATCAGAAACTGAGGTGTTTTTGAAACTGTTTACCTCAGATTGGAACTTGAATCCATGTGCTGGGACTCAAACCCAGCCAAAATCTATGGTACCTGGTTTCAGGACCTAACGAAGCTCAGGTTCTTGATGTCTCATTGCAGAAAGAATTCAGTGAGAGACAAAGTGATAGGTAAGAAGTGGATTTATTTAGATTTGGAGAGAAGCACACTCCACAGACAGAGTGTGGGCCATTGCAGAGGGTGAGTGTGGCTGAGAAAATGGCGTGTTAGTTTTTATAGGCTGGGTAATTTCATATGCTAATGAGTGGGAGGATTATCTAACTATTTTGGGGAAGGGGTGGAGGTTTCCAGGATTTAGGCCACCGCGCACTCTGGTCTTTTGACAGTGCCTGGGAACTGTCATGACACCTCTGGGTGTCATTTCACTTGCTGATTGAGGATCGAGGTCTAGTCTTGACAGCCATCTTGGTTTGATTCTAATTGGTTTATGTTGTGTCCTTGGGCTATGTCATTCTTTCAAAAGTTGTGCCCCTTTCCCTCCTGATACATTTTGACAATATCAGCAATATGTGCTTTGAAAAGCCCTCCAGGTCACCACGGTGTATCTCAAACTTGAGAGCCACTCTTCTAGGGCCAGCTCTGACCAGGACAGGGAATTATTTTGGTAGCCCTGGACTTCCAGCTGGTGGTGTTCAGAATTAATTGTGGGGCTATGACTGTTTTGGGCTTCCTCAGTGGCTCAGTGGTAAAGAATTTGCCTGCAATGCAGGTTCTGCAGGAGACATAGGTTCGATGCATGGGGTGGGGGAGATCCCCTGCAGAAGGAAATGGCAACCCACTCCAGTATTCTTGCCTGGAAAATGCTATGGACAGTGGAGCCTGGCGGGCTACAGTCCAGAGGGTTGCAAAGAGTCGGACACAAATTGAAGTGACTGAGCATGAACATGGCTGTTCTATCTTGAGGCCTGATGGTGTTATCAAAAGCTCAGCCTCTCTGTACATCGATGCCAAATCAAATCCCAGAGACAGAGTTTTGGGTGAAGTAGAAAAGAACAGCTCTGTTACTTCGCCAGGCAAAGGGAGACACACTAGGCTTCTGCCTTGAAAAACCATGTGTCTCAACTCCAGAGAATTTGGTGAGGGTTTTTATAACCGTGCGTCAAAGGTGGGGTTCCTGACAAGATTAGAGTGGGAGCAGGGCTTGCACTCCTGTATCTCGGGTGTCACTCTCCTAATCTTGATGAGCTTCTCTGTTCCGTTTAATCTTGTGTCAGGTGATTTCTTGACTGCTCCTCCCTTGAATCTGCCTTTTGGAACTCAGGGAAGGTCCTGGAAGCTGGAGTCTTGCCTATGAGAAATGGGGGACAGAAAGGCCCCCACAGGCCCCTGCTCGATTTCTGTGTTCATCTTGGGCACCCACAGGCTAGGCCTGCTGGGGTCTTCCTCTCAAACCCCCTTCACTTCCATCCTATGTTGATGCTGGAGAGTCTACCTGGCTTCTTTGCTTCTTTCCACTTCAGCTCTTCACAAGGCTGAGCTCTTTCCAAGCTCAGTCCATGAATCTGAATCCCTGCCACCTCTTCCCCCACTAACTCCTGAACCTCTGAGAGACCTCTCAAATTCCCCTGAGACAGAAATAGATTTTGCTCAAGAGGGCTTCCTGGAAGAGTTTATCTTTATAGTCTGTAGCCTCTCATGAGAGACTGCCCAGCAGAATTGATTCTCCTGTTGTTGGTCTACTGATGACTCATTTGGTGCCCTGAAGCCTGATTTCTTACCTTATTGGTGCCTACTTTTTCTCTACAGAGATAGTCAGTATCAGATATGGTCATCAAGTTATGGAGACTGATGTGTGTTTTTGCAGTCCTGGACTTTGAGCATTCCAGAGCGTTGTCCTTCAAAATACTCAGCTGGGGAAGCGACTTATTTATTCTAACAAAGCCGGGTTGTTCAGAATATGCCAGGAAGTGCTCTCCTGGATCTGGTGCAATCCTGAGTCTGATGTTTATGTTCCCCCATCGTCCGGTTTCATCTTCCACCACCATCTCCCAAGTGCCTGTTGCCCCAACCACAGGACTATTTGTTTCTTGAACTCACCCTGCACTTTCATTTTGCTGTGATTTTGTTATTCTTACTCCATTTGGAATATTCCTCCCATTCCTTTATTTGCATATTGATTCTAGTTATCCCCCAACTACCAGATAAATGCTGCTTTCCCTCTTCCTCCAACCAAACTAAGGACTCAGCCTCTTCTCACACTTCAGATATTTCACTTTTTCATGCCAACCTGTGTAAGTACCGCCTTAATGTGTAAGTTTCCTGACTTCAGGGACCACGGAAACCATCCATTTCCCCTTTAGTGCCCAAGAGAGTAAGAAACAAGAGCTCTCCATAACACAGTTCCTTGCTGCTACTGCTGCTGCTAAGTCGCATCAGTCGTGTCCGACTCTGTGCGACCCCATAAACGGCAGCCCACCAGGCTCCTCCGTCCCTGTTATTCTCCAGGCAAGAACACTGGAGTGGGTGCCATTTCCTTCTCCAATGCATGAAAGTGAAAAGTGAAAGTGAAGTCGCTCAGTCGGGTCTGACTCTTAGTGACCCCATGGACTGCAGCCTTCCAGGTGCCTCCACCCATGGGATTTTCCAGGCAAGAGTACTGGAGTGGGGTGCCATTGCCTTCTCCGAACACAGTTCCTTAAGGAACCACATAAGAAAGTCCATCTATTAACTTTAATAAAGATGGTATTGTACCCTGTCTAATCACATACCTTAGTCACCAGAACTTGAACCAAAGAACTCTGGGCAATTTTGCATAATCACATACTTTGAAGGATAAAGATTGAATAAATTTTAGAAATAATAAAAAGGTGTGTTCCTGCGTGCTAGCAGCTGGAACCAAGTACATACTACTACTTAAAAGTAATAGTGAAACTACTTAGAAACTACTTTGAAGAGCATAGCATTCCTTTTGGTTGTTAAAAACCCTTCCTTTTTCTTGACGCGTCTTCTGTAATATTACCACTGTTTGTCTTTTTAAGGAGTTTGACTGCCCGAGACAGAGAAATGGTACAAAGTCTAGCACCATCTCGGAAAATACAGACAGATGACCTCAAGTTTCTTTACATTATTGAGTCTCTGTGGTTTCAATTTTTTGACCACCAAAAGGAGGAATTGGATTTGATGAGCCTGGTGACAGAAGCAGCTCTGGGAAATGCAATACAGTTGAAATTTTATGCTTTGGTGGGAATGGAGTGCCCCATGCCACCCTTGGGAGTTTTCTTTGTGGTGTTTGGTCTTTTCTCTTTTTGTGGGTTGTCTCTCATGAGCATATTTTCATTCCCCTGTTTTTCTTCCGAGAATCTAAATCAGTCCTGAGTCATGCTTGCTGTGTTTGGACTACCAGCCGTGTCTGCCGCACTACAGACTTGCAGTTCCGCCATGGCGGAGAGTTGCCCCTCCCCCACCCTCCAATGACTATGGTACCTACATCAGAACCTCCAACTCTCCTCCCTGATATCTGACTTAACCATTTCCTATCTTGGTGCTATCTTCCTTTTTCCTCTCTTGTACACCAAAGAGAATATTGTCCTTTCTTCATTGGAAAACTTCAATCTCTTCTTTACCTATTCCAGGACTAATTGAAAATCTACTTCTTCCAGGAACACTCCTCTGATAAATTCAAATGCATTTAGATCAATTCCTTATTATCTGTTGTTTGAAATTTTATACATTCAATTTAGAAGATTTATTTTACAATTCCTTTTGTTGTAATCATTCTGAGATGGTTTTATCTTATCAGAGTTATTACATCAGGCAAAAAGATGAATTAAGCTCTGATTCCTTGTGTTCCATGGAGCTCCTTACCCCCCCACCCCAATTTGTTATGCTGATATAAAGATTTATAGCAAATCTTTATAGTTCAGAATCATTGAGAGGGAGGGACTAGAGGTTGACACTGTTTACTTTTTTAATCTCTCCCTCTCTTTTCAAACTTATTTATTTACTTGGCTGCACCAGGGCTTAGTGATAACATACAGGATCTTTGATCTTCACTGTGGCATGTGCCATCTTTAGTTGCAGCGTGTGAACCCTTAGTGATGGCACATGGGATTCAGTTCCCTGAGCAGACTTCCTGCATTGGGGGCATGGAGTCTTAGCCAGTGGACCACCAGGGCAGTCCTGACACTGTTTTAAGAAAGAGCTGACCATGTGACATGGAAGATGAGTGTACTCCAAAGTTAGGAAGAGTGGTTGGTGCTGGGAAGTTCTGGGAATGTCATGGACTTGTGTCAGCATTCCAGGAGTTAGTGGGACTACCGATGGAGACATGTGGCAGGCAGTGTCGACCTGGGGGCCTACAGAAGACGATCTCAGCCTGAGGGAGTGGAGCTGATTTAGTCTGGTTTAGCAACAACAACAACAACAACAACAAAAAGCGTGCAACAATTTCTTGCACCGGAATATAGTGGACTAATTCATGGATGCTACATGTCAGTTCCTTGAAGATGAGAATCATAACTTTTCATCCTCCCTGAACCATACTGATCTCTTTATAAACTAATGGATTAACTCACTGACATGAACTTATTTATGGGAAGTAGCACATCATTATCTATGTATAAATCGCCATCAGTACAGATTGGTGATCAAAAGACAGATAATAGGAAAGAAAGAAAATGTACTTTGCAAATCATAATTTTTTTCAACCCATTGCACCAAACCCCAAACCACAGTTGAATTCTCACAACACTTGATCTCTTCTAAATAAGCTCAGAATATTGTGTCAGTTGTCCTGTAAGTCAGGAATTCACCAACAAATGTTTATTGAAAGAACTATTGAGATATTTATTGCAAAGATTGGTCTCGATTACTTCATGGACCTTTCATTCATTCTACCAGGATTTGAGGGAGAGAGCTCAAAAAGAAAAGTAAAACTAAAACCCCCACACCAAAACCATAACAAATAAGTAAATTATATGATACATTACAGAGCATCATGTAGGGCAGGTATGTGGGCTTCCCTCGTGGCTCAGTGGTAAGGAACTTGCCTGCCAATGCAGGAGACTAGGGCTTGATCCCTGGGTTGGGCAGATCCCCTGGAGAAGGAAATGGCAACCCACTCCAGTATTCTTGCCTGGAGTATCCCATGGACAGAGGAACCTGGTGGGCTACAGTCCATGGGGTCACAAAAGAGTTGGACACGACTTAGCGACCAAACAACAATAGGGCAGGTGTGTGTGGCAGGGTTGGGAATGCTGGGGGGATTTTAAGTGAGGTGGTTTGTTAGTATTATCGCTGTGCTTATCTGGGAAAAGAGTGCTCTGGAATGAGAGAAAAGCCAGTGCAAGGGCTAGAGGTAGGAGCATGTTTAATGTATTCTAGAAACATCAAAGAGGTCAGTGTGGTTGCCACTGGGTGAGCAAGAGTGAGGGGGGTGAAGAACAGGAGGTGAAGAGGGCAAATCATGTCAGCCCTACAGGCTGTTGTAAGAACTTTGGCTTTTTTCTAAGAGACACGAGACCTACTGGAGAGTCCTGAACAGTCATGTGACATGATCTGACCAATGTTTAGAGGGACCACTCTGGTTGTGGTGTTGAGAATAGTTGGGTGAGGAAGTGAGTATAGGTGGGGAGCAAGATGGGGACCAGTTAGGAGCATCAGCAATAAATCCAGGCTGGAGGTGATGGTGATTTGGACTATGGTGATAATGATGGAGATGTGAGAAGTTCTAAGTTTCTGGATGTATTTTAAAAGGGGAGTCACAAGGATTTCTAGTCAGATCAGATGTGGGGCATGAGAGAAAGAGAGGAATCTAGGATGAATTCAACTTTTAGTGATTGGAAGGATGGAGAGGTCTTCAGCTGAGATAAAGAGGTCTGTGGGGAGGGCAGGTCTGCTGGGGATAGTGGGCGGTGAGTGGTTGGAATTTCAGGAGATCAGATTTGGATAAATGATGTTTCCAATGTTCTTGTAATTCTGGATAGTTCTGTGATACTTGTTTGTCTATATAAATTGAAATGAATGCAATTCCATGAAATTATAAGTGCTTGCCACATTCTGAGCCCTTCAGGCAGCTTCAGGGAGCTCCCCTCACATACGTTGCCTCAAGGACAGAATGGAGAGGGGATGGGCACCCTGTCCATTGAGATACTGTGGATTAGCCCACGAGATTCACAGGTGCAAGAACTCTATCCAGGGGGAACAGCGATCACTAGTGATGCCAGTCCCTTCATGTTGTCTCCGTGTGGAAGTCTGACGCAAGGTAGCAGGAAGGGAGAGGTGGCACAGGAGCAGCAGAGGGAAAGAAGCAGAGGAGGAGAGAGAAGCTTAGTCCCAAAGAGTCGACCAGAGGGGGAAGCAGAACTGCCTGCTTCTGAGGCAAACATGCATGAGCAGGTGACCAGGACCGGCTTTGAGTTGCAAAACAGTAAGGAACCTTCATTGGTTTCCTTTTGGACTCCTCAAGGGGAACTCCATTGCTATGTAATTCTATGATGCTTTCTTGCCTTCCTTTGTATATTTACAGTGTTAAATTCAAACACTACAAGTAACCTAAAATGTAGGTTATTTGCAACAGGTAAATGCCTAAGTGATACATTATGAAACAGTAACCTAGCAAATGTGAAGATGACCTGGGAAATTAAACAGAGATGAGTTCAGTTCAGTTGATCAATCATGTCTAACTATTTGTGACCCGTGGACTGCAGCATGGCAGGCTGCCCTGTCCATTACCAACTCCTGGAGCTTACTCAAATTCACCTCCATTGAATCAGTGATGCCATCCAACCATCTCATCCTCTGTCGTCCCCATGTGTTCCTGCCCTCAATATTTCCCATAATTAGGGGCTTTTCAAATGAGTCAGCTCTTCCCATCAGGTGGCCAAAGTATTGGGGTTTCAGTTTCAGCATCAGTCCTCCCAATAAATATTCAGGGTTGATTTCCTTTAGGATGGACTGGTTGGATCTCCTTGAAGTCCAAGGACCTCTCAAGAGTCTTCTCCAACACCACAGTTCAAAAGCATCAATTCTTCGGTGCTCAGCTTTCTTTATAGTCCAACTCTCACATCCATACATGACTACTGGAAAAATCATAGCTTTTACTAGACAGACCTTTGTTGACAAAGTAATGTCTCTGGTTTTTAATATGCTATCCAGGTTGGTCATAACTCTTCTTCCAAGGAGCAAGCATCTTTTAATTTCATGGCTGCAGTCATCATCTACAGTGATTTTGGAGCCTGCCAAAATAAAGTCTGTCACTGTTTCCATTGTTTTCCTATCTATTTGCCATAAAGTAATGGGACTGGATGTCATAATCTTAGTTTTCTGAATGTTGAGTTTTAAGCCAACTTTTTCACTTTCATCAAGAGGCTCTTTAGTTCTTCTTTGCTTTCTGCCATAAGGATGGTATCATCTGCATATCTGAGGTTACTGATATTTCTCCCGGCAATATTGATTCCAACTTATGCTTCATCAAGCCTGGCATTTCTCATGATGTACTCTGCATATAAGTTAAACAACCAGGGTGACAATATACAGCCTTGACATACTTCTTTCCTGACTTGGAACCAGTCTGTTGTTCCATGTCCAGTTCTAACTGTTGCTTCTTGACCTGCACTCAGATTTCTCAGGAGGCAGGTCAGGTGGTATTCACATCTCTAGAAGAATTTTCCATAGTTTATTGTGATGCACACAGTCAAAGGCTTTGGAGTAGTCAATAAAGCAGAAGTAGATAATTTTTTGGAACTGTCTTGTTTTTTTGATGATCCAATGGATGTTGGCAATTTGATCTCTGCTTCCTCTGCCTTTTCTAAATCCAGCTTGAACATCTGGAACTTCATGGTTCACATATGGTTGAAGCCTGGCTTGGAGAATTTTGAGCATTACTTTGCTTGCATGTGAGATGAATGCA
>NW_011495072.1:19341195-19346809 GCF_000754665.1 Bison bison bison | reverse complement strand
TTTGGGACTGGGATGAAAACTGACCTTTTCCAGTCCTGTGGCCACTGCTGAGTTTTCCAAATTTGCTGGCATATTGAGTGCAGCACTTTCACAGCATCATCTTTCAGGATTTGAAATAGCACAACTGGAATTCCATCACCTCCACTAGCTTTGTTCATAGTGATGCTTCCTAAGGCCCATTTGACTTCACATTCAAGGATGTCTGGCTCTAGGTGAGTGATCACACCATTGTGGTTATCTGGGTCATGAAGATCTTTTTTGTGTAGTTCTTCTGTATAGTTTTTTGTCACCTCTTCTTTATATCTTCTGCCGCTGTTAGGTCCATACCATTTCTGTCCTTTATTGAGCACATCTTTGCATAAAATGTTCCCTTGGTATCTCTAATTTTCTTGAAGAGATTTATAGACTTTCCCATTCTATTGTTTTCCTCTATTTCTTTGCACTGATCATTGAGGAAGGCTTTCTTATCTCTCCATGCTATTCTTTGGAACTCTGCATTGAAATGGGTATATTTTTTCTTTTCTTCTTTGCTTTTAGCTTCTCTTCTTTTCTCAGATAATTATAAGACCTCCTCAGACAACCATTTTGCCTTTTTGTATTTCTTTTTCTTGGGGATGGTCTTGATCTCTGTCTCCTGTACAATATCATGAACCTCCATCCATAGTTCTTCAGGCACTCTATCAGATCTAATCCCTTGAATCTATTTCTCACTTCCACGGTATAATCATAAGGGATTCGATTTAGGTCATACCTGAATGGTCTAGTGGTTTTCCCTACTGTCTTCAATTTCAGTCTGAATTTGGCAATAAGGAGTTCATGATCTGAGCCACAGTCAGCTCCCAGTCTTGTTTTCACTGACTGTATAGAGCTTCTCCACCTTTGGCTGCAAAGAATATAATCAGTGTGATTTTGGTATTGACCACCTGGTGATGTCCATGTGTAGAGTCTTCTCTTGTGTTGTGGGAAGAGGGTGTTTGCTATGACCAGTGCGTTCTCCTAGCAAAACTCTGTTAGCCTTTGACCTGCTTCATTTGTACTCCAAGGCTAAATTTGCCTGTTACTCCAGGTATCTCTTGACTTCTACTTTTGCATTGCAGTCTCCTATAATGAGAAGGACATCTTTTTTGGATGTTAGTTCTAGAAGATCTTCTAGGTCTTCATAGAACCATTCAGTTTCAGCTTCTTCAGTATTACTGATTGGGGCATAGACTTGGATTACTGTGATATTGCATGGTTTGCCTTGGAATTAAACAGAGATCATTCTGTCATTTTTGAGATTGCATCCAAGTACTGCATTTCAGACTCTTTTTTTGACTATAAGGGCTATTCCATTTTTTTCTAAGGGATTCTTGCCCACAGTAATAGATATATTGTTCATCTGAGTTAAATTCACCCATTCTAGTCTATTTTAGTATACTGACTCCTAAAATGTCGATGTTCCCTCTTGCCATCTCCTGTTTGACTGCTTCCAATTTACCTTGATTCATGGACCTAAAATCCCAGATTCCTATGTAATATTGCTCTTTTCAGCATCAGATTTTACTTCCATCACTGGTCACATCCACAACTGGGTGTTGTTTTTGCTTTGGATCTGTCTCTTCATTCTTTCTGGAATTATTTCTCCACTCATCTCCAGTAGCATATTGGGCACCTACTGACCTTGGGAGTTCCTCTCTCAGTGTCCTATCATTTTGCCTTTTCATACTGTTCATGGGGTTCTCAAGGCAAGAATACTGAAGTGGTTTGCCATTCCCTTCTCCAGTGGACCACGTTTTGTCAGAACTCTCCACCATGACCCGTCCATCTTGGGTGGCCCTACAGGGCATGGCTCATAGTGTCATTGAGTTAGACAAGGCTGTGGTCCATGTGATCAGATTGGTAGACAGAGATAGTGAGTTTAAACTTTGCTTTCCAAAGAGAACAAGTATGATTCACAAATATAACGATTATAAAGAAACACACCTGATAGTTTCTTAATACCTTCATCCACAAATACTGTACTCAGTACCTTATGTGAGGCACTGACCTGTCCTGGGGAAAAGCCAGATGTGGCAGTGTCACAAGGATCTTGATGAGTCCTGGTGTTTTTGTGCCTCTGGGTTAGATCATCCTGTGTCTCTTTCATCTAGATATTACATGTGTCCAGCCTCCCTTCCTCCCGACCATTTTCATCTTTTCTTCCTGGTTTCCTCATCCAGTAACTTCTTCCCCTTTATCCTGATTACTTTCTCCACCTTTAGCTCCAACTTTCTCTAATTGCTTTCAATTGTAAGAATCCTTTTCCCTGGTGGCTCAGACTGTAGAGAATTCACCTGCAATGCGGAAGATCTGGGTTTGATCCCTTGGTCGGGAAGATCCACTCCAGTATTCTTGCCTGGAGAATTCCATGGACAGAGGAGCCTGGTGGGTTGCAGTGATGGGGTCACAAAGAGTCGAACACGACTGAGAGACTAACACTTTCACTTTCACTTTGGGACTTAACCAGAAGGTGGATCAGCAGTTAAGAATCCACCTGCAATGCAGGAGATGCAGATCTGATCCCCGAGTCAGAAAGATCTTCTGGAGAAGAGAATGACAGCCCACTACAGTATTTTGCCTGGGAAATCCCATGGACAGAGGAGCCTGGTGGGCTACAGTCCATGGGATCTCAAAAGAGTTGGACACACCTCAGCATATAAACAGCAAAAGTGACTATATAATTCCTCAGAATGGACTCAATACTAATTGTAAAATGAGCATATCATTTATCTTTTATTCTGCATATCTTTAGAAAGAATGAAGTTAGTCATGAAAGAAATAAAGTGGAAGCCATTTGAAAAAGCTAAGCCTGGGTGTCATGAAACTTACTACTCAAAAACTTTCAGTGGCTGTGTCAGCCCTGGCCATGGCCTGTTCTGGAAGAGCTGGTTGTGTGTCTTTCTCTACACAGGAATTGTGTTTTTGCTCTTTTTTTCCCCCCAAGACTGACAGTCTTATTCATTTCTGTTCTCATATTCCCACTGTGCCTGGCATGCTATAGGCCCATAAAAAATGACCCCAGAGTATAATTTGAAGAGAGGGGGATGAGTGGTTCATGTTGAACATTACCAAGTTTAAACTTGTAGGTTTGGAAATGAGTTTGAGCCCTTGAGTAGCAACTTCCAAAAAAGAAAACATTCTTTTATCTT
Source organism: Bison bison bison (assembly GCF_000754665.1). NCBI lineage: Eukaryota > Metazoa > Chordata > Mammalia > Artiodactyla > Bovidae > Bison > Bison bison. Next base: position 19,343,642 of record NW_011495072.1, on the reverse strand, counting down.
ATAAAGTTTTAGGCAGCTGATAATACTCACAGAGGAAACCACGATTCAGTTTCAGGAAGCAGAAAAGGAAGATAAGATACGATTTGACTATAATGAGTCCGGATGGGTGGACCTGAGGTTAAAGCTTCTGATGTCAAGACCACTCTGACTCATAAACTACTCCTTTGAATAACATCCTTCCAAATCCCAATCCTTAGTCATTTAAACATATTCCACCTTGATGTCCTCTTTCTCAGACCAACTCCTCGACCTTGTGATGCTTGTTGAGAGTCTATAGAGGATTTTACTCCTCAAATTTGCCAAAACTGGTTGTAAGGCATCCTCCCATAGCGTCAAAAGAGACTCAACATATTCTGGTTGGCATTCCAGTCTCCAAATCGCTGCCCAATCATGTTCTAAGAGGGAAATGAAAATTATACAGTGAGCCAAAAAATAGAAAATAAAATCAAGAAAATAAATCAGATCCTTGCGTACTTTCATATCTAGCCTCCTCAGCAAGGAGCTGTGTTTGGTAACATCCTAAATATCCAACTTCCTGATCATCCAACAGCTTCCACTTGTTATCTTTCCTTCAACTATCAGTTCCTGAGAGCTTTACAAGAGTGTATGACTATAAAGCAGGGCAATTTGAGACTTATTTCTAGATGTATTTGGACAAAGATGAAAAAAAATGAAAAGAATGAACAGAGTAGATGACTGAGGTTGGGAGGGAGAGCCTGAGTGAGCTATAGAGACCTAATCTTTATTTCTTCATAAGCCTAGAAACAGGGATCATTCATTCATTCGACATCATTGTTGTTACTCAGTTGCTCAGTCATGTCTGACTCTTTGCTAACCCAAGGACTGCCACACACCAGGCTTCCCTGTCCTTCACCATCTCCTGGAAATTGCTCAATTCACGTCTATTGAGTTGATGGTGCCATCCAACCATCTCATCCTCTATCATCCCCTTCTCCTCCTGCCCTCAATCTTTCATAGTATCAGGGTCTTTTCCAGTGAATTGTCTCTTTGCATCAAGTGGCCAAAGTATTGGAGCTTTGGCTTTGGCATCAGTCCTTCCAGTGAATATTCTGGGTTGGTTTCCTTTAGGACTGACTGATTTGAACTCCTTGGTGTCCAAGGGACTCCTAAGAGTCTTTTCCAGCACCACACTTCAAAAGCCTCAATTCTTTGGTCCTCAGCCTTTTTTATGGTCCAGCTCTCACATCTGTATATGACTACTGGAAAAACAACAGCTTTTACTATACGGACCTTTGTCAGTAAAGCGATTTTTCTGCTTTTTAATATGCTGTCTAAACATTATTGAGCTCCCAACTATTGCCAAGGACTGCTCTAGGTACTAGAGATACATCACTGAGAAAAACAACACAAAGCAAAATTCCCTGGCCCCATTGCATTTACATTCTAGTAGTGGAAAATCCGGAGAAGGCAATGGCACCCCACTCCAGTACTCTTGCCTGGAAAATCCCATGGGCGGAGGAGCCTGGTAGGCTACAGTCCATGGGGTTGCGAAGAGTCAGACACGACTGAGCGACTTCACTTTCACTTTCATGCCTTGGAGAAGGAAATGGCAACCCACTCAAGTGTTCTTGCCTGGAGAATCCCAGGGATGGGGGAGCCTGATGGGTTGCTGTCTCTGGGGTCGCAGAGTTGGACACGACTGAAGTGACTTAGCAGCAGCAGCAGCGGCAGCAGCAGTGGAAAACCCTCCTATTATTTTTTCTCCCTTGTGAGCCAGAGACAAACTTGTGATGAAGGAAGAGAAGATTGCCTTTACTTCTGTCACTCTTTCCTCTCTACTCAAGAGGTCCCAGGGCCTTATGATTTTCATAAACACCTGATCCTGTAAATAAGGACAGAACATGAGAAGGTAATTCTCTCTTTTTGCAGTTTCAAAAGAGAATGTGGAAAAGGCAGAGCTAATTCTTAGAGGGATAAACTCAAGTCATCATTTCTCATCAAAGCCAAGATCTTCTCCCCTGCTTCTGTGGAGGATGTTACCCCTGTGTTCCATCAGGGAGCTAGGTTCAACATCTGAGGCTTATCCTTGATTTCCTTCTCTTTTCACCTCCCAGTCCAAGCATCGTTGGAGATCTGTGGCAACTACATCCCATATCTCCCTCACTCTTCCCTCACACCCTAACCAGTTGCTTGCTTTCTCACTCGAACTCAAGTAACAGTCTCCTAATGCCCATCTCTCTCCTCTCAGACTCATCCTCTGCAATGTTGTTAGGTATCCAAGAACCATCTTTTTAGGGGACTTCCCTGGCAGTTCAGTGGTCGAGACTTCACCTTCCAGTGCAGGGGATGTTGGTTCCATCCCTGGTTGGGAAGTTAAGATCCCACATGCGTCATGGCCAAAAAATCAGAACACAAACAACAGAAGAAATATTGCAGCAAATTCAATAAAGGTTTTAAAAATGATTATCAAAAAAAAAAAAAAGAGT
>NW_011495072.1:19327914-19341095 GCF_000754665.1 Bison bison bison | reverse complement strand
GTTTAAAAATAAAAATAAAAAAAAAAAAAAAGTAAAAAAGCAATCTTAAAAAAAAAAAAAAAGAATAGCTTTAGTCATGCTACTTCTGGAGAAGGCAATGGCAACCCACTCCAGTACTCTTGCCTGGAAAATCCCATGGTCGGAGGGGCCTGGTGGGCTGCAGTCTATGGGGTCGTGAAGAATCAGACACGACTGAGCGACTTCACTTTCACTTTTCACTTTCATGCACTGGAGGAGGAAATGGCAACCCACTCCAGTGTTCTTGCCTGGAGAATCCCAGGGATGGGGGAGCCTGGTGGGCTGCTGTCTCCGGGGTCGCACAGAGTCGGACACGACTGAAGTGACTTAGCAGCAGCAGCAGCAGCAGCAGCAGTCATGCGACTTACCTTTCCAAAATCTTCACTGTCTCCCCACTTTATAGATACACTTACACTCTTCCAGTTTTACCCTAAATATCATTTTAAAAGTTTTTTTTATCTCCAACTCTAATGTTTTATTTATCCTAAGCTCCTGTCAGAGGGGACGACCTTGTATTCTTCCCAATGTACCTTTCATGCTTTCTTTTTTTTCTTTTTGGCCATGCTCTGAGGCTTGTGTAATCTCAGTTCCCTGACCAGGGATTGAACCCTAACCATTAGGCAACCAGGGAACCTGCAGTCAGTTTTGTTGTTGTTTGTCTTGCTTTTTTTTTCTCATGCTTTCTTACAACTAAACCTTTGTTCCCATTCTTCCTTCCGTTTGGAATACCCCATTCCCATGGATGCTACCCATTGATTAAGATGAAGTCCCAATGCCACTTCCTTCCTGAAGTCGTTTCTGACCCCCTTTGTTGGCCTCTCATGGAGGCTCTCACCCTGTGCCTTTTGTTTTTCCTCTCTCCTACTAATCATCGGGTCCTCGAGCAGAGTTCACAACTGCTCCTTCTTTGTGTTCTCTTTATTGCTTTGTAAGTGGCAGGTGCTTTGCAAATATTTTCTGGATTATGGAATCATGAGTATTTGAAGCACCTGGATGGATTGGTGAGTTGAGGGAGTGTATTTTCTGGCTGGGAGCAGGTGGGTTGGAGGGATTGTATTTTTTTGTCAAGAGGGCTTTAGAGGTCATGTTTGTTGGACTTGGGGTCAGTCACGTCTGAAATATTTCCAGTGGGAAATGAGGCAAAAAGGTCTGTGTCCACGGAGATAAGGGGACAATCCCTTGCTGTAATCCTCATTTACGTAGAGGAACTGGAAAATAAAAGGTACTGAGTAATGTTACCTAACGTTTCCCCTGGAGTTTGCCAAGAGAACAGGGAACAGACAGAGCTCCTGTTTACTGTGTCTGATGCGTGCAGTGTGGACCCACTTGGTTCTTTACATAAAATGATAACAATAACACTCCTTGGGTGGTTACTATGTCAGGCACTGTTCTCAGCCTTTTTTTTTTTTTGCCTGTGCTAACTCATTTTATTCTCATAAAAACATCATTAATAAGTGTTATTGTTATGAAGAAATTGAGGACCAGAGAGGGTAAGTAACTTGTTCAAAGTCACACAGCTGGTGAGAAGCCATTCTGAACACAGGGATCTGAGGCCAATGAGGAGCTCTTAAATTCCACTGCTGTGATGATGTCCATTTAGTCCTTGCCACTGCTTTTAAGGCAGTTGGTATTGCCTTTATTTGACAGGTGAGAAAATGAAGTCTTTGTGAGGTTAAACAACTTTCCCTTAGATGTACATGCAGTAAATAATCGACCTGGGACCCCAGTTCAGTTTTATCAATTGCCACAGGAATGCTCATGAAGTTTCATTTTTTTTTCCCAGTGCATCTGGCAACGAGTCATTAACCTCTTTCCAAAAAGAGTCATGAAGACTGGATAAATTATTTCAGGCTGATGCCTGGCAAATGATTTTCTAGAACTAGGCAAAAGGTTTCTTTCAGGAGACATCATCACTCCCTCTTCTTTCATGCTTATTATAGCAATGATGATTCAAGGGTAGCAGATTTCCTGGAAATGAGTGTCCAGTTTAGGGCTAGTGGCATGACATGTATGATCCGCTCAGTGAGTGGCCTCACTGGCTATGAATCTCCGGGAAATACCCTGAGAGTTGATCACAGTTGCTCAGAGAAAGATGTTCCTTTTCCCAGGTTTTTACACATGTTCCCAGAGGACTTCAGAAAGTCGATTTGATTCATGTATCAAGCTGGGAAACACTCTGTGACTTCTGGCCCATTACATCTTCATCTGCCGATAATGTGTCCCGGATGGGATTACGCTTCTCTGGGCAGCACTTTTGTGCAGGCTGGATTCCTATGGGCAGCACAGCCAGCGGCAATGTCATTTATGTGCATAACTGTCCATTACTCACCATAGAATTAATGAAATGACCTCTTTTATTCATTCAGCATCTTGAGAATTATTTTTAAACATTGATTCTCCTCTGTTGGGAAGGCTTAAGCACGACCCTGATTAAAGGTGGTAGATAAAGTCGCTGCCTTCTTAGCCACGCTCCAGTTCCCAGGGATCTACAAGAGCCTAGAGGCAAAGAAAACGAACCTAATTCTCAACTGTCTTGGATGGCAGGAGCAAAAATAGAGTCACTATGTGGTTCAGTGTGTCCTTAGTTCTATGCTGACCAAGAAATACATCTTGGGAGCCAGATGGAACAAGAAATGATGATTGTGGCAGAAGGCAGGGTTTTAAAGGTATACTTAGGCTGACCTTTCAGGGATGCAATGAACACTGTGAAGGTGGGTAGTGATACATTTTAAGATAGGCATGCATCTGAAATTTGGGCTGGCTGAAGAAGCTGGATTAAAATTACTTTGCAATATTGAATGGTGGGATAAAGAAGTCTATATGTCTGGCTTGTGTGGTTACTTTTTATTTTATTAAACAATTTTTTAAACCATTTAAAAATTTTATTTATATTTTTGGCTGTGCTGGGTCTTCCTTGCTGTGCAGGCCTTTCTCTGGTCGTGGTGACCAGGGGCTACTCCTCATTGTGGTGCTTGGACTTCTCATTGCAGTGGCTTCTCTTCTTGCAGAGCACAGGTCCTGAGTGCTCGGGTTTCAGTTCTTGCAGCATGCCAGCTCAGTAGTTGTGGTGTGTGTCCTTAGCTTCTGCTCAATATGTGGAATTTTTCTGGATGAGGGAGTGAACCTGTGTCCCCTGCAGATTCCTAACCACTGGACCACCAGTCACTTTTTAAATTAATACCCAAAGGGCAGCTCCTTTAAGTGAGATGAATTACTCCAACCTTCCCATGTTCTCACCTGGAGGTAGATCTCTCACTCTCTTTGATACCTTGAAGATTTTCTGATGTTGGAGTTGGTGGGAAGATATGTGTGAGGTACATTTGGCTTCTCTCTTGAATCTTTGGCAGCAAGAGTGGACAGCTAGTGGATGGGCTAGAGGAATATTTGGGAGCAATCTGACTAGGTAAGACTCTTCATTTTAGTTTCTTTCTCCCCACCTCACCTCAGGTTTTTTAACCAAAAGGTTCTAGGGTGTCAGAAGATGTAGATTTGAGAAGACCTGAAATTATAGGCATAGATAATTCTTTAAATTCTCCTTGCCTTTTTGAGGACATTCCACCAAAAGGGTCAGAACTCTGGTGCTGGCAGTGAGCTAGTAAAGGATACTCAGGCCAAGGTGATGCTTGTGAGAGGGAGGGGCTGGTGTTTTTAATTTAATGCACTGAAAACATTCCCTAGGTGTCAAGGATGTGATTTTGTGTGACTGGTTGTGCTGAAGGAAAGAGAGTGGGGGGACTTCCCTGGCAGACCAGTGGTTAAGCTGAGCTGCCAAGCAAGGGGCACAGGTTTGATTCCTAGTCGGGGAACTAAGAGCCCACATTGTGGCAGAGCCATCAAAAAAAGAAATAGAAAAAGGAAAGAGAGTGGGGCTAGAGAGATGTTTATATCTCAGGGAGTCCCCAGGACTGCCACCAAGTATGTGTTGATTTGCAAAGGAAAAAATTTAAGAGGCAGCCATAGAAAAGTGAAAGGGTTGCTTAGGAAGATACATTCTGCATAGACAGAGTGTGGGCCATCTCAGAGGGTGAGACACCCCAGGGTATGGGGTTGTCAGTTGTTATAGGGCTGGGTAATTTCACAGGCTAATAAGTGGGAGGATTATTGCAGCTATGTTGGGGAAAGGGTGGAGATTTCCAAGAATTGAGCCACCACCCACGTTCTGACCTTTTATGTTTGGCTTTGGAACTGGGGATTCCCTGATAGCTGGGTCGGTTAAGAATCCACCTACAATGCAGGAGACCCTGGTTCAATTCCTGGGTCAGGAAGATCCGCTGGAGAAGGGATAGGCTACCCACTCCAGTATTCTTGGGCTTCCCTTGTGGCTCAGCTGGTAAAGAATCTGAGTGCAATGTGGGAGACCTGGGTTCCATCGCTGGGTGGGGAAGATCCCCTGGATGATGGCATGGCAACCCACTCCAACATTCTTGCGTGGAGAATTCCATGAACTTGTATAGTTCATGGGGTCACAGAGTTGGACACAACGGAGTGACTTTCACTTGGAACTGTCATGGTGCCTGCACGTGTATCATCAGCTTGCTGATATGTTACAATGAGCTCAGGCTCAAGATATAGTGGAAGTCCATTCATTCAACATCTTGGCCTTCATTTCAGTTCACTTCAATTCAGTCGCTCAGTTGTGTCTGACTTTTGCGACTCTATGGACTGCAGCACACCAGGCTTCCTTGTCCATCACCAACTCCTGGAGCTTACTCAAACTCATGTCCATTGAGTCGGTGATGCCATTCAACCATCTCATTCTCTCTCATCCCCTGCTTCTCCCAATCTTTCCCAGCATCAAGGGCTTTTCAAATAAGTCAGTTCTTCACATCAGGTGGCCAAAATATTGGAGTTTCAGCTTCAGCATCAGTCCTTCCAATGAATATTCAAGACTGATTTCCTTTAGGATGGACTGATTGGATCTCCTTGCAGTCCAAGGGACTCTCAGGAGTCTTCTTCAACACCACAGTTCAAAAGCATCATTTCTATGATGCTCAGCTTTTTTTATAGTCCAACTCTCACATCCAGGAAAAACCATATTGGAAAACTCATAACTTTGGAAAAACCATAGCTTTGACTAGAAGGACCTTTGCTGGTAAAGTAATGTCTCTGCTTTTTAACATGCTGTCTAAGTTGGTCATCACTTTTCTTCCAAGGTGCAAGCATCTTTTAATTTCATGGCTGCAGTCATCATCTGCAGTGATTTTGGAGCCCCAAAAGAGAAAGTCTGACACTGTTTCCACTGTTTCCCATCTATCTGCCATGAAGTGATGGGACCAGATGCCATTATCTTAGATTTCTGAATGTTGAGTTTTAAGTCAACTTGTTCACTCTCCTCTTTCACTTTCATCAAGAGGCTCTTTAGTTCTTTGCTTTCTGCCATAAGGGTGGTGTCATCTGCATATCTGAAGTTACTGATATTTCTCATAGCAATCTTGATTCCAGCTTGTGCTTGGCATTTCACATGATGTACTCTGCATATAAATTAAACAAGCAGGGTGACAATATACAGCCTTGATGTACTCCTTTCCTGATTTGGAACCAGTGTGTTGTTCCATGTCCAGTTCTAACTGTTGCTTCTTGACATGCATACAGATTTCTCACGAGGCAGGTAAGGTGGTCTGTTATTCCCATCTCTTTAAGAATTTTCCACAGAAAACTAATCGAACTTATCACATGGATCACAGCCTTGTATAACTCAATGAAACTATGAGCCATGCTCTATAGGGTTACCCAAGGCAGATGGGTCATGGTGGAAGTTCTGACAAAACGTGGTCCACTGGAGAAGGGAATGGCAAACCACTTCAGTATTCTTGCCTTGAGAACCCCATGAACAGTATGAAAAGTCAAAAAGATAGGACACTGAAAGATAAACTCCCAAGGTCTGTAAGTATCCAATATGCTACTGGAGAACAGTAGAGAAATAACTCCAGAAAGAATGAAGCAATTGAGCCAAAATAAAAACAACACCCAGTTGTGGATGTGACCAGTGATGGAAGTAAAGTCCAATGTTGTAAATAACAATATTGCATAGGAACCTAGAATGTCAGGTCCATGAATCAAGGTAAATTGGAAGTGGTCAAACAGGAGATGGCAAGAGTGAATATCAACATTTTAGGAATCAGTGAACTAAAATGGACTGGAATGGGTGAATTTAACTCAGATGACCATGATATCTACTACTGTGGGCAAGAATCCCTTGGGAAAAATGGAGTAGCCCTCATAGTCAACAAGAGTCTGAAATGTAGTACTTGGATGCAATCTCAAAAATGACAGAATGATCTCTGTTCAATTCCAAGGCAAACTATTCAATATCACAGTAATCCAAGTCTATGTCCCAACCCGTAATACTGAAGAAGCTGAAGTTGAATGATTCTATGAAGACCTAGAAGACCTTCTAGAACTAACACCCAAAAAAGATGTCCTTCTCATTATAGGAGACTGGAATGCAAAAGTAGGAAGTCAAGAGATAACTGGAATAACAGGCAAATTTGGCCTTGGAGTACAGAATGAAGCAGGAAAAAAGCTGGCAGAGTTTTGCTAAGAGAACGCACTGGTCATAGCAAACACCCTCTTCCCACAACACAAGAGAAGACTCTACACATGGACATCACCAGGTGGTCAATACCAAAATCACACTGATTATATTCTTTGCAGCCAAAGGTGGAGAAGCTCTATACAGTCAGTGAAAACAAGACTGGGAGCTGACTGTGGCTCAGATCATGAACTCCTTATTGCCAAATTCAGACTGAAATTGAAGACAGTAGAGAAAACCACTAGACCATTCAGGTATGACCTAAATCGAATCCCTTATGATTATACCGTGGAAGTGAGAAATAGATTCAAGGGAGTAGATGTGATAGACAGAGTGCCTGAAGAACTGTGGACGGAGGTTCATGACATTGTACAGGAGGCAGTGATCAAGACCATCCCCAAGAAAAAGAAATGCAAAAAGACAAAATGGTTGTCCGAGGAGGTCTTACAATTATCTGAGAAAAGAAGAGAAGCTAAAGGCAAAGGAGAAAAGGAAAAATATACTCATTTGAATGCAGAGTTCCAAAGTATAGCAAGGAGAGATAAGAAAGCCTTCCTCAGTGATCAGTGCAAAGAAATAGAGGAAAACAATAGATTGGGGAAGTCTAGAGATCTCTTCAAGAAAATTAGAGATACCAAGGGAACATTTCATGCAAAGATGGGCACAACAAAGGATAGAAATGGTATGGACCTAACAGAAGCAGAAGATATTAAGAAGAGGTGGCAAGAATACACAGAAGAACTGTACAAAAAAGATCTTCATGACCCAGATAACCATGGTATGATCAGTCACCTAGAGCCAGACATCCTGGAATGAGAAGTGAAGTAGGTCTTAGGAAGCATCACTACAAACAAAGCTAGTGGAGGCAATGGAATTTCAGTTGAGCTATTTCAAATCCTAAAAGATGATGCTGTGAAAGTGCTGCACTCAATATGTCAGCAAATTTGGAAAACTCAGCAGTGGCCACAGGACTGGAAAAGGTCAGTTTTCATTCCAATCCCAAAGAAGGCAATGCCAAAGAATGTTCAAATGACCGCATAATCGTACTCATCTCACATGCTAGCAAAGTAATGCTCAAAATTCTCCAAGTCAGGCTTCAACGGTATGCGAACCATGAACTTCCAGATGTTCAAGCTGGGTTTAGAAAAGGCAGAGGAACCAGAAATCAAATTACCAACATCTTTTGGATCACTGAAAAAGCAAGGGAGTTCCAGAAAAACATCTACTTTTACTTTATTGACTACACCAAAGCCTTAGACTGTGTGAATCACAATCTTGGACTTAGTTACTCTAATCAGTTTATACATGTCTGGGGCTATATCATTCATTCAAAGGTTGTGCCCTGTCCAGTCCTGTCTCAGCTGTAGCATGGAGTTTGGAGCTAAAGGAACTTGCCTTAGAACATGAAGTGATGAGGATATTTAATAACATGGAAGATACCAGTGTCTGTTGTCTCCATGGAAGCCCCAGGCTGAGCAGGAGTCTCTCTCCCATGGGCAGATACTCCAAGATAATGGCAGAGGCAGGGAGGAGCTGGGCCCTGCCCAGATAAAAGATAAGGAGACCACATATTTCTCATTTTTCAGGTCAAGGAGAACTTCCTGATTACACATGCAGAAAGACTGGGGGCTAAAAAGGAGGTGGTGCCAGTTCGCACATAATAGGCGGTATCAACTTTCTCATAGGCCTCTGTACTAGGATCCATCTCAGCTAAGAGGTATACCTGTACACAGGGGAGGACCTTGAGTTATACCAAATATGGACTCAGGGCCAAGCAAAGCAAGATGACTGGCCAGAGGAAACTGGGAAGAAATGCCCCATTAAAGTGATTTTGTTGCTGTTCAGTTGCTCAATCAGATCTGACTCTTTTCGAACCCATGGACTGCAACACGCCAGGCTTCCCTGTCCTTCACCATCTCTTGGAAAACTCATGTCCATTGACTCAGTGATGCCATCCAACCATCGCATCCTCTGTTGTCTCCTTGTCCTCCTGCCTTCAGTCTTTCCCAACATCAGAAACAAAGTGTAAGTCGCTCAGTTGTGTCCGACTCTTTGTGACCCCATGGACTATGGAATTCTCCAGGCCAGAATACTGGAGTGAGTAGCCTTTCCCTTCTCCAGGGGATCTTCCCCACCCAGGAATCAAACCAGAGTCTCTAGAAAGCAGGAGTTGGATTCATTCCCAACTGAGCTATCAGGGGAGCCCAGGGTCCTAACATCAGGGTCTTTTCTAACGAGTTGACTCTCTGCATCTGGCAGCCAAAGTATTGGAGCTTCAGCTTCAGCTTCAGCACAAAGGCACAGCTCTCTCTCTCTCAGCCCACCTATATTTGTCTATTCACAGATACTTTCTTATTCCTAATAAACTCTTGTTTCACTACTTGTTTACTTGTTTCATTACTTTTCTTTTCTTTGTTGAAATTTATTTCTAGAAAGTAGACAAGCCGGGGCCTTGTCACTGGCCACTTGCCTGGTGGTCAGTGGCTGGGACCCAGTGCTCACTGCTGTGGCTTGACTTCACTCCCTGGTTAGGGAACCGAGACTCTGCTTCAAGCTGCTGCTGGCCAAGGCCACTTGAGATCAAGGTCACCAATAGGACCTTGGGTTTGATGTACTTGGTCAGTGGCAGGGACCTCGCTCCTGCCCCCGCCCCCGCCTAACCCTACTTTTCCTTTGAGTTTCTTACTGTTGTTTCTGGCTTTAGCTGCTGTACTAGGTCCTCAGTGACGTAGATGGTAAGGAGTTGTTACCAAATGTAAATGTGCGTGTTTGACGCACAGTGAGGCCAAACAAATGCTGTCATTTGGGGCAGTGAAAGGTTTATTGCAGGGCCATGGAGACAGAGACAGGTGGCTCATGTCCCCCAAACCCCAACTCCTCGAAAAGTTTCAGCAAAGCATTTTTAAAGTCAAAGTGAGGGAGGAGTCGCAGGATCTGTCATCAGCTCCTCCACAAATTATCTGATTGGTTGATGGTGAGGTAACAGGGAGGTCATTATCAATCCTTAGGTGCCAGCAATTCTGGGAGCTAAGTACTCATGATCATCAAGTAGTTAATTTCTTTCACTTGGTGGTGGTTTTTAGCACCTGAAAAACTCAGGAAATATGCATGAAATTCTTTGATCTGGGTACTTTGGAGAGGAGCTACAGCAGAGGATATGGGGGAAGGGTCTGCACCTGGCAAGGCCCCACAAAGTCCTGCTCAGTTAGAGTTAGGAGTACAAGAGGTTTAGTGAGGGGGTGATGTCTGTGAGAAATAAAAGGGAGAAGAAGCAGGCTTGGGCTGGGAAAGCCCCAGACTGCTAAAGAGATTTGACCTTATCAGTTAACCCAGTTAGAAGTTCTAAAGTAACTGCTACCCTCAGAGCAGTCCCATCTTAGCAGAAATGACTATGTCCCCATCTCCGTGCCCTGCTGAGTCACTGGCTGGGAGTCTCTAGGAATGAACTTGGCCAAGATGCAAAAGCCTAGGTGAAGCCTGGGGGTGCCAACAGTGGTAAGGCGTCAGCTCAGCACAATCCTTGTAGCTGTCGGTAAGTTAATTTTTGAAGTGAGATCTGAGTTTTGTACCTTCACGGCTGCCACTGCTGCACGGTTGTCTGGAGACCCTCTTACTATTCTCTGCCCCGCTTTTTCATCATTGGGCTTATCCAATATCTTTATGATAATGTGTGCTGAAAATATCAGATAATGAATCCAGAGGCCTGGGTACTACTTGTGTTGTTTGCTAAAAACATTTGAGACCAGGGATAATTCATGCACCTTTGCACATCTTCTGAAACCTCCAGGATCCCTCCAACCATCTGAGTTCATGATTTGTCCTGCGATTGCCAGGGTTCTACCTAGCATGCTTGCAGCTCTCTCTTCCAGAAAGCGTGGCTTTTCTTGCCTGGTCTGGGGGTTGAGAATGGTGATGATTTCCTGGCCTGCAAATGCTCTTTGGGCTCACCTATGCATGCTGCTTTTCAGTTTATGTGGATGCATAATGTAGGAAATCTCCATCCTACCTCCTCGTGTTCACTCTTTCTAGCATATGTACTGAGCACCCATTACATTCTAGGTGCTGTGCTAGATCTGAAGGTGCCAAGATGAAAATGTCCTAGTCCTTCCTCCAAGGAGTCTAGTGGTATCAACCCGGCCAACATGCAATTGCCACGGGAGTGGGGAGGGTTGTGGGACTTCCCTGACAGCTCAGCAGTGAAGAATCTGCCAGGAATGCAGGAGACTCAGGAGATGTGGGTTTGATCTCTGGGTCGGGAAGGTCCCCTGGAAAAGGAAATGGCAACCACTACAGTATTCTTGCCTGGAGAATCCCATGGACAGATAAGCCTGCCGGGGGCTACAGTCCATACTGTCGCAAAGAGTCGGACACAACTGAGTGACCGAGCACGCATATGTACATGCTGAGGGCTGTATTTGGCCTGGGTGCTGTGGGAACTCTGTAGTACAGGTTCCTACTCAGTCTCGGGGTTGGGTGTGTGTGTGTGTGTGTGTGTGTGTGTGTATGAAGGGAGGTTGTCTAAAGACAAAATGGATGTTGAATCCTCATGGAAGGCAGGGGTTCCTCAGACAAGGTGGTGGGAGGAAGAGCAGGTGAGGGGCAGGCATTCCAGGTACAAGGCCCACAGGCCCAAGGGTTCTGTGGGCAGAGAGGAGAAACTGTAAATATTCAGAGCATGTAAAACATCAAGTGAGAAGGAAGCCAAGTTGAAGGTGTCATACAGAGCTCTGTGAGAGAGCCTATCCTGAGGGCAGACTGGAGCCACAAAACAGCTAGACCCAGCAACAACCAAGAATTGGCTTTCTCACACCTGCTCCCACACACCGGAGAGCAGGGAGGAAAGTTACCACAGCCACACCCCAGGGTGCTAGGGTGCCACAGATCTTCAGAAGAAGGTGGGTGTTGCTGGTGAAAGCAGTCTGGAGGTGGTGGGTATGTAAGTGTGTGGTAAATTCTCCTGTCTCAGCAACATTTGAGGTGTGTTTTTCCCCTAGGTGCAGTTACAGATGTCGCTCCACATCAAGGTCACGGCAGGGTACTTGAGGTTCCTGCAGACTGTAAGAGGCAGCACACTGGGGGGCTGAGACCTCTGGTCTCATTCAGGTGGCACCATTCACTACCTCGAGTGACACCCTGGCAAGTTGAAAGCTTTTTCAGTTTCCACAGAGCTGCTTTAGAATAAAGTGTTAGTCACTCAGTCGTGTCTGATTCTTTGTGACCCCATTGAATGCAAAGAAATAGAGGAAAACAACAGAATGGGAAAGACTAGAGATCTCTTCAAGAAAACTAGAGATACCAAGGGAACATTTCATGCAAAGATGGGCTCAATAAAGGACAGAAATGGTATGAACCTAACAGAAGCAGAAGATATTAAGAAGAGGTGGCAAGAATATACAGAAGAACTGTACAAAAAAGAGCTTCACGACCCAGACAATCATGATGGTGTGATCACTCACCTAGAGTCAGACATCCTGGAATGTGAAGTCAAGTGGGCCTTAGAAAGCATCACTATGAACAAAGCTAGCGGAGGTGATGGAATTCCAGTGGAGCTATTTCAAATCCTAAAAGATGATGCTGTGAAAGTGCTGCACTCAATATGCCAGCAAATTTGGAAAACTCAGCAATGGCCACAGGACTGGAAAAGGTCCGTTTTCATTCCAATCCCAAAGAAAGGCAATGTCAAAGAATCCTCAAACTACCGCACAATTGCACTCATCTAACATGCTAGTAAAGTAATGCTCAAAATTCTGCAAGCCAGGCTTCAGCGATACATGAACCATGAACTTCCAGCTGTTCAAGCTGGTTTTATAAAAGGCAGAGGAACCAGAGATCAAATTGCCAACATCCGCTGGATCATGGAAAAAGCAAGAGAGTTCCAGAAAAACATCTATTTCTGCTTTATTGACTATGCCAAAGCCTTTGACTATGTAGATCACAATAAACTGTAGAAAATTCTGAAAGAGATGGGAATACCAGACCACCTGACCTGCCTTTTGAGAAACCTGTATGCATGTCAGGAAGCAACAGTTAGAACTGGACATGGAACAACAGACTGGTTCCAAATAGGAAAAGGAGTACGTCAAGGCTCTATATTGTCACCCTGCTTATTTAACTTCTATGCAGAGTACATCATGAGAAATGCGGGGCTGGAAGAAGCACAAGCTGGAATCAAGATTGCCGGGAGAAATATCAATAACCTCAGATATGCAGATGATACCACCCTCATGGCAGAAAATGAAGAACTAAAGAGCCTCTTGATGAAAGTGAAAGAGGAGAGTGAAAAAGTTGGCTTAAAGCTCAACATTCAGAAAACAAAGATCATGTCATCTGGTCCCATCATATCATGGCAGATAGATGGGGGAACAGTGGAAACAGTGTCAGACTTTATTTTTTGAGGCTCCAAAATCACTGCAGATGGTGATTGCAGCCATGAAATTAAAAGACGCTTACTCCTTGGAAGGAAAGTTATGACCAACCTAGATAGCATATTCAAAAGCAGAGATATTACTTTGCCAACAAAGGTCCGTCTAGTCAGTGCTATGGTTTTTCCAGTGGTCATGTATGGATGTGAGAGTTGGACTGTGAAGAAAGCTGAGCGCAGAAGAATTGATGCTTTTGAACTGTGATGTTG
>NW_011495072.1:19266416-19327814 GCF_000754665.1 Bison bison bison | reverse complement strand
CTTGGACTGCAAGGAGGTCCAACCAGTCCATTCTGAAGGAGATCAGTCCTGGGTGTTCATTGGAAGGACTGATGCTGAGGCTGAAACTCCAATACTTTGGCCACCTCATGCAAAGAGTTGACTCATTGGAAAAGACCCTGATGCTGGGAGGGATTAGGGGCAGGAGGAGAAGGGGATGACAGAGGATGAGATGGCTGGATGGCATCACCGACTGGATGGACTTGAGTTTGAATGAACTCCGGGAGTTGGTGATGGACAGGGAGGCCTGGCCTGCTGTGATTCATGGGGTTGCAGAGTCCGACATGACTGAGCGACTGAACTGAACTGAACTGAACTGACCGTAGCCCACCAGGCTCCTCTGTCCATGGGATTTCCCAGGCAAGAATACGGGAGTGGGTTGCCATTTCCTTCTCCAGGCCATATTCCCCAGCCAGGGACTGAACTATTGTCTCTTGCATCTCCTGCATTGCAGGCCCATTCTTTACTGTCTGAGCCACGGAAAACCCGAAATAAGGTAAATCTGACAACAATTTCAGGAAACATTCTTCTCAGAAAGTCTATTTGGAAACCTAAAATTAGCACCAATACTCCAGAAAATAAGGTCCACTGCTTTTCTAAAGTGCCTTCCTACCTTGCCCAGTCTCTTGTGTAGACAGCAATCGTTCTGGGACTCTGCTCCCTTAACCAGTAGCACCTGGGAACTCGCTAGAAATGCAAATTACTAGGCTGCACTCCAAACTTACTGAATCAGAAACTCTGGGGGCGGCACCCAGAAATCTTGTTTTTACGATTCCCTTCAGGCGTTTCTGGTGATCGCTTAAGTTTGATAGCCACAGATACGGGGTAAATGTATTGAAAATTTGCTGCACCGGTTATGGGAAAAACGAACGCGCTCTTTTTTCAGCTCTAGCAGCTGCAGCTTCTCAGTAGAATCAGGAGAGGGCGCCCACGGACCTGTCTTTGCCTCGCTCCTAGCAAAGCCTCGCGACCGGGTAAGCCCTGGAACAGTGACTTCTTTCTAATGCTGAAGTGAATGACAAATATACGGAAAAAAGACTTCAAAAGACTGTGGTATCAAAGTGGCAGTTAAAGAGAAGGCAGCGCTCAGAGGCGCAGCTGCAGAGGGCAGCGGCGGCGGCTACATCAGCATCCGAAAATTCCGGAAGCATCTCGAGTTGAAGCTTCCCCCCGCGCCACCCCCTGCAGCATTTCTTCGAACCCTTTTCTTTGATACACGTGAGATTTCTGACTTTCTTTTGTTCCCCCCTCCACCGCCCCTACACATTACGTTTTAGCGCAGGGAAGCTCCCCGCCTGGCCTCAAAGGCGTTATATCTGCTGCTGCACAGCCATTTCGGTTTGGCATTGTTTCTGCAGCCCTTTGCAGGGTTCACGGCCAAGTGTGAGCAGGGAATGCCCCTACCCCCACATGCCACTTCCTCATCCAGACTCGCCACCTTTAGCCGGAGACCACCTTTTGATCTCTAGTTTTGCATTAGCGTCCCCGCCTGCCTCTTTTTCCTGAACTTCAGCTCCTAGAGTCCTCATTTTGTGTTACTCACAGCACCACCCGGTTTGGAAAGAGAGGAGGTGTGGCCAGCGCTAAACACAGCCCTGAACACTGGGGTGTAGTTGGGTAAGAACCAGAAGGTCTCCCTCCACGCTTCCCTTTGGCTCCCCCTGGCACCTGCATAGCGGTCTTTTACACTCACATCAGGTGGTGTCAGGGGATGGTTTTTGCTTAACTATCCCCCAAAGAGAAATAGTTTATCTCCGGAAAAGAAGTCATTTGTCAGAGGCCTTATTATGGTGTTTGTGCTATTAAGTGGTTTAGAAACTTTTCTGCAACCCTGTCCTGTAAATCTCATCCCAACACAAAAGTTTGCATTTTCCAAAATAGTATAAAATTCAAAATAATGAGGCTTCATTCGTCTTTTTATAAGACAGTTTTTAAAGAGAAGTTTTAGATTTACAACAAAATTGAGAGGAAGATATAGAAATTTCTCCCTTACCACCCCCCCACCCCCACCATAGCCTCTGATTAACATCACTCCCTAGAGTGAAGTCCATTGTTTATCTTAGAGTTCACTTTTAGTGTTTTACATTCTATTAGTCTTGACAAATATATAATGACATGTAATCTGACATTATAGTATCCTACGGAATAGTTTCACTGCTCTAAAATCCTCTGTTCTGCCTATTCATCTCCCTCCTTCCCCATTCTTGGTAACCACTAATTTTTTTAATGGCTATAGTTCCGCCGTTTCCAGAATGTCATATAGTTGGAATCATACAGCATGTAACCTTTTCAGACTGGCTTCTTTCACTTTGAAATATGCATCTAAGATTCTCCCATGTCTTTGCTTGATTAGTTTTTAAATGTTCAAGGCATCTTCTACTTGTAGGTGAACAAGGAAGATGATCGTGTAGGAATTGGTGCTAGGAAAAAAATGCCTATAGATGTAAGGGAGACAAATGTTCTAACTTTAAGAGTACTACATGGGTACCACTTCTCAGTTTACCTTGAGGTACTCAAAATCTATTCTCAGCAACAAATTCAAATGGAAAATGCCCTACTGCTCCCTATAAGAGGGGGAAAGATGGGAAAAGGAAGGGCAAAATCTTTTAAGGCATGGCTCTGTGATGACAGATTTCAGGCAGTAAACTTGTATGATGTTTTGCTCCCTCGGGCCAGGTTGCACTGCAGTTTGCAGTAAATATATACTTGAATGAGGTTATAAACTGCTTGGTTATTATCTTCATTTTAGAAGAATAAGAAAGAAAATATAGAAGACGTATGTGTACTCCACAGCTGTTCTTGATTTGTCGTTATGATATAATTGAGTTTTTTTCCTTGTGGTTTTATTTGTTTTTGTTTTTCTCCAGTCCTTGACAAAGATTCTCTCCTTGACCAAACTGTAATCAGGCTCCTTTGAGCTCTTTTCCAATGAGGCCTTGACTTTTGGACTTCCCTGTTTGTCTCCGCATTGTCCAATTTTACCAAGAATCCTCAGTCAGTTTAACAAGAGGCCCCCACCCTTAATATCTGATCAGCCTCAGAGTCTAATTAAGTTCCTCATCTTTCACCATCACCCTGGGTTCTGATCAGCCTGGCTGCCTTCAGCAAGAATCCTGGGGGGGTCAGTTTACCAGAACCTTCTTTTACTCCTGATGTTTCCTCTTAGCAATTTTCTATCCACTGACCTCAGCCTGATTCTCCACCATAAATCTCCACTTTTTCTTGTTGTATTTGGAGTTAAGTCAATCTTTTTCTCCCACTGTGGAACCCCCTTGCAGTGGTCCCTCAGCCCTCAAAGTCTGCCTTAAATTTCTCAGAAGTGTCACGAATAAGTTTTTTTCCGTTAACATCTCTCCGAATGGACTGAAATCTGAAGCTGCCCCATCATTTTCTGAATTACAGAGAACCTGATCTCTTTACCCCTGTTTGATTTTCATTTCTAGAAACTGGAGATTAAGATCCTTTCTTTTCACCTCCTGCCAATGAACCAGTGCTTACTGCTGCATCACCTGGGGAGTGCCTGACATATAGTGGGGGCTCAAGAAATTTTAGATGAATAAATAGACAGCCCCAAAGCCTGTTCTCTTTCTATTGTACCAACTTCCTTTTGCATCTTGGTTCTTATCACATGGCAGTTCCCTTTCTGGGCAAAGGTGGGGGTTTTTCCTCCTCAATAATAACCTAGGGCTTAAACCTCCTCCTGGAAATTTTATGTTGCTTGCTCAAGACACAGATGGCTTGTGCTGTGCAGCTCTCAGCACACCTCTGTGTCCTTGTGGATGTTCATTTGCTCAGTTGTGTCCGACTCTTCATGATACCATGGACTGCAGCAAGCCAGGCTTCCCTGTCCTTCACCACCTCCCAGAGTTTGCTCAAACTCAAGTCCATTGAATCAATGATGCCATCCAACCATCTCATCCTCCATGGCCCCCTTCTCCTCCTGCCCCCAATCTTTCCTAGCATGAGGGTCTTTTCCAGTGAGTTAGTTCTTGCCATCAGGTGGTCAAAGTACTGGAGTTTCAGCTTCAGCATCAGTCCTTCCAATGAACATTCGGGTTGATTTCCTTTAGGACTGACTGGTTTGATCTCATTACTGTTCAAGGGACTCTCAAGAGTCTTGTCCAGCTCCACAACTTGCAAGCATCAATTCTTCGATGCTCAGCCTTCTTTATGGTCCAACTCTCACATCTGTACATGATTACTGGATAAACCATGGCTTTGACTATATGGACCTTTGTTGGCAAAGTGATGTCTCTGCTTTCTACTATGCTGTCTAGGTTGGTCAAAGCTTTTCTTCCGAGAAACAATGTCTTTTAATTTCTTGGCTTCAGTCCCCATCTGAAGTGATTTTGGAGCCCCCCAAAATAGTCTGTCACTGTTTCCATTGCTTCCCTATCTATTTGCTTTGAAGTGATGGGACTGGATGCCATGATCTTAGTTTTCTGAAAGTTGAGTTTTAAGCCAACTTTTTCACTCTCCTTTTTCACTTTCATCAAGAGGCTCTTTAGTTCTTCTTTGCTTTCTGCCGTAAGGGTGGTATCATCTGCATATCTGAGGTTATTGATATTTCTCCTGGCAATCTTGATTCCAGCTTGTGCTTCTTCCAGCTCAGCATTTCGCATGATGTACTCTGCATACAAGTTAAATAAGCAGGGTGACAATATATACCCTTGACATACTCCTTTCCTGATTTGGAACCAGTCTGTTGTTCAATGTCCAGTTCTAACTATTGCTTCTTGACCTGCATACAGATTTCTTAGGAGACAGGTCAGGTGGTCCGGTATTCCCATCTCTTGAAGAATTTTCCACAGTTTGTTGTGATCCACACAGTCAAAGGCTTTGGCGTAGTCAATAAAACAAAAAATAGATGTTTTTCTGGAACTCTCTTGCTTTTTTGATGATCCAGTGGATGTTGGCAGTTTGATCTCTGCTTCTTCTGCCTTTTCTAAATCCAGCTTGAACATCTGGAAGTTCATGGTTCACGTACTGTGGAAGCCTGGCTTGGAGAATTTTGTGTGTGAGATGAGTGCAATTGTGCAGTAGTTTGAACATTCTTTGGCATTGCCTTTCTTTGGGATTGGAATGAAAACTGACCTTTGACCACAGGCCTTCAGTCCTGTGGCCACTGCTGAGTTTTCCAAATGTGCTGGCATACTGAGTGCAGCACTTTCACAGCATCATCTTTTAGGATTTGAAATAGCACAACTGGAATTTCATCACCTCCTTAGCTTTGTTTGTAGTGATGCTTCGTAAGGCCCACTTGACTTCTCATTCCAGGATGTGTGGCTCTAGGTGAGTGATCACACCATTGTGGTTATCTGGGTCATGAAGATCTTTTTTGTATAGTTCTTTGTATTCTTGGCAACTCTTCTTAATATCTTCTGCTTCTGTTAGGTCCATACCATTTCTGTCCTTTATTGTACTCCTCTTTGCACAAATGTTCCCTTGGTATCTCTAATTTTCTTGAAGAAATCTCTAGTCTTTCCCATTCTACTGTTTTCCTCTATTTCTTTGCATTAATCATTATATCTTTATAATAAAGTATGTGTGTGTGTGTGTGTGTGTGTGTTATGTGTTAGTCACTCAGTCTTGTCTGACTCTTTTGTGACCCCCATGGATTGTAGCCCACCAGGCTCCTCTGTCCATGGAATTCTCCAGGCAAGAAAACTGGAGTGCATTGCCATTTCCTCCTATAGGGGGTCTTCTTGGCCCAGGGATTGAACTCAGGTCTCCTGCATTGCAGGCAGATTCTTTACCATCTGAGCCATCAAGGAAGCCCTTAATAAACTGATAATAGTAAATAAAATGTTTATCTGAGTTCTGTGAGCTATTGTGGCAAATTACTCAACCCAAAGAGGTGTTTATGGGAACCCCTAGTTTACAGCCTGTTGGTCAGAAGTATGGGAGGCCTGGACTTGGAATTGGTGTCTGAAGTGGTGGTGGGCGTGGGGGCAGGTGCAGTCTTATGGGACTGAGCCCTTAACCTGTGAGGTCTGCACTGACTCTGGCTGTTAGTATCAGAATTAAATTGTGAGACATCCAGTCGATGTCTGCAGAGTTGGAGAATTGATTGATGTGGGACTTCTCCCTCCCCCAAGACACACATACACACACGTACACCATACACACACACACACACACACACCACACATGGTGAGTGGTGAGTAGGGGAACAGCTTTCCTTTTTGTCACCATGACTGATACACTCTAAAGAGATGATCAGAGAGTCCAAAAAGAAATACCCTGACTGGCAGAGACTTCTAGGTACCTACAGTATCTATTCCCCTTTTACTTAATAATTTATTCAGAGTAGCAATGAATCCAAACACATTTTCTGTATACAGACCTTGCAACTAGATGTGACCATGTGAGTAGGTTCTGACCCATGAGTTTTATGTGGAAGTGTTGGGTGATAATTCTGGAAAGCCTTTGTAGAAGGGGAAGAGTGTGCCCCTCTTCATCTTTCCTGCTGTTTGGGATGCGCTTGTGATGGCTGCAGCTATGACAGCCATTTATGGGCCATGAGGCCGAGGTCCTCAGCCTAGTGGCGGAATGGAAAGCTACAAGGAATCTGGGTCTCTGAATGCCATAAAACAGCTTAGCAGCTCTGGTCTGCCAACCTCTGGCTTTTGCCAGGGCTCTTTGTGATTTTCTGTCTCACACAGCTGAAGCTAACCCGACTCATCTGGTATACAATTTATTCTTTTGGGAGCATGAGCACATGTAAAATGACTGGGTGAATTTGGGCCAGGTCTCAAAATCAAACCTCAGATGGACTGTCTAGTGGGCTCTGGGCGTCTGCACATCCCCCGCGGGTGGAAACCTTTGCCCTCCCCCTTGTCTTTGTTTCTGTGTGCCCTCCTCCCTCCTGCTTTCCCTCTGGCTGGCTCCTGATGCCTCTCCCTCCCACTCTCTGGTTTCTTCTAAACTTCACTTCGATTTGCCCTCCTGTCTGTCACTGACCCTCTGCCCAGCTTATTTCACCACTGAGCTCTACTGTCTTCCTGATGGTCTACAGTGCTTCAGTACTCACAAGTAGAAACAGCATAAAGAGTGAGAGAAAGAGACTTCCATAAATCCTGCTAAAAGGAGTGTTTTCTTCTTCATCAGCCCACAGCACCCGCATTTTTACATGAACTCTATATTTAAGGTCACTGCATCACACCTCTGGGTTGGACACTTCCTGTGACTGCTGGCCATTTGGAACGTCCTGAGGAAGGCGGGTGGGTGACTTTTCTTGCTGGCCTGCTGATTTACAAAGGAAGCCATTCTGCAGATGTCTTAAAGAGGCCATAAACTGGGGAAAGCCACGGCCACCTGGCTGTGCAGGCTGTCAGCACGAATCCTGGCATCTCAGCCTCACCCTGGGGATATTTCATCTCCCAAAGCTAACTTTAATTACCAGCTTAATGAGAGTCTCTTAGAGATGATTACACCTTTCTCTGATGAGAGCAGATCCCATCAGAATGCGGGGTGAACACCACAGCGTGACCCCAGTGCGCAAGGTTACACTTGCCTTGTTAGACCTCACACAGGGGAGTTTGGGGTTGAGGAATGTGTCTTTCTTAAAATGTTCGCACATCCAGGGCTGTATTTTAATTAACCTTCAATTCCAGGCAAGGATGTGACAGCCCACTTGAAGAGCATCAGTTTGCTGGCATGGGAGAAATTCAGGGGCTCTCTTTTAAGCTGGCCAGTGTTTCTCAACCTGGGTGCTTGGAAACTGGCCAAGCAGCAGCAGTCTTTCTATCTGTTCGCACAAAGGTGGCCCAAATTGCTATTGTTTCTATGACAACTGATGGCTTTTTCTTTTTTCCTTTCTCATTTTCTAAAAGTACCTGTATAATGGACAGCAGCATGTGGAAAAAATTTGTGAGGGAGAGACTAGCCTGGTAGATTGCAGAAGCAAACACACACAGCGATTCTATTGTCTGTCCCGGCTCTTTGTCTCGGCCTCCTGTTCCCGTGTTTGCCATGCAAGTCACATAGAAGTAGGAATAATAGCTGCTAGGCTGAATGAAGAGAGACCCCAGCCATTTGTATGCAGTCTCATGTGAACTCTTGGATTTGGGAAGGCAGTTTTGCCCCCCTTTTTTAAAAAAAAAAAAAAAAGAAAAAAATTCTACTGTTCAGCTTCTTGTGCTTAATGAGGCTGTTTAGAAGGGAAAACTAGCAAACAACCAAACAGGAGTTCTGCCCTTTAAACAATTGCTTTCTAGGTTCTTTATCAGAATATCATTGGGCTGTAAAGGTGAGTAAGGATCTCTATCTTTGTAATCTACGGTGCCTACATCAAACAAACCAGACTCCCCATGTGGATGCTTTAGCATTTACCATCCTGTGCCATAAAATGAAGCAACGGTAGGAAAAATTAACTTTCTGAAGATAATAATTACCTAACTGGTTAACTAGCTGTGGTCGGTGGTTTGCAGTCTGAGGGCTGAATATCTTTGGAAAGACCTTAACATCAATGTGAGGCTATATGTATTAGAAGAACGGCACTGTCCACTGTGTGAATAAATACAGTGGCTGCCACAGATTGGTAATTTTGTTTTTCGACTGTGTAGAGATGCTGTTTCAAACAGTAAAATGCAAATTCACTCTAAAAAGTGCCTGTATCAGCAGGAGCTTTAGTCATTATTTTCTCAATTAACTGGTACAAAACAAACACGTGTCATAGTGGGAGAGGACTCTTGGTATTTAAAAATATTAGATAAGGGGTCTTGTAGGCAAAGTGTTTGGGGAACCACTCTGTTTAGTTTTTCCAGCTGGGTGCAGAAAACCCAGGAACCAGGAATGTTTTGGAGGCTGGGGCATCAAACATCTGAAGAGGTGTTTAGAGTTGCATAAATGTCTGGGCAGCAAATACAGAGATCATTCCATGGAAAGATTTAGGGACAGAAAGGTTAAATCTTGGGTTTGAGATCACACAGTCAGAGGGCGGATTCTTGTATCAGAGTCTTGTATCAGTCAGTGATGTAAACTTGAATTCAGGGGATGAAAGGAGTTCGGTTGGGGAGAGAAAGAACTCAGGTCTTGAAGGGGCTTGCCTTAGACCACCTCTCTAAGTCCTTTCAGTGTGATATTCCAAGGCTTTGCCCTGTAGAGCAAGTGGCTTGAAACTGTGTAAGCTGTTTTCAGAAGCTGAAAGGACAGGAATAAATGCAGTTAACTAGGCAAGTTACCCAGGTGAATGGCATCTGCTTAGAAGACTTCATGCCTCTGGAGCCCTCTGGGCCCTTTCATGCAGTCAGAACCATCGGCTTAGACTGTCAGGTCTCCAAGTTGTTTCTGACTCAGTTTCCTCCTCCTAGTGTTGAATGGGGTTACCTTAAACAGAGTGGAAGTACTGATGGGAATTACTGTGTGTCCAAACTATGGCACTGCCACAGAGTAGCTGTGTGATTATGTTTCAGTTGGCTCCTGAAAAATTCAAGTTGTAAGAATTATTTATTGTAAGTTCTGCAGTATAAATGAGTTAGTGGGGGTAATGCCCTTAGTTGATTGGTGTTCACATAATAGGTACTTAGTAAGCGAGTGGCTTACAATAACTAAGAATCTCCTTCTCCATCCGCAACCATTCAACCCACCCTTCCACAGAGTTAGTGAAGCCTCCCCAGCTCATTCTAGCCCGCAGTGATCTCTTACTGTTCTGAACTTAGTCAACTTATTTGGCAATTAACCTCCTAATGTTCTACGATTTTTTGTGTGTGCACAGAAGTATTAATTAAATCTTTGGTATCTTATATTTTTAGAAGCAGCTTTCCTCTGCTTGCTTATATGATTTTGAGACTGCTGTGACTTCTGTATCCTTTAATCTCTAGTACCCTTCACAGTGACGGTGTCTTGATAGCATATCAGTAAGAGCTACTTGATTTAATAAATGCATTTCTAGTGTTGACTGAGTGCATTTAGTAAATGCATTCCTAGAAACAACTGAAGGGATCGTATTTGGGACATGTAGACAGTCATCAGTGCAGGTTTTAAGGTATTCATTAGAAAATATTGCTACCCAGAATCTAAGCTCATGATTATGAAAGAATTGATGGAATTGTGAATACCAAGCCTACCGGCACCCCAGTTCCCCAGCAGGGCCATTAGAACACTTCACATTAGTAATAACTTCCTGGCAGGGTAGTGTGGGCTCCCCGTGAACAGTTCATTAGGGGGAGCAGGTTCATTACTACAAAGTGGTTGAGTTTAGAACAAGCTAAATAAGAAGATTAAAATCATTTCAAAGGAAACATTTCATGGGATATTAATACATTGGCTGTAAATAATGAAAGATAATGAGAGCATTAAATCCTACCAACAATATATTAACTGCAAGAGAACTAATTTGTAAATGAGTGCTTTGCTTCTCTCTAAGATGCATTTTCATTTGCTGAAAGAAATGCTGAGAATGGCTACTGAGGGGTCACCTTTGGTAAGACGTGAATGTAGCTTTTAATAGCTGAGTTCTTGTGGACTCACTGCAGTGTTTGGGCTTGGAGTCTTTAGCAGTGAAAAATAAATATCCTAGAGGAGAACAAAGCTACATTATTATTTTTTTCTAAAGAATTAGTAACATTCTCTAAGAGAAGAAATATTCACTGCATGCTTTCTCATAGTATATTTTTGTGTCATGTCCAGGAGTAGATTGCAAATGTAGGGATTTAACTGGCATTGTAGGTGAGTGGGTGGGGACAGAGGAGGCACTGATGGAGGCAGTTTTCCAGGGTTTAGCTTACCTTGTCCCTTTCTTTTTATTGATTTATTTAGCTGTGCCAGGTCTTACTTGTGGTATGCAAGATCTTCCGTCTTCATTGCGGCATGCAATCTCTTAGTGGCAGCATGTGGGATTTAGTTCCCTGACCAGGGATTGAACCCAGGCCCCCTGCATTGGGAGCATAGGGTCTTGGCCACTGGACCACCCAGGAAGTCCCCACCTCATCCCTTTCTGTAATGAAGTGGTACCCAGAGAGAACAGATGCTGAGGGGAGAGGAGCTGGGAGGGAGACAGATAAGATCCCAGATTCTTTTCTCTTGTCCCTAATTTGCTCTAGAAATTAACCTTTTGTGAAAGCTGAGGAATGGAATAGGGATAAAGAAGGATTAACAGAGAGACAGAAAAAAAATCGCTGTTGCTCCATGTGGCTGGGCTTTGACAATATTATAAAATGAGAGTTTAAAGGCTGATCTCTGGAACTATCAAAAGAACAAGCATATTTTGTGAAATCTGTTATCAATGAGTAAGGGGAGGTTTGAGCTTTCTTTGATGTCTACCTGGCTTTTTTATTGACTTTAAATTTGAGTTGAATTAATATTACTTAACCTAGTCTGGCTCCTTGAGTTTTTTGCTAAATATCCCCCAAATCTTTAATTTTATGGAAACAGACCTGGACACAGGAAAGTAGATTAGTGATGTACTAGGGTTACAAATTAGTATCAGAACCAAAAATAGAATACAAAACTAGGTATGATTGGTTATTTGCTTTAACTATTATCTGTTCTTTGTTGTCAGTGAAGAGCTTATTTTGTTGCTAGGATACATCTGGTCACCGTTGAAGGGCATTGTTCTATCTACAATGAAGACACTTGTCTTGATTTATTGCTTTGGAGTCTTAGTAGTTATATTATTTCTTCATTTCACAAAATTTTATAATTCATCATGAGTGTTTTGTCAGTCAGTACAAATTAGAAAGGTCCTATACACTACAGATTCTCTACAGGACCCTCTTTAGTGATTACAAATCCAGTTTTGTTTTTAAATATTTATTTATTTTTGGCTGTGCTGGGTCATGGTTGCTGCACGGGCTTTTCTCTAGTTGCAGAGAGCAGGGGCTACTCTCTTGTGCTGCACGGGCTTCTCACTGTGGTGGCTTCTCTTGCTGCAGAGCTTGGGCTCTGGGCTTCAGTAACTGTGGCACGTGGGCTCAGTAGTTGCAGCTCCCAGGCTCTGGAGCACAGACTTGATAGTTGCGGCTCATGGGCTTAGTTGCTTGTGGCATGTGAGATCCTCCTGGATTAGGGATCAAACCTGTGTCTCCTGCACAGGCTGGCAGATTCCTTACCACTGAGCCACTAGGGAAGCCCGACAAATCCAGTTTTACTAAATCTTGGCAAGGATAAAGCAATTGTTCCAAGTTCATAAAAAACTTCACATTTCTCTTATTTTTTTCTATGTTGTCCAGTAAATCCAGTATTTTTATTTCAATGTCAAATTGCATCTTTTGAATCACACGCACCTCAATATGTGGTGATAAACTTAGAAATTCTGTAGTCTTTTTCTAAGAGTCAGCTCACTAACTTTCTAAATCTTAACTTTGTTCCTTTCCCACAAGAATTGAGAAAGGAAAACTTCTAAAAACCAACACTTTGTTACACAGAAATTCTAATACTGATCTTTCTGTAATCGGATTTTATTGGAGTCTAATGAAACTCAGTTTATGATTCTTAAAAGATGCTAACTGTTTTGTTTTCTATCTACCCTTTTGTTAGGGTAGTTTTTTTTTTTTTTTTTTCTCCCTATGAAGTGTAAAGGCAAACTATTCCAAGCCTATAAAAGCATTAGTACCATTTAGAATCCAGAATGTGAAAGGTTCAATGTAATTAACACAGTTAACAGTTTGCTTCACAGCTTTTTTAAAAATTGACATATCATAGACTGTTGTACTGCTCCTCATTTTGGTAACATTAATAAACAAATGCTTGTAATTTAAGAGTAATTATGAATCCATTCATGTGTGATTTTCTAATGAGTCAAGTAAATAAATCAGCAGTTGGGAGGCATTCTTTAGTTCTTAATTAGAAAACTAGCAGCAAGTTTAAGGTCTTAATCTTTCCTGTTGTCTTGCTCTTATGTAATGGTATGATAAAGTCATTGCATTTAGAGAATGCTGCATTTGACAGCACAATTCTTGGAGCTATGAAATCCTTTTGTCCGTGACTTTCAGAAGCAATACTATTAATCATGAAGTACATTTGCATTGGGCAGAAATAAAATGCTTTGAGATGCTTGGATAGAAAGCGCCAAAGAAAATTATAGCACATTCCATTTTCCAACGATTTTGTGAGTGAGATGTGATAAGTATTGGACTCATTTTATATCTAGAGACATTTGATAATGTGACAGATTAACCCAAAGCCACACTGTAAGATAAGAAAAGAACTTAGATATTGATACTTGATCCCCAAACGATCAGTAGAATAACCTACTGCTCAAATAAAGATGAGTTTATTACTTACTAAAATATGGCAAACACCCCTTTGATGATGTCTAGGATCTAAGAGGGGAGAGACCAGAGGTAGAGATTTATAGCATTTGAAAATCTGATTGAAAGTAGATGGAATTTCCATAAGGGAATCTGATTGCAATCAAGCAAAGTTCAATATTTAGGACTGGTGAATCAAATGTTTACACACTTTACACTTTTTTTTAAAGAAAGATTTTATTTTTATTTTATTTTTGGCCGCACTGGATCTTCATTGCTGAGGCTGTCTAGTGGCAGTGTGCGGGCTTCTTCTTGCAGTGGCTTCTTTTGTTATGGAGCACGGGCTCTAAGTGCTTAGGCTCCAGAAGGTGCAGCCCATGGGCTCAGTAGTTGTGGCTCACAGGCTCCAGAGCGTCCCCTACATTGGCAGGTGGATTCTTAGCCACTGGATCACCAGGGAAGCCCCCCTTTACTCTCTTATTTTCCTTGGCAAGAATTTTCTGGAGCAAACGGTAGAGGCACATTGATATAGGAAACTTCGTTCTTAGTCCTGATAATTCAGCATGGATTAGGTTAGTTCAGAGTTTATTCATCTGTCCACCCACCCATCCATTACCATTTACCCATCCACCAAGATTCATTAAGCACCTACTGTTTTCCCAGCATTATGATGAATACTAGAGATACAGAGATGAATGATGGGGATTTTGGCTTTGAGAAACTCACAGTCTGACAGGGATGACAGGTATTTTAAGATATGATTATAATAACAAGTGTACAACAGAAGAGATAAGACAAATATCAGTCATTTCCAAGTTGTGAAGAGCTTCAGATTTAATGCTTAGGAGATCTGGCTTTATGTGGTAAGGGAAAGACTTTTAGCCTTGGCTGGACTTTAATGTCATGTGGAGATTAAAAGGAAAAGAATGATGGCCCTACCCCAGACCAATTAAAGTCAGAATATCTGGGACAGGGCCTGGACATTTACTGCCCTGGTAATTCCACTGTATAACCAGGGTTGAAGAACCCTGCTAATGAGATTAGGGCATCATCAAGGTTTTCAGTGAAGGCAATGACAAGCTTTCAAGTGGATACAAATGATGGTGATAGTAGTGAGACTGAAGCAGCTGGATACAGAGAACAGGTGATTAAGGTGGAGGCTGAGCACAGGCAGGGGCAAGGGCTGCAGAAGAGGACAAACTCAAGAGAAATTCTGGAGTTTTGTTTGGTCCTCCTCTGATTAACAATATCAGCCCTTCATTTTTACCACAGCATTGAGCAAGAAAACATAGTAAGTTCTCAAAAGTGCATGAGCTGAATTAAACATTGAAACTATTTGATATCTCCTATGTCACCTACATGAAAGTTAAAGTGTTAGTCTCTCAGTTGTGTCTGACTCTTTGAGACCCCATGGACTATAGCCCACCAGGCTTCTCTGTCCATGGAGTTCTCCAGGCAAGAACATTGGAGTGGGTAGCCATTCCCTTCTCCAGGGGATCTTCCTGACCCAGGGATTGAATCCAGGTCTCCTTTGTTGCAGGCAGATTCTTTACCATCTGAGATACCAGGGAAGCCTGCTAAGGCATAGGAAGGGCAAAATCAGTCTGTTGTGGTTTTGTGCAAAGAGTATGGGACATGGGAGTTAAGTTCCTGGCCTTGGATCTTGACTTTGCTTTTGATGTCCGGGAAACAGGAATGAAGCCAAATGTACCTCAAACATTTTCCCACCACTTCCAACCTCACAAGCCTGAAAGCCTTCAAGGTATCAAAGACAGTGTGATCCACCTCCTGAAAACATGGGAGGACTGAAGTGATTCATCTCACTGAAAGGAGCTGAACTGCTCTAGGACCCGGTACAATGAAAACCAGGGTTTCCTCTCAGTAGTTTTCCCAGGGATGATCTATGAACAGATGAGATCATAGCTGTGAAAGAATGTTGAGCATTAAAAAGAAGATAGGTTAAAAAACTGGGCCCAGGGAAGCTCCCTAAGCCAGTGTTCAAAGATATCCCTGTGATGGGGACCTTAAGGCTGCCACTGCGACTCCAGAAATTTCAGAGAAGTCTCCCCTAAAGTCTCAATCCTTGGGCCCTCAGCCCTCGTCCTTGATCTCATAGCTCTTTTCCTTTGTATTATCTGTGTTGCCCACGCCCCTTAGTTCAAGGGTGGCAGGCAGTGTTTCAGATGGGCGTAGTGCTACAGAGCTAAGTGACCCCTTCTGATGTGGCAGGTTTTTTTGCATGGTGTCTTGCATTATTTGGTCCTCACAACCTAAAGAACCATAGCTAACACAGAAATCCTGCAGTCTTCTTCCACTGATCATAGCATGACATAGTATGATGCCCCCCAGGGAATAAACTAGCAAATCCCCTACACAACAGTATGAGAGAGAGCCATAGAAGTAGAATTTATTTGACCCTCATAATAATCCAGTAAGTCACCTACTATTGTTATAACCATTCTACAGATGAGTAAAATGAGAGATTTCTCTATGCTCTCTAGTTTTTGCCTTGGAGATGGTTAGATAGCATCACCGACACAACTGATATGGATGTGAGAAAACTCCAGGAGGTAGTGGAGGACAGAGGAGCCTGGCGTGCCACAGTCCACGGGGTCGTAAAAAGTCAGAGGTGACTTAGCAACTAAGCAACAGCTATAGGTTCCTGCTCTTCTTGATACCATTTCAGGCCTTCCCCTGTTTATTTATTTATTTATTTAGGTATTCTGTCCAGGTTATGAAAATTTCACCCCCCCAGTGGCTTTTCTGGAGTATGTGTGTGTACTCATTCGTTCAATTGTGTCCAGCTCTCTGTGTCCCCATGTATTTAGCCTGCCAGGCTCCTGTGTCCATGAACTTTCCAGGCAAGAATACGGGAGTGGGTTGCCATTTCCTCCTCCAGGGGATCTTCCCAACTCAGGGATCAAACTCCTGTCTCTTGCATCTCCTGCATGGGCAGGTCAACCCTTTACTAGTCAGTCAGTCAGTTCAGTTGCTCAGTTGTGTCCAACTCTGCGACGCTATGGACTGCAGCATGCCAGGCTTCCCTGTCCATCACCAACTCCTGGAGCTTGCTCAAACTCGTCCATTGAGTCGGTGATGCCATCCAACCATCTCATCCTCTGTCGTCCCCTTCTCCTCCCGCCTTCAATCTTTCCCAGCATCATGGTCTTTTCCAATGAGTCAGCTCTTCACATCAGGTAGCCAAAGTATTAGAGTTTCAGCTTCAGCATCAGTCCTTCCAATGAATATTCAGGACTGATTTCCTTTAGGATTGACTAGTTTGATTTCCTTGCAGTCCAAGGAACTCTCAAGAGTCTTCTCCAACACCACAGTTCAAAAACATCAATTCTTCCTAGCTCAGGCTTTCTTTATAGTCCAACTCTTGCATCCATACATGACTATTGAAAAAACCATAGCTTTGATTAGATGGACCTTTGTCAGCAAAGTAATTCTCTGCTTTTTAATATGCTGTCTAGTGTTGTCATAGCTTTTCTTCCAAGGAGCAAGCGTCTTTTAATTTCATGGCTGCAGTCACCATCTGCAGTGATTTTGGAGCCCAAGAAAATAAAGTCTGACACTTTTCCCATTGTTTCTCCATCTATTTGCCGTGAGGTGCCAGTAGTGCCACTATAGTCTTTCAATAGCCTTTCTAAAGCTCTTACTGCTTTATAGACTTAGACAAACTACTTCCTAGTTTTCTAAATGTTCACAACTCTTTACTTAAAATAGTTTGCTCACTCAACTTAGGGAGCCCAGGATGTTTTGCTTCTTTCCTCCACACAGTTTCCCTATCTCTGCTATTCCTTCATCAGGACTTTGCCTAACCTGAGAGCTAGTCCAAGGTCACCATGACAAACACAATGTCTTGGCATCTGAACCTCCTCAATAACAGTATTAATATATCCTGTAGCACTCAACACAATGTAAGGCAGTCATACCTCCAGAAGGCAGTCATAAAAGTTTTTGTAGAGTGATCATTGATTCTTATGTGTCAGCTGGACTGGGCAATAGGGTGCACAGATATTTGGTCAGACATTATTTTGGTGTGTCTGTGAGGCTGGCTCTGGATGAGCATTTGAATGAACCAATTCAAATGAACATTTGAATTGGTTGAGAAAGCAGATTACTCTCCCTAACGTGGGTGACCCTCATCTGATCAGTTGAAGGCCTAAATAGAACAAAAAGGCTGAATAGGAGAGAATTCCTTTTTGCCTGTCACTGATTGGTATCAGTGTTGTTGTTGTTTTTTCCTGCCTTTGAATTCAAACTGAAATATCAGCTCTTCCTGAATCTCCAGCCTGCAGGCCTTCAGACTGGAGCCACTGAGTCTCCTGGGCCTCTGCCTCCTGTAGATTGGCTCATACAATCATCAGCCAACATAACTGTATTTTTTATTTTCTTTCTACACACACACACACACACACACACATCCTATTCTGTTTCTCTGGAAAAACCTGACTAATACATTGTAGCATTAGTATTTCCCACTTTTATGGCTTCCTCACACTGACGTGGAGAAAATTTACTAGCTAACTTTATGGGGCTGTTAACACTATGTCTTACCATGGTCAATAGCAGAAGGTTACAGAATTCATGCATTAGCTATTAGTCTTTGGCTTCAGATTAGTACTCTTGGTTTTGAGGTACAGAAATCCAGCTTTATTTTAGGCAAAAAGATACATTTATTGGCTCAAGACTTAAAAAAAAAACTTGAATGGTTCTCATTTGGACTGGCTCTCTCTGCATGATTGAAAAAAATAGCTGTCCACAGAGACCATGTTTTATATCTAATGACTTCTCTCCCCACTGAAGGACTCCCTGTTGTACATGGAAATAATCTGGAAAAAGACTGGAATTTGCCCAGATTGGGGTAGGTACCCACCCATGTTCCAATTAATCATGTCTAAGGAAATGGGGTCTAATAAGAAAATGACAGCTATGAAACTTCCTTTTCTAGCTATCTGAGAGAGAGTAGTCCTCTGGACCTTAATCACATAACTCATTATCCTTGCAGGACGGAGGGGTGGCACCCAGCGACCACATCACCCGGATCTACTATTGCATGAGTTGTAGGAGGGAGAAATCACCTGGACACCTTTACGATGTCAAGTCATTTGTTCAGGATTATGGCTTGAATTTATTGTCCTCTTTCTCATGAGCCTCTTGATATTTATCATGTCATGCCTCAGGCCCCAGTTTACTGCAGTCCTTCAGAAGTCCCAGGCTCTGTACACAACCATTGTTATTCTAAGGACATACTGTTGATCTCAAATCTTGCAACTTCCCTCCTAGTCCCCTAAATTTTCTTGCTGTGTCCTCTGGAACTCCTGATCTGTGATCAACAGACTCTGCTTGTAGAGGAGCGTTCCTCTTGTCTCCATGTCTTCACTGAAACTTAGTTTGCCCCCTTCTAACACAGTTTTCCCTGCAGCCCTTGCTAGTGGAGGCTGTTCTCTTTATTCTTCTCTTGCCCCATGACAGGAGGTGAGCACCCTCCTTACTTCTCATGGTCACATTTAAATGACTTTTTCTTTCTCATTCAAAGCCCTAAGCTCCTTTTACTTTATGACATTCTGCTTCACCACCCACCAACCCTTCTGAAGCTGTCTTTTATGACATCTTGATCAATCTCATTTACTGAAGACTAACTTCTTGATCATTGCTTCCACTGCCATTTCTACTCCTTCCTGTCTGTCTTCTCTCCAGACATAGTGCATAACCATTTACTTCCTCATCTTCACTGTCATCACCCAAGACAATTTCTCTTGTCAGGACCTCGACAATAGTTTCCTAAATGGCCTCTCTAAAGCCAGTTTATTTCCCCCAACATCTACAGTAGTCTTTTAAAAATGAAAATCAAGTCATGTCACCATTCAGCCTCCAACTAGCAGACCTAAGATCTCTCAATGGTCATGCATGCTTCCTAGAAGAAACTCCTTGCCATAGGCTTCAAAGCCCTGGATGGTTTGACTCCTACTAATTTCCCCAGCTTCAACCCATAGTATATGCCCACGAACCACCACCTCCCAGCCACATTACTCTTATTTGCTTTCAAAAAGACAAGTTCTTGTGTTTCTAGGACCTTAGCATGTGCTATTGCTTCTATCTGGAATTGTATTTCCACTGAAGTTATCCCACTTTCTCTTCATGGGGTTGGTCACTTCTCATCTTTTATGTCTAAATTGCAATGTCATTCCCCAGAGAGGTTTGCCTTGGCCAGTCTGTTGAAAGTGGCTGTGACTGTTTCCTCCTGTCACTAGCATCTGTTACCTTGGCCTGTTTATACATTTTATAGCAAAACTCCCACAATCTATGACTAAATTAATATAAAATCCATGAGGGAAGATATCATCTGTTTTATTTTCAGTTCTGCAGTACCTATCCAGGCCCAAGAAGCAGAATGTGCTGCATGAACATGTGTTAAATTAATAATATTTATTGTATACCTACCATGGTCCTTTTAATTAAGACTCTTTATCCTGCATCCTCTGAGAACAGAGCCCAGTGTTAGGTACATAGCCGGACATAAATAAAGTGGTTATTGTGTCTCACATTATAGGAACTTGGACAGGTCTTTTTACCTTTCTGGAACTCATCTACTTTGTAAATTGAGAGGATTCAATGTAAAAGAGAGAACAGCCTTTTATTCCTTCCACATGTTTTTGGTCACAGCACATCCCCATTAGTAATTTCTCTCAGTGAACACAGTGACTACTGGGGAATCATTCGATGGATTCTCCAACCCTTTGCCTTAAAATGAAAGGACTCTCAATTATCTCTCATAGCTTCCAGCACATTTATGCAACATTTATGATACCTTCCTTCACACAAAGTAGTTGTATAAATCATCCTACAACCATTTGGGGGATATTTGGTCACCCTTTCAATGGCAGAAGCATAAAATATAAGTGAATTAGTTTTACAACACTTCTTTATTAAGCACATTATTTATTAAGTGATCTTTGTGTGCTGGATATTCTGCTAGGCTCCTGAGAAAGGATGGTGAACAAAAGCAGATCTAGAGCTTACTCCTACAGAGCTTTGGGGCAGGCATGTGAGATAGACTTTGAACAAATGAATGTACTAGTGGACATGTAATTATAAGATAGCTAAATTCTTTAAAGGAAAAATTAGTTTCTATGAAGATGTGTAACAAAGGTTGACACAGACTAGGGTGGCAAAGAATCTTCTGGGAGAAAGCAGTGGTGCAGCTGAAGCATAAAGGATGCCTGAGCTGTTAACCTGTCTGGCAGTGGGAGTGAGGAGAGGAGGAAAGCATTTCAGGCAGAGGGGGTGGCATTTGCTAAGGCTCTGTGCTAAAGCTCTGGAACTCTAGGGCGAGCTCTAGGAACTGAAGGAAGGTGTCAGTGGGGTTGGAGAGTAGAGAATGATGCAGAGGATGGTATTATTATTATTATTTATTTTTTTGAGGATGGTATTATTTAATGCTTGCAAGGTGGGCAGGAGCCAGAAACGAAGGACCCTATGGTCCACATGGAGGTTTTCAATCTTCAATTTAGGATTTGTGGGAAGGCAATAGTGGTGTTTCTCATGGTGTTACCATCATTGGGCTGGTTTTGAGAGTGTTACCCAGGCTGCTATGTGGACAGTGTGCTGGAGGAGGGCTAGAGTATAGGCATACCAGTTCAGGTCAGTTCAGCCGCTTAGTCGTGTCCAACTCTTTGTGACCCCATGGACTGCAGCACACAAGGCTTCCCTGTCCATTAGCAACTTCCAGAGCTTCCTCAAACTCATGCCCATCAAGTCGGTGATGCCATCCAACCGTCTCATCCTCTGTTGTCCCCTTCTCCTCCTGCCTTCAATCTTTCCAATGAGTCAGTTCTTCATTATCAGGTGGCTGAAGTATTGAAGCTTCAGCTTCAGCATTAGTCCTTCCAATGAATATTTAGGACTTTTATGAATGACTGGTTTGATCTCCTTGTAGTCCAAGGGACTCTCAAGAATCTTGTCTCAAGAGTTTAAAAGCATCAGTTCTTCAGAGCTCAGCTTTTTTTATGGTGCAACTCTTGCATCTGTACATGACTACTGGAAAAACCATAGTTTTGACTAAATGGACCTGTATCAGCAAAATAACATCTCTGCTTTTTAATATGCTGTCTAGGTTTGTCATAGCTTTTCTTCCCAGGAGCAAGAGTCTTTTAACTTCATGGCTGCAGTCACCATCTGCAGTGATTTTGGAGCCCAAGAAAATAAAGTCTGTCATTGTTTCCCCATCTATTTGCCATGAAGGGAGATCAATTAATAGCGGGCCATTTCAGAAGCCTTTGCAAGAGAAGATGGTAGCATGGGCTAGGAAAGCAGGACTGGACGAGGGTGCATTTGAGGAGAGTGTATTTAAGCAAGGATGCTGGCTCGGTGCCATGCCCTGAGGTGAACACTAGGGTAAGATTAGGCTTTGGGAGCAGGTCATGAGTTCAGTCTTATGTAGGCTGAGACCAAGATGCGTTTAAGCCATTCAGCGGTCAGTTACAGAATGGGAGTTAGACACCTGGTTTGCAAGCTGAGAGGAGGGGTTTGTCTTGAGAATCTTAGGGACTAGAACTGTTAGTCAAGGGCAGGAGTCTGGATGAAACTGCCTAGGAAGAGAACAAAAATAAGAAAAGAGTGTGGTAGAGGGTACAGTCTTGAGGAGCTTTATCACATGGTCTGTTAAAGGCAAAAAAAGCAAAGCAGGCAGAGATCAGAGAAGAATTTTACAGGTGTGAGTTTGAGTGAGTGGGAGGTGAGAAATGGAAACTCTGGGTTTAGACAACTCTTTCAAGAGATTAGCTGTAAAGAGCAGCAGAGCAATTGAAAACTGTAGAGTGAGAAGAGAATTCTTTTTTTTTTTTAAGATGGGGTAATCTTGAGCATGTATAATTATTGATGGGAAAGATTCAGCTGAAAGCAGGGAAGCTGATTTATGTAGGAAAGAGAAGGTTTCAGAGATTGGAGAGAAAAAAGGCTCCAAACATGGAACTGGCCAGGGAGGAGGGCCAGGCAGGTGCACCGTCTCCTCTAGCAGAAAAGAGAGAACAAGGCATAACATGGATTACGTGTTGGGGAGTTCATTGGTTATTTCTTTAAAATTATTTAGTCTTTTAATCCTAGGCTTTAGGAGAGAGAAGAGATTTCCCCCCATTTTTTCTTTTCTTTTGCTTATTTGTCTGTGCCAGGTCTTCACTGCCACTTGGAGGCTTAGTTGTCCTGCAGCTTTTGGTATCTTAGCTCCCCGACCAGGGATCAAACTCTGCATCCCCTCCATTGAAAGCTGGATTCTTAACCACTGGACCACCAGGAAAGTCCCCGCTTTTCTTTTTCTTTTAAAGAACAATCACAGCAACCTTAAGACTTCTGCTCCCTTCATTTTGCTTTCCAACAGCTTCATTGACATTTTCCTTTATTCAGATTCTCACTCATGACCTGATGTAGAAGACTGAGGCAAATTGCTTAATACCTCAAAATTAGATCCTCTAACAAAATATTTATGCTGCTTTCAAAAGGACAGGATTAAAAAAAAATGTGAATAGCTTTTCAGATATTGTATCTACACGACAAGTGATTAAAATGCTGTATTTGTAATCGTTACCTTCAGTTCCAAGATTAAAATAAGCAATCTCACTGGTTGCAGAGAAACCAATTAAACACAACTTTATTGAAAGCAATTGTGAGTGTGGGAAGGGACCAGGGAAATAGAAAATCATGTAATTTCAAATATGTAATTTCTCAATCTTTTGTGTTGGTTAAGTCTCTTTAACCTTCTGTGATAGGAAACCTATCTAGAATTCTGATTGCGCTGGTATCCAAAAACTGCCAGGTGTACAGTCCAGCGAGAGCACTGCTTGCAATTTGATTGCTGAGCAATTGATCAGCTTCATAGTGGAACGAGCCATTTTGTTTCCAAGACAACAAAGAGTCATAAAATTATCGATCCAGTTGCTCTGGGCTACCCTAATGGTAAAATTAGGTTGATGGAGCATGATCTGACAATTGTTTGATGATTCCCTGTTGGTCTTGGCCTTCCCACTTTAGGACTAGTTGTACATAATCACTAAATCCTTGCAGTCAAGGTGAACCTTATCTGCCAATAATCTTAGTGGAGAAGATGTTTTAATTCTAATATCATTTCCTTTCTCCAACTTCAATATCTGAAGAAAAGGCTGCAAAGTAGAATTCAGGGAGTAGAAACGTCCGTCTCTCAGGTACTCTTCATCTTCACCACCAACTCCCACACACTTTCCTTTTAAAAAATGGCCTGACTGCAAAAAAACAATTACTCAAGGAGACACCTGATTCCTTCCCCTTTCCACTCTTAACCAACCATGCGATACATTTCCAGAGAGTCCATCCGTTTTTTCCTTTAGTGTTCTCTCAAGTGTTCAGTGTGTGCTGGGTAAAGCGTCAGGTTCTTTCCCACCTGTGCTCACACTTTTACAGTTATGCTGGCCTGAGAGTTCGTTCCTGACGACAGTGGCATACCCCATTAGTCGGTTGTCATATTTTCTCTATTTCTTTCAGGGGTCTGTATGTATGGACATCAAAAACAAACCAGTGAGTCTGTTCTTTTCTTGCTCTGTGATCAGCCCCAAGTTTGGTGGTGAGGTAGGGAAAGGGGCAAGCAGCTATGAGCCATGTTCCCAGTTGTAGCTAACGTGGTTTTCAGTGACAGTAATCCCCATACCCAACATGAGGGCCTAGAATCTGACAGCGGATTTTTTCCCCCTGATCTGTGACATTATTTATGGGTAAAGTTTAACAGAATTATATAAACCAGGGGCTTCCCTGGCCATCCAGTGGTTAAGACTTCCCCTTCCAATTCAGAAGATGTGAATTGGGACTCCTGGTCAGGGAGCTAAGACCCCACATGCCTTGTGGCCAAAAAAACCCAACAAAATAAAATATATAAAACAGAAGCAGTATTGTAACAAATTCAAGAAAGACTTTAAAAATGGTCCATATTAAAAAAAATCTTTAAAAATAACTATGTAAACTGAGTCATGGCTATAATATTAATGAATAATGTTCAATAAAATAACACAATTTTTTGAAGTTGAGGTTTTCCTAAAAAAGTTAGACTAGGTCTATAAGTGGAAGTAAATACACAGTTTATTTCATTTCAACTCAGCAAACCTTTCTTGATTACTCATCCTGCACCTGGTTCTGTGATAGGTGATGTGACTGCAAATCCCAGCTCTGGGAAGGAAGACTAACTGCTCCATGACACCAGGATACTTGCTATAATGGAGGAAGGCAAAGGGTACTTTGGGAACCAAGGAAAGGGAATGTCTAACTGCTGAAGAAGAAGGCATTTTCTTTCAGACTTTAAAGAGCAGGTGATACCTGAACATAATCTTGAATTGAACATTGGCCAGACTGAGAA
Organism: Bison bison bison; assembly: GCF_000754665.1. Taxonomy (NCBI): domain Eukaryota; kingdom Metazoa; phylum Chordata; class Mammalia; order Artiodactyla; family Bovidae; genus Bison; species Bison bison. The sequence goes on along the minus strand of NW_011495072.1, from coordinate 19,303,223 downwards.
GTGAGAGGAAGAGATTCCAGGTCTCAGGAAAACATATGCAAAGGCACAGAAGCACTGAAGAGCACGTATGTGTGGAGGAAGACAGGTCCCTGGGGATGACTAGGCTGAAGGTCCTCTAGAGTTATGCGTGGGACAGGTCACCATGGTATGGAGTTGCAGGTGAAACTTTCTCAGAAGAGATTCTACTTGAATTTAACTTTGAAAATGGCAGTGAGGAGGGTAGACAAATGAGAGAAGTTGGAATCCTAGATGGAAAAACAGCATCCAGGGAAGAAATGACCCAGCAATTAGGGAAGGCAGAAAGCAAACCAGGCTGCTTGGACTAAAGAAGCAGAAATGAGCAAGGAAGTGAAAATGTGAGAGCATTAGTCATTCAGCTGTGTTGGACTCCTTGTGACCCCGTGGATTATAGCCTGCCAGGCCCCTCTGTCCATGGAATTCTCCAGGCAAGAATATTGGAATCGGTAGTAATTCCTTTTTCCAGGAGATCTTCCCAGAACAAGGAAGGGTCCATAGGTATTATCTATTGTTGCAGAGCATGGGCACAAGACGAGCTTGGTAGTTGTGATGCACAGGCTTAGTTGCTTGGCAGCATATGGGATCTTCTCGAACCAGGGATTGACTGGCATCCCCTGCATTGACATGTAGACTCCTACCCACTGGACACTGGACCACCAGGGAAGTCCTGAAAACATTTTTAAGATAAAAAAATTTTTAAGCATAATCTTGCTCAATCATTTTATTTTACAGATGAGAAAACAAGGCTTAAATTGATACAGTAGGCCAATATATAATGAAGTTGACAAAGCACTTATCCCGAGATTCAGCCATTTTTACACCTAAGTTGTACTCCATAGCCATGCTTCTCAAAGCTTTTGCTATCATGTCACATGTTGAAAATATTAATATTCCTCTGCATGCAAATACCATCTCCCCTAGTATCACAAACATAACCTATTGATAAGACAAAGCTTTGTTTATTGTCTACCACTGACTTAGAACTTTGGCAGTATCTGGGAAGGGGGAAGTCAGAATCAGAACTTACTGGGAAACAGGAATTTTAAGGCAGGTACTTCATTGTGAGAGCTTGATTAAGACTGAGTAAGGATCATGATACAACAGTTCAGGATGATGGGAACAGCAGGGTGAGGATTTTGAGGCAAGAAATTCAAAGAACCTTAGGGCAAAAACTGTCTGCTGATGCTTTTCATCGAAGAGTTGATAAGTCTTTGGGGAAATTTCTGCTATGAACAATCAAATGATTTGTCTGAGCAAAGGACCCTTGGGAAGTAAAGTAATGCTAATGTAGTGAAATAACAAAACTATGTTATTGTCAACAGGAAGATCTGACTTCCATTTTCAGAGTCCCAGATGAGCATGGGAGTAAATGATTTGGGTTCTTTTTGACTGCAAGCACTGCCATAAACAGATGAGGCAGCTCATGGATAGAGAGGACCAGAGAGGGGCTCTGGTCAACCCAGGACCTGAACTGGTCAGTCTTAGGGCAGGAGAGATGCACTCTTAACCCATTCATGCCCCAGGAGGTCAGCATCCTGGCTTAGCACCTGTCTTAGCAAAAGAGAGAAATATTAAAAAATTTCATAGCGATATTGTTTGTAAGGCTATTAAGTTGGAAAATAATTCATCAACAGGAGAATGAATAGATACCTTGTGATATATTCAAATAAAATCGGATATTCTGAAAAAGAATGAGTTACAACTTCATATATTAATATATGACTCATAAATACAATCTTAAGGGACCAAGTCAAGTTGCCAAAGAATATATGCAATATTATAACCTTTATATACCCAAAACACACGTTGGATAGCACAGACACCTATTTATGTCACTGTAAAGCATGTGTACATGCTCCGTTGCTCAGTCGTGGTTGATTCTTTGCGACCCCATGAACTGTAACCCACCAGGCTCCTCTGTCCGTAGGATTTCCCAGGCAAGTACTGGGGTGGGTTGCCATTTTCTTCTCCACAAGATCTTCCCAGCACAGGGATACAACCCACGTCTCCTGCATTGGCAGGGGGATTCTTTACCACTGAGCCACCTGGGAAGCCCATGAAAGTTATCGTAATAGGGAAGAACAAATTGACTCCATATTGGAGCTATTTCTTTTACTTTCACCTTTGTAGTAGATTGCTTTTGCTGCAAGTTAATCACTAAAGGGATGTTTCCTATAGTCTAAATAATACACAACAGCCGGTCTCTGAGCGCCCTGCCTCTCATGTAAAGAGCATTAAGCCAAAATACCTTTGTGTAGCTCATAGGGAACATCTCTACCGGGTCCACCTGTGAATGGCTTCAGCAAAGTTGGAAATTAACACATTCCCACCAGAGTCTGCCTGGAACCAGAACTTTACTCCTTCCCCTTTTAGCATAAAAGAAGCCTGAATTCTAACTTGGAGAAGATGATCCTTCGAGACACTAGTCCACCATCTTCTTGGCCTGCTGGCTTTCAGAATAAAGTCATTCTTCCTTGTCCCAGCAACTCATCTCTTGATTTACTGGTCTGTTGTGGGGAGCAGTCTAATAAGATGCAAGTGAAAGATAAACAACAAACCCTGGGTGGTGATCATCTTCTCTATCTGGGAGGGGTGCACAGGCCTCTTCAACTTGGATGGTTATGCTATTTTTAAAGTTAGGCAATAATTTCACAGGTGTCATATTTTATTTTATGCCTTTTTGTACACCTAAATATTCCCTAAGATTTTTCCAAACATTGAAAGAAATAGTTTTGTAGACACTAAAGCTTAGATAAGTGAGTGATTTTCTCAAAACCCAACACATTAGACAAAGATATGGGTTTCTGCTCCTTTACAGAAAAGTGCCATGAATCCTAGTGATGAGTCTGTGTGTGTGTGTGTGTGTGTGTGTGTGTGTGTGTGTTTTCTGGACTTAAGGAGAAAGAGCACACCCATGGTGATTCAGTCTCCTAGAACCAGGTTTTTGTATATGTCATCAACCGTCTGCTACAGAGAGGTTGATAATTGCTATCATTCTCTGAAAACAGTTATCCTGGAAAAGAGTTGGAGATAGGTGGGAGTGGACCGCAGTGAAAGGGAGATTTGAATTCGCCATTAATTCATGAGACAAGCTCGTAACTTGCCATAGTGAACAGAGAGAGTAATCTAATTTGGGAGCCTAGGGCTATAGATTGCCTGAGAGATAACTTCTCAAGCCAGAAATCAAGTGAGGGTAACCGTAGGCTACAAATGCAAGATGTAAATAATAAGCATGAATAAAACAAAAAGAACCCCTGGGTCACATTTAAATTTTCACTTAAATGTCCAGTAGAATTGCCTGCGGGATTCCTATTGATTTTTACAATGAGTTTTGTAATGTTTATTACAAACTGAACTATTTTAGTTCAATGAATCCACCACTTAACTTTCTACAGCATAACAAAGGGGGAATAAGTGATTGTTCCTGCAGAGATTGGCTTATAGCCCACTTCTACACAGAACCATGCGGTCAAAGCTCTAGCAACCTCAGGGTGATTGACAGCACATGAACCAAGCAATTATTTTCAGTATCTCTACTTTGCAATTACCTTAAAATTTGAAAATGGATAATTAGTTCCTAATTCTTTAGTCAATATAAAAACCTTCAGTGTTTGAGCTAGGCTGAACCTGGTGGTATTACTCTGAACCTTTCCAAATGATTCAATTAACCTATGGTATGCCAAGGTGACTTAGCTCAAAAAGGTATCAAGTATCAATGTTTAAATTTATAGTGTGTATCAGTGGTCACGTGTGCATGTGTGCGTGTGTGTGCTTAGTTGCTCAGTCACATCCGACTCTTTTTGTGACCCTATGGAATGTAGCTCGCCAGACTTCTTTGTCCATGGAATTTCCCAGACAAGAATACTAGAGTGGATTACCATTCCCTTCTCCAGGGAATCTTCCCCACCCAGGGATCAAACCCATGTCTCTTGCATTGGCAGGCAGATTCTTTACTACTGAGCCACGTGGGAAGTCCATCAATGGGCACATACCCCAACAAATCTGTTCATGTGATGGGAGAATCATCTTTTCTTTGACCTCTTCACTTAACTCAGCCCCAGTCCTCACACAGCATGGATTTATGACCTCTAAGATGCACAATTATAGCTTTGTGGAAGGAGAACTCTAGGATTTTTGGAAGCTACAGCAGTACATTTTATGGAGTGTTTGAACTCAAGGGTGGATGACATTTGTGAAGTCATGCTTCCTATTCAGTGGCTATAACTCATTGATTTGTAGCTTTTGAAAGATTGATAGCAAAAGTGAAATTGAAAATGATATCTGTGCAATAATAGACTATATCAAAGTTAAGGTGATTTTGTGGAAACAAAGACCATCCAATAAATTGAATACATTTTCTATAATGCTCTTTACTTAGAATTTTGGTAGCAGAAGGGGGTTCAGTATATTATAAAACATCTTAGAAATATTTAACTTGGGTTAAGTGAAGGAGGAGAGTGAAAAGTTGGTTTAAAACTCAACATTCAGAAAACTAAGATCATGGCACCTGGTCCCATCACTTCATGGCAGATAGATGGGGAAACAGTGGAAACAGTGTCAGACTTTATTTTTCTGGGCTCCAAAATCACTGCAGATAGTGATTGCAGCCATGAAATTAAAAGACACTTACTCCTTGGAAGGAAAGTTATGACCAACCTAGATAGCATATTCAAAAGTAGAGATATTACTTTGCCAACAAAGGTCCGTCTAGTCAAGGCTATGGTTTTTCCTGTGGTCATGCATGGATGTTAGAGTTGGACTGTGAAGAAAGCTGAGCACCGAAGAATTGATGCTTTTGAACTGTGCTGTTGGAGAAGACTCTTGAGAGTCCCTTGGACTGCAAGGAGATCCAACCAGTCCATTCTACAGGAGATCAGCCCTGGGATTTCTTTGGAAGGAATGATGCTGAAGCTGAAACTCCAGTACTTTGGCCACCTCATGCGAAGAGCTGACTCATTGGAAAAGACCCTGATGCTGGGAGGGATTGGGGGCAGGAGGAGAAGGGGACGACAGAGGATGAGATGGCTGGATAGCATCACCAACTCTATGCACAAGGATGAGATGGCTGGATGGCATCACCAACTCGATGCATATGAGTTTGAGTGAACTCCGGGAGTTGGTGATGGACAGGGAGGCCTGGCGTGCTGTGATTCATGGGGTCGCAGAGTCAGACACGACTGAGCAACTGAACTAAACAAAGACCAACACTAACATTAAATACAGAAAGCTTGAAATCCCTAAGCAAAAAAATGGTATAATTCATTTGGAAGAAAATACATCACTACTGTGACATTAATTACTAATTTCCAAGTTTCAGTTTTTGGAATATGTGCCACCTGTCAGAGGAAGCCCCTAATTTCCCAGTTGTTTAATGTGATGCTAATAATTTCTAACTTGAAATATGTTCATATGGTTTTATCTTTAAGAAAATAACCTTTTGAGTGTAATTTACTTTGCACGTACTGATTCCCTATTAAAATATTAAATAACTTTAACCTTTTCTTTCTGTCCCTTTTTCTCTTTTTTTCCTTCCTTCTTTTCTGCTGCCTTTCTTTCCTCTCCCATCCCTGTGTCCCTCACCCATTTGTTCTTTGGGTTCCATAACTAAATAAAATTTCAACTAGCCGATAAATTCATGCTTCCTACAAGTACTTATTCTTTTTTTTTGACTGTGCTGGGTCTTTGTTGCTGCTTGTAAGTTTCCTTACCCTGCAGCTGGGATCTTAATTCCCAGACCAGGGACCAAATCCATGTCCCCTGCATTGGAAGGTGTATTCCTAACTACTGGATCACCAGGGAAGTCCCTCTTGAACAAAGTTGGTGAGGGGCACGCAGCAAACAATAGCAACCGAGGACCTGCCTCAACGTGGTTCCTGGCTCTGTTGGTAGCCCCAAGAAGAGCGAAAGGCCCAATAGCAGGTAATATTGTATCAGTACTTGCCCAACCTGGTGAGAGGGAAAACATATCTGGATTCAGTTTGAATATTTGAAAACTTGCCTTTTCTGTATCTCATTTGTGAGGAGACAGGTTCATAAGCTTTATAAACAAACACAAAACAAAGCCTTGTAGAGCCCCAATTCATCTAAGAACCTCTTTGTTGTCATTCAGCTGCTAAGTTCTGTCCAACTCTTTATGACCCTGTGGACTGCAGCACTACCAGGCTTCCCTGTCCTCCGCCATCTCCCAGAGTTTGCTCAAACTCATGTCCGTTGAATCAGTGTTGCCATCCAACCATTTCATCCTCTGTTGCCTGGCTCTCCTTCTAGTCTCAATCTTTCCTAGCATCAGTGTTTCCTAAGAACCTTTAGTTTGCCCTTTTTCATTAATAAGATTTAATCTAAAAATGGGAACTAGGAATACCTCACTATTACCAGGTGACACATGAAGTGACTTTTGCTGACGGTGTGAGTTCTCCTTGATATTTACCGAGACTCCCTTAGTGAATACCTGGTGCTGTGTTTAGGTCAGAAAATATAAATCATGTAAGTAAAACACTGTTGTTTGCCTTTTTTTTTAATGTAGGAAAAGGATAATCAGTTTTATTTGATGGGCTATGCAGGCTCTAAACTATTGATGACTCATTATATACTTAATTTAGAATTTAAAGAAGGAATTCAGAAAAATGGAGCTTTTAGGAAGCTTTTTATTTATTGCTGTAGAAAGGTCAGTTTGTATCAGAAATGGGCTTGTTTTGGCATTTTATATACATTATAATGATTTATCTTCTTGTAATTTAAATAGATTATATCAGAAGCAGAGGACCTAATGAGTAAATTTAGATTTTGAAAGAATAGTTAAGATAACTTTACCTGGTATATGCAGAATAAAAAGGTATAATAGAAGAAGTTATACATGATAAAAATTCTACACTGAATAATCCAGTAATCGGAGTTATCCTTCAAAAATGTAAATATGATTTCCTTAATTAAAGTAACTCTTTAGACAACTTGATGACAAGCACATGTCAAAGTTTAATTTCAAACTTGCTATAAATGAAGAGGCCTCTGAAAAAGCTAATTTAAAGACATTCTTGGTAGAGATATTTTATATAAAATTTAATTGCAGACAATAAGAGTATTAGGCTCCTCATAAGGCTAGGTAGACAGGTGATGGATAATTCCTTTTCCAGAAGAAATTCTTAATTTCATTAAAATATACCAGGATACTGTTTAAGCATTATTAGGAATGGCATGTATTTCTCAAAAAGGGTTATACATTATATCTTATAAAATCCAGGTTTGGTGCAATTTTCTTTCTCATGACAGTTCTCTGTTTGTGACCTCAAATTGCTTCTCATACTACTCAGGATAAAATCTCGATCCTTGTAAGACTTCATATAGTCTGATGTCATTTCATATGACTTGACTTCTTCCTTCATGTTTCTTGAATGTGCTCACGATGCTGCAGCTGTAGAGCTTTTTGTCTCGGCTGTTCCCTCCGCCTGGAATATGTGTATCCTACACAAGCTCACAGCTTGCCCCTCAGTTCTTTCACGTCTCTGCTGAAATGTGACATCTTTTAGAATCACAACCCTCCCAAATGTAAATTGGTGTGGTCACTATGGAGAACAGTATGGAGGTTCCTTAAAAAACTGAAAATAGAGTTAATATATGATCCAAGATCCCACTTCTGGGCATGTATCTAGACAAAACTATAATCCAAAAAGATTATAATTTTCAGCATTTCACTGTAACACTCTTTAGAATAGCCAAGACGTAAGAACAACCTAAATGTCCATCAAGAGAGGAATGGATAAAAATGTGATACCTATATGCAATGGAATATTACTCAGCCATAAAAAGAATGAAATAATGCTATTTGCAGTAACATGGATGCTAGAAATGATCATACTAAGTAAGACAGAAAAAGAAAAATATCATTATGGTATTGCATGTATATGGAATCTAAAATAAATGAACTTATTTATAAAACAGAAACAGATTCACAGATGTAGAAAACAAATGTATGGTTACCAAAGGAGAAAGGGGGCAGAATGGGATAATTAGGAATTTGGGATTAACATATACTTACTATTATATATAAAATAAACAAACAGGTCCTATTGTATAGCACAAGGAATTATACTCAATTATCTTATAATAACCTATATGAGAAAAGAATCTGAAAAAGAATTGCTGAATTACTTTGCTGTGTACCTGTAACTGATACAGCACTGTAAAAAAAAAAAAACTATTCAAATAAAAAGATAGGAAAATAATCACAATCCTTCCAAGTTCCGTTCCTTCTCTGTCACCCTCCATCTCCTGCTCTATTTATATTTTAAATGTCACTGTCTGGCATTTAGATACAACATCTACTTACTGTTTGTTGCCCATTCTTTCTAGTTCCCACCAGAGCATGTGTCATCATGAAGTTAGGACTTTGTTTTATTCATTGCTATATTCCCAGGGCCTAGATCAGGACCTGGCTTGCAGCACATTTTATGGGCTGAACTATGTCCCTATAAATTCACAGGTTAAAGTCAATCCCGAAGGACTTCAGAATGTGGCCGTATTTGGAGGTAGGGTTCTTAAAGAGGTAATCAAGTTAAGATGAGCTCATTAGAGAGGGCCTTAATCCAGTATGACTGGTACATGGGCATGAACAGAGGGAAGGTGATGTGGAGACAGAGGGAGGAGACAGCCATGCACAAGCCCAGGGGAGAGGTCTGGACCACATCCCTGATTCAGAGCCCTCTGAAGAACTGCACTCTACTAATACCTTGATGTCAGACTTGCAGCCTGCAGGACTCTGAAAAAAATTAATTTCTGTTGTTTAAGCCACCCAGTCTATAGTACTTTGTTAACTGTAGCTCGAGAAAACTAATAAAGCACACGCGCTTAATAAGTATCTGTTAAATGAATAAATAAATGGTATAGAACATTTTTGTAAGGATAAAAGGTAGTGATATTGTTGAACACTTATCCAAAAAGGAACATAGAGGATGATTTCTCAATAGAAACTTAAAGTTGGCAAGGAAACAAGATATTGATTTGATGGGAGAGTAGGGATGCTTTAGCCTCTGTGTAATCTAGTGCAAGGTTGAACCTGTGTCTTCTGCTTAGCAGGATTCTTCACCACTGAGCCATTGGGAAGCCTGACAAAAACAGATCAGCCAATACACTGATGTCTTAGAGGTAATTTTATCACTCAGAAGTTTGAGAATACAATGCACTTGGACTTGGGGCTTAACTATCACCAACAAAGAGCAGAACACATGGGTACATGATGGTGATCTGAATGTTTAAGGAAGTGACTCTGTCATCCTGGGGTTTGATGTCAAGAATATTGGTTATTACCAGACGTATTCACTGGACTTGGGAAAATCAGACTGAAAACTGTGAAGAGAAAAGATAGGTATTAGTTTCATCAAAAACACCAACTGGCAAGAAACACAGGCTAGTCTAAATAACATCACTCTGACATTGCTCTTACACATGACTTCAGTGAGGATGTACTGAGGATCTCGGATAAAGGATCCAGAGGTGGCATATTCATAAAACATGGAGGGAGGGACACAGGGCTGAGACTGAACACAAGAGTGGCATAAATCAACGTGACCAGTCTTAGGAAACCTGCAGACAGGGTATTCCAAGACTCTCCAAAATGCTAAGGACAGTTCAGTTCAGTTCAGTTCAGTCGCTCAGTCGTGTCCGACTCTTTGCGACCCCACGAATCGCAGCATGCCAGGCCTCCCTGTCCATCACCAACTCCCAGAGTTCACTCAGACTCACGTCCATCGAGTCGGTGATGCCATCCAGCCATCTCATCCTCTGTCATCCCCTTCTCCTCCTGCCCCCAATCCCTCCCAGCATCAGAGTCTTTTCCAATGAGTCAGCTCTTTGCATGAGGTGGTCAAAGTACTGGAGTTTCAGCTTCAGCATCATTCCTTCAAAGAACACCCAGGACTGATCTCCTTCAGAATGGACTGGTTGGATCTCCTTGCAGTCCAAGGGACTCTCAAGAGTCTTCTCCAACACCACAGTTCAAAAGCATCAATTCTTTGGCGCTCAGCTTTCTTCACAGTCCAACTCTCACATCCACACATGACCACTGGAAAAACCATAGCCTTGAGTAGATGAACCTTTGTTGGCAAAATAATGTCTCTGCTTTTGAATATGCTATCTAGGTTGGTCATAACTTTCCTTCCAAGGAGTAAGCATCTTTTAGTTTCATGGCTGCAATCACCATCTGCAGTGATTTTGGAGCCCCCCAGAATAAAATCTGACACTTTTTCCACTGTTTCCCCATCTACTTCCCATGAAGTGATGGGACATGTCAATTTTGATATAATGTGTTAGAGACGAGACACGAAGCAAGGAATGTTTCTCACAAAGAAAAAGCAGAACTGCTCAAATCCTATTTTGTTTTCATACTCATTACCCTGAAAAATAATTTCAAAATTGGAAAACGTAAACAAGCAATTTAAAAAAGGAATTCCAAGGCACTCTAGGTCAGGGTAACAAATGAAGAATTCATTGCTTTGAGCGAGATCAAACCCCAGACCTGAAAGAACAGCGTCCCTGAGTCATGAGAAGATGTGCAGGTAGAATGCCAAAAAGTTATCATTCATTTCTTAGGAATCATGGAGGCTAACAAAGACATTTAGAGATACACAATGCATCGATTTTCAAAAAAAAGAGAAAAGATAATTTCTAAAAAGTATGAATGATTGAGTTGCCATAGATTTTTGTTATTAAATAGAATGTTAAGCAGATGGTTTGTAAATGCTGAAAAAAGGGAATGGAAGTCACCAGTTGCTATCCATTGTTGTTATTTGACGTTCCATGCATTTTTGTGGGATCCATGTCACTAAAAAGAATTCATGCCAAATCAAGATTGTTTGTTTTTGGAAAAATTACCAGTTGGTGGCTGGGGGAAGCATCTGAGACATACTTGATCTTAATATTATTAAGGTATTTGTTGCTAATGATATCCATTTTAACTGCCAACTGGTCAGTCATTCCCTCATCCACAGCAAGACCTGAGATGAACTTACAACCTTCCTCTGCAGAAGCTGTTTTTCTTTATGTCCTATTAGAGGGACCAGCTGCCAGTCTTCTAAGATGGAGTCCTCTTAGTAATCCTTGATGCTTTGCTTCTTTCTCTGTAGTGGATTATTGTGACAAAGTCATCTTTCTCTCATGGCCCTGGCTCTGGATCATATTCTAGGCTGCCACCTGAGTTCTTGAAAATGCAGATCTGCTTGTGCTTACAACTTTGCTGGTTTCTTGATGTCCACAGGATAAAGTCCCAGCACCTACAGAAAACATGTCATGGTCTGCTCCTGGCTTTCTAAGCAAAATAGTGACCTTTCAAAGCACTGCACAGAGCCCTTGATTTTGCTATATTGAACATTTTGTTATTCTCATTTCAACGTGTGTGTGCCTGCTAACTTGCTTCAGGCCTGTCTGACTCTGTGCAACCCCATGGACTATAGTCTACCAGGCTCCTCTGTTCATGGGATTCTCCAAGCAAGAATACTGGAGTGGATTGCCATGCCCCCCTCCAGGGAATCTTCTCGATCCAGGGATCGAGCCTGTGTCTCTTATGTCTCCTGCATTGGCAAGCGTGTCCTTTACCAACAGTACCACCTGGGAAGCCCCTTATTTCAATGCACTATACTTTTAATTCCTTGCCCTAACAGTGGTAGTCTCTCTGTTTACTATGTCTGATTTCCTTTTCTGCCTGGCACACTCCTACTCGTACTACAAAGCCAGGCCATTGTCCCCTGCTTCCCCCAGGCAACCATAAGTTCGTTTTCTAAGTAATAGCTGACTTTTTAATTCCCCCAGAGTTTGTATTTTATTACTGGAATCTTAGAGGGAAAATCTGAGCTTTTTGAGTGAAACTATGTGTGTGTCTAAGTCTTAGTAGAGGGAGATGGGGACACAAGACGCTCTCCCCTGTCCCCTGCCCTGTTTCAGTGTGGGTGACAGGTGGCAGGTTAACAGTCCACTCACTAAGGTCACCTGACCAGAGTCACAGCGGGATTGACTCCTGTCTTCCTTCTTTCCTGACAGGAACCTCCTGCTGCCCAAAGCTGTGGGGCTGGTTCCTGGGTGGCCTCTCAACTCTCCGTCTATCCCTGCCCAGTTCTCCGCTCCCATCATGCGGTGTCTGAGTTATCACTGGTCCTTCACCTGAAAGTGTCCGACTCTTTGCGACCCCGTGGACTGTAGCCCACCAGGCTCCTCTGTCCATGGGATTCTCCAGGCAAGAATACTGGAGTGGGTTGCCATTTCCTTCTCCAGGGGATCTTCCCAACCCAGGGATCGAATCCAGGTCTCCCACATTGCAGGCAGACACTTTAACCTCTGAGCCACCAGGGAAGCCCATTCACCTGAAGTAACTGATTTACTTCTCAGGTCACCCTGACAGAAGGTAAATCTCATGCTCTCCTGAAGGGCAGAGCCCTGCCTCAGGCTGGGGTCCAGCTGGTTCCAGAGGCTGAGCCCTGCCTCTAGGGGGTCTCTTCAGCCACTCCTCACATCCTTCTCCACTCTCTCTGCCAACCACTCTCCCTTCAGCCTCTTTATCCTGTTTTCTGTGATCCCATCTCTTTCCTCTTTCCACAAACTTCTTGAAAGCATAGTCAATTCTTGCAGCCTATGCATTCTGAGAATTCACTTATCTCTTCATTTGCTTGAATTTGCTTTCTACCCCATCTTCTTTCTTAAACCTCTTCAAGGTCACTAATAAAACTGGCCACTCATCTAAGGATTTTTTTTTTTTTTTGATCTCCATATTTCTCATTCTGTCTAGAGCATTAGACACCATTTATACCAAACCTTGAAAATTTAATTTTCCTTCTCTGTGATCTGTATATCCTGGACCTTGCCAAGCTATGATCACAAAAATAACCTTTTATATGCAAATAATCATGACTCCCTTGAAAGAAGTTAAGTGTTTCACTGAGTTTTCTTTCTCAGCATCTTTGGAGATGTCCAGGGAATTCTTTCATGTTTCATACATTTTACTCTGATTGTCACAGGTCATACTAAGGGGCCAGCCCAAATATGACATTTTCCCTGCACGTCCTTGTCATTTCAGGTTGGGTTGTTCCAGGTCGCTCCTGCTCTCTGTACCCTATTTTCTTGTCTCACTGCCAGTGACCTTGGTCAGACCCCAGCCTCCTGGGCACTGACGTCCTCTGCTGGTGAACCTCTCTTTTTCTTACTTAGCCTTGGGGAAAGGACCCTCCCTTTCCTTAACTGCTCCTCTCTAAAACATGGAGCTGATCCTTCAGTTATTACTAACCATGACTTATCTTGCAGCCTAAATGCAGGTCAAAGCCTGACCTCAGGAACCCTCACTGTGTTCACACCTCAGAATTCCTTGTCCCATAAATGAGGGATCCTCCAGAAATTCACACCTTTCTGCCTCCCTTTTACTTATTTATTAAAATGCTTCTTCATCTGCCTCCTTTTCTAGCATTTCTGTTTTCCATTTTCTAAAAGAGATTCTTTCTTGGCTTCTTTTACCTCTCTATCTTTTAGTTCTTCTGTCTCAGTACTTCAAGTATAAACTCTGTGTAGCTCATTAAATGAGCTTCCCCCATGGCTCAGCAGTAAAGAATCTACCTGTAATGCAGGAAATGTGGGTCAATCCCTGGGTTGGGAAGATCCCCTGGAGGAGGGCATGGCTACCCACTCTAGTTTCTTGCCTGGAGAAGCCCATGGACAGAGGAGCCTGGCGGGCTATAGTCCAAAGGGTCGCAAAGAGTGGGACACGACTGAAGTGACTGAGTACAGGCACAGGCAGCTGATTAAATACAATTAGGGATCTTCTCCCTGACCTACAGATACATATGCCTAGGTGTTTACTTGAAATCTCCACCCAAACATCTCATAGGCTCTTTTAATGAAATATTTTTGAGAGCTACTCCTTTGAGGCATAGGTAGCTGTGAGAAAAATCATCTGTTCTGGTGCTTTAAAACCTATGTTTAAGGGAAAAAAAAAAAAATATATATATATATGTGTGTGTGTGTGTGTATATATATAAAATATATGCACATTTTTGAAAATTTACCTCTAAACGCAAACCAGTGAGAATCCCTCTCCCTTTACCATGCTTCCTACTCTTAATTGACCCCAGGGTGGGAGCTATTACACCATGGCCATGCACATGGCTGGGTACCCTAGATGCAGGCTCTGACCACTGTCCCCTGCCAGCTTGCTCTTTCATCCTTTGTCCACAACTCCCAGGGACTGTGGACCTTCAGGCTACAGGATCCATCGCCCGAAAGTGTTCTGACAGAAAATGGGGTAGCTGTGGTCAAGGTTACTGTAAAGAAAATGCTTGCATTAAGTGGAAGGTTTTTCACTAAATCACCTTTAGGATCCTCACCAGCTCTAAGAACCAGTGATTTTATAGAATAAAATGTTTAGTGTTTTTTATATGGCTATATTCTCTTGATTTAGCTGAAAGTCTTTGTCATTTATATATATGTTCCAGGCTGATGTTAAATTTTCTTTATGGATTTGTTTGAAATAAATGGGTCGTTACTTGCAGTGTGGATAGTTTTCGGCTTACATGGATTATCCTGGCTTTGCTATTTGTTTTGGCAGAGAAAAACTCCTGATTAGCACTCTGGCAGCAACTGCGGGTTTTCTTGCATGCTATTCCCTCTCCTCCACTGAAATAGCGTTTTCAACTGGTTGCATATCAGCCTCTGATCTCTCAGTCTTCTTGGAGTTGAGTGTGACTGAGAAACTTCCAGCATGTTCTTAGGGAGATACAGCTTGTCCTCTTTCTTTGCTTTTCCCTTTTTCTGATGGCTGCAAGGCAGATATGATGGTATGGCTCCTTGAGCTACAGAGCAAATGCAATACTCTAGGAATGGATGAGTGACATCTTAGAAGAAGCCTGGGTGTCCATGTGGGGAGCTCCTATCAGAGGAAACCAGTTTGCAAGAGGAAAAACTTCAACCTTGTTTAAGCCACTAGTAGGATCATCTTATTAACCAATTAAAATCCTATCCTAAAAAGTAAAACATTTTTGTCTTTGGTTTATAATCTTAGAGTTAAAACCTCATCTCCTGTATATCATGGTGGTAACTGCTGTTTGTGTGTGTGTTAGTTGTTCAGTCATACTCGACTCTGCAACCTCATGGAGAGTAGCTGCCAGATTCCTCTTCCGTGGAATTCTCCAAGCAAGAATACTGGAGTGGGTTGCCATTCTCTTCTCCAGGGGATTTTCGTGACCCAGGGATGAAACCCAGGTCTCCGGCATTGCAGGCAGATTCTTTACCAACTGAGCCACCAGGGACTCATAATTGCTGTTTAGATATGTAAATAAATAGAGCTGTATATTGAAAGTGTGTATTGAAAGGACTTCCCTGGTAGCTCAGCTGGTAAAGAATCCGCCTGCAATGCAGGAGACCCTCGTTCGATTCCTGGGTGGGAAAGATCCGCTGGAGAAGGGATAGGCTAGCCACCCCAGTATTCTTGGGCTTCCTTGGTGGCTCAGCTGGTAAAGAATCTGCTTTCAATGTGGGAGACCTGGGTTCAATCCCTGGGTTGGAAAGATCTGCTGGAGAAGGGAATGGCTACCCACTGCAGTTTTCTGGCCTGGAGAATTCCATGGACTATATAGTCTATGGCCTTGCAAAGACTTGGGTACGACTGAGTGACTTTCATTCATTTCATATTGAAAGTAGGCTTCCCAGGTGGTGCTAGTGTAAAGAA
This sequence comes from Bison bison bison, assembly GCF_000754665.1. Classification (NCBI taxonomy): domain Eukaryota; kingdom Metazoa; phylum Chordata; class Mammalia; order Artiodactyla; family Bovidae; genus Bison; species Bison bison. The sequence continues at coordinate 19,287,514 of NW_011495072.1, read as the reverse complement.
TCTGTGTGTCAATGCAGGAGACACAGGTTCAATCCCTAGTTTGGTAAGATCTCCTGGAGAAGGAAATGGCAACCAATTCCAGTATTGCTGCTTGGAAAACTCCATGGACAGAGGAGCTTGGTGGGCTAAAATCCATGGGGTTGCAAAGAGTCAGACACAACTGAGCCCAGCATACACTGTGCTCATTGTATTGAAATCATTGAAAGTAGATTAGCCTGATGGGCCCTGGAGTCTGGGCGAACATTACCGAGTGAAGGAGTTGAGCATGTGGATGAGGAGGAGGAAAAGGGAACAAACATTTACTGATCATCTACTATACACAGAGTACCATGCTTTGCATAGGACATCTCATGTCATCCCTGACCTAAGTATTGTTATTCCCACTTTGTGTCTGAGGAAACCGAAACTTAGCAGGGGTATTTGCCTACTAACCAGTAAGGACAGAACTTGAGTTTAGCCACAGACCTGATCTCAAAGCCTAGAGTCTCTCTGCTGGGGGAGGAAGTGGCGTGAGCATAATGGATGTGATGAAATCTAGAGTGGGGACATCATGGGGAATCATCTGGGAGTCTTATTTATATGAAGGCCTCTTGGGGAAAATGGTACAAGTGACTTCTGACTCAAAGATGGACCTTAGGATGCTATACTCCCTGTAACAGGAAACTTGCTTTAAGTTTGGAGATTCAAGATATTGAACTCTGTCCTTAGGTTCTGATTCATGTTTCATGGAGAGGGGGCACTTTTAAATTTAATGCAGGCTGATGAGTTTCAAGTATTCTCAAGCATTTCTTTGAGACCCCATGGACTGTAGCTCACCAGGCTCCTCTGTCCACAGAATTTTTCAGGCAAGAATACTGAAGTGTGTTGCTATTTCCTCTTCCAGGGGATCTTCTCAACCCAGGGATCTAACCTGTGTCTTCTGCATTGGCAGGCACATTCTTTACCACTGCACCACCTAATATTCACCCTAAATCCAGGTGCAGGGAGAACCCTTCCTGCAACTCTGAGGTCTCTATAGGCAGCCTCATTCTTAACCAGGGGCAGGGAAAAGCTGCCGGAGAATAGTGCCACCATGTGGTAGAGGAGAGAATAGCAACAACTGAGAACAAAGAGCCTACCTCAGTTTGCCAGAGACTTGGAAACTGTTGGACTTCCCTGGTGGCTCAGAGGGTTAAGCGTCTGTCCACAATGTGGGAGACCTGGGTTTGATCCTTGGGTCGGGAAGTTCCCTGGAAGAGGAAATGGAAATCCACTCCAGTACTATTTCCTGGAAAATCCCATGGACAGTGGAGCCTGGTAGGCTACAGTCCATGGAGTCATAAAGAGTCGGACACGGCTGAGCGATCTTCACTGTAACCACTGGGAACTGTTCGGGAGAGGAGGCGACCTGGAAGTGAAAATAGCGTGGACCAGGCTCGTTTTCCCAGTATAGTATCCAAGAGGGGTCAGGGTAGCCTGGGAAAGTAAGGATTATGTTGGGATGATTACCTTAGCCTTTGTGTGTGTGCTCAGTCATGTCTGATTCTTTGTGATCCCTTTGTGACTGTAGCCCTTTGACTCCTCTGTTCATGGAATTTCCCAGGCAAGAATATGGGAGTGGGTTGCCATTTCTTACTCCAGGGAATCTTCCTGAACTGAACTAGGGGTTGAACCTGCGTCTCTTGCCTCTCCTGCATTGACAGGCAGCTTCTTTGTCACTGTACCACGTGGGAAGCCTTTCAGTTCAGTTCAGTTCAGTCGCTCAGTCGTGTCCGACTCTTTGCGACCCCGTGGACCGCAGCATGCCAGGCTTCCCTGTCCATCACCAACTGGAGTTTACTCAAACTCATGTTATTTCCAAACCAAGGAAAACCAGAGAAGATAGAAATTGTAGAAGCAAACTCTTTAGACAACCAAAATATCTTGAGTTGATTCTCCTTGGGTGAGACCCATGGACCATAATCAACATTCTCCAGTGGCTCAGGAAGTTTAGGAGAGATTTGCCACGAGTTAAGGGAGTAGAGAGGGCTTCCCTGGTGGTTCAGTCAGTAAAGAAACTGCCTTCAATGCAGGAGACCCAGGTTCAGTCCCTGGGTTGGGAGAAGGAAACAGCAACCCACTCTGATATTCTTGTCTGGGAAATCCCACAGACAGAGGAGCCTGGTGGGCTATATGGGGTCACAAAGAGTCAGACACAACTTAGTGACTAAACCACCACCACCCGGGGAAGTAGGGAGAGCAGAGGTGAAGAAGGAAACTGCACTAGAGCATCAGGTTCCAGGAGGCACAGTCCCTGGCTGTGCTAGAAATGCATGCTCAGTGGCAGCTCCATCCCAGTGGTACCCATGGCCTGGCTTACAACCCTGAAAAAATTCCCTAGGTTGGAGGTAGAGCTTAAAGAATGATTCTTCACTGAGTGTACTGAGACTATCTAGAAGACTGAAACCATAATATGGTGTCACCGGATCATTTGGGCCTTTTGCCTGCATTAACTCCACTAACTGCTCATTCTCTGATAACGACAATGAAAAATATGTTTTGTATTATGTATCTTTATACAAGTTTATTTTAAAAAACTGATTTTGAATGTATAACCCAACCCCAAACTGTGTACATTCCATGCACGTAGCTTCAAGGCCAGCCCTTTAGCTCCCTTTTAAAGTAGATTGCTACCACTAAACCCCTTTTCTATGGAAATTCACAGGCTGTCAGGAAGGCTTACATGTGATGCTGGAAGAGGAAATAATTTCAATAGTGAATGAAAAGATAATAACCTTAGAGAGAATTTCAGGGGTTTCTTGACTTCAGGCCCTTGATCTGGCCCCAGGCTGGTACCTCAGAGATCTGGGGACCTGCCTGGGTGGAGGCTGTAAAAGGGCTGTGCCTTCCAAGTCCCTCCATAAAAGGAAGGGAGCAGACATGCCTGATGCAAGAATGCAGCATCATAATAAGATAAAACTGTCCAAATAGGGGCAAGAGGATCACAAGAATATGAGAGGATGATGGAGGGATTAAGGAAGAGAACGCACATCTGGATATCCTAGGGTACTGTAATGCACACCAGCATCTTAAATTTCAAGGTTGGTTTAGTTCAGCTAAGGACTTCCAGCAATAGAAACTTTTAAGAGGAAAGAATAGTTCTAAATGTAACTTTTAGGTTTTTCTACAGGAAAGACTTGCTGGAATTTATTAGAGAATAAGTTAATTATCTGTAATTTCCTAAGCAGGAAACAAATAATTCAGATTCAATGAATTTTGCCCAACTAGACACCATCTCCTTAAATAAGAGTTTGTGGTTTGCTGATAAGGGGGCGGATTCATTTTGATATTTGGCAAAACTAATACAATTATGTAAAGTTTAAAAATAAAATAAAATTAGAAAAAAAAAAAGAAAAGAAAAAGGAAAGTTAGGAAGATACTTAAAGGTGCTATTTTCCTAAGTGATAAAGAAACATCCTGGGAAACAGAAATGTTACCAAGACATTAGGGGCTTAGAACCCTAAGTTACTGGCAAAGTCTTGATGCTCTAGAATTTGGGACATCCCAGGTTTTGGATGTACTGGGAGTCTGAATTTTGGAAGTCGATTTTGAACAGTGTTGATGATAGAGACAGATACACACCATTCAAGCTTAGTAAAAAGAGGGATTGTTCTCCCTCTACCTAGTTGGTTTAGGGACCAGTACTGCTTGATATGGCTTCCCAGGTAGCCTGCTAATTCAGGAGACATAAGAGACTCAGGTTCGATCCCTGGGTCAGGAAGATTCCCTGGAGGAGGGCATGGTAACCCATTCCAGTATTCCTGCCTGGAGAATCCCATGGACAGAGAAGGGTTGCACAGAGTTGTACATGACTAAAGTGACTTGGCAGTCACACATGCACTGCTTGATATATCTTGTACATGAAATCATGTAATAGCTAATATTTACTACATGTGTGCTATGTGCAAAGAACTTCTTGTTCTTTGTCACTAAGTCATGTCCAATTCTTTTGTGATCCGATGTAGCCTGCCAGGCTCCTCTGTCCATGGAGATTCTCCAGGCAAAAATATTGGATTGAGTTGCCATTTGCTTCTCTGGGGAATCTTTCTGATCCAGTGATCGAATCCGCATCTAAGAACTACCCAAAATGCAAAGTTAGGTATGTAAAAGCTGCAAGAAGCAGCTCATTGAGAAGCATGCAGCTGGCCAGTGGAAGAGCTGAGACTAGAGCTCGGGTCTGACTCCAAACCCATCACACGCTCAGCTGGCAATCACAGACATTTTCTGTATCTTTTTTGCAGTTTCCTGACCATTTCTGTCTCTGTCTTCTCCTCAATAAGAATAATGTTAGAATCAAGAGAGAAAAAGTACCATTTTGTTTCTGGAAAAGCCCTGACCCAGAGCAAAATGAGTAACAAAGAAATAACACTTAGACAAAAAAGCACTGGACAAAGAACAGCTATTGGGGACACCTGGGGGCCCATTTTGAACTTCGAAGGGGCAGTTCTGTGAGCTTCTCTTGCTGCCCTGGTCTTTAAGCTTTCTGTGTTCTGTGACTTGACTTGGCATCTGATGAAGCTTAGTATTCACAATGGAAATGAAGTCCAGGGCCTGGTGACAGATGTTCCTTTTTGCCTTGAAGGAAGAAGCCCCAATAATTATTCTAGGATAAAAATTAAAAACAAGACTCGGAACAACTGGGACACATCATCACCTCACTTCTATGGCAGGTAAGGGACTTGGACTCTAAGCCATAGGCAATGGAGGTTTACTGAAGAGTGTTGAGTTGGTGGCTCCCTGGCATCCGCAGACCAGCCTGTTTCTGGAGGCAGACGTTCCCTCCTATAGCTACCAGGCAGGTCTGGGGTAGGCATGTGACTCAGATTCATGCTTGGGCCTGGGACTTTGAATTCTGAGAGTCAAAAGAGATTGTCTCTACAAGTGTGCAGGTGAGCCGAGCTGTAGTCCAGCCACAGGAAGTGGTGCCTAGACAGTGTTCTGAGCAGATCGTTTCTGTGCCCTCATCTTGGCTGTGCCCTCGTCAAACCAGGCCATCCTAAAGGAAACCAACCCTGAGTACTCACTGGAAGGACTGATGCTGAAGCTGAAGCTCTGATACTTTGGCCACCTGATGCAAAGATGGCCACCTGACTCATTGGAAAAGACACTGATGCTGGGAAAGACTGAAGGCAGGAGGAGAAGCGGATGGCAGAGAATGAGATGGTTGGATGGCATCCCTGACTCAATGGACATGAACTTAAGTAAACTCTGGGAGATAGTGGAGGATGGGGATGCCTGGCATGCTGCACTCCCTGGGGTTGCAAAGAGTCAGACACGACTGAGCGAATGAACAACAGCATCTTGGCTGGGCTTTGCCTCCCTGGATGCATGTCTGTTTTCTGAACCAGGTTCTGTAGGCTGCATTTTTGACCCTCTCTGTCCTCCTTCCAGAATATTCTTTTTCTAATTAGGAAAGCCAGTGTCAGTGTCTCTTCTGTGTAACTATGAATCCTTGTTTGCAAAGTGAAGTCACAGGCTCAGGCTTCCTTGGAAGGGGTCACTGGCAGGTGTGCCAAGGATAAAATTGAGGGGGCAAGTGAATGTACTCCCATCACAGGGTGGGGTTATCCTGTCCTGCTCTGAGGAGAGCTGTTAAGACTGCTCACGATATGCTGAACAGTCATCTTCCTCCCTAAGCAAAGGGGAAAGAGAACAAGGCCTCCCATTAATGTCCTTCTTGGAGCCTGGACTGACCACAGAGAATGACAATGGGGAGAGGTGGCCTGAGTTGCCCTCCACCACTGTTGTTGGGCACACTGACAGCCCTGAGCAGGGAGTCTGGTCGAGGACTGAGGGGACGTTTGGCTTGAACTTTTTCAAAACCCACATTCTGTTGGCCGTAAAGAAAAACAGCCTTGCAGTCTCCAGGGCCATTCCTGATGTGAGTAGTAAATTCTCTGCAAGAAGAAGGAATGGAAAGCTATGTCAGGCAAGTATAAATAAAGATGCCATTTTTATTGCATCTTTAAAGGTTTGGATTAAAAAAAAATCAGGGTATGTGTTCTGAACTTGCCTTAATTAGGAGAGTCGCTGAAGCTGTGTTTCTCATAGCTTTCCTTGTGGTTTGTGCGTTCCCTTTGTAATCCATTAAATTTTATGGCATTAGCAGGGATTTGAAGCACCTGATTTAATCAATACTTATTTCTCTGCATCAGCACTTTTGCACAGTGCTCTGTATATTAAGCAGTATTTTAGTGCATGGTCTGACCTTTGCCTTTACCTCTTAGACTGCGCTTCCTAATTATAACTTCTTCTGTTTGACAGTGAAGTATCTCTAAGGTCAAAGGCTATTAATAGCACTTGTAAATTTTCCCCAAAGGATCACACACACACACAAGTCCTAGTGTATGGAAATCATGATTGTCCATCTGTTTCTATCTGCACAATTTGAGATATGAGGAAACTCATTTGATTTCTCTTCACACTCACATTTTCCTACTGAAACGCTAGGCTAACAGCCTGTGTTGCTTTTCTCATTGAGAAACTACCTTCTAGAGAAGTCAGGCCTGAGGGGACCCACTTCCTGTTTTCTCTTAGGGCACAGGCTCCTGTCATGGCCCACAGTGCCTGTTAGCCTGGGAATGTTCCTGCCCTGTGCTGTTGGTGGGTAGATCTACACCCAGGAGGATCTTCAGAGGCTCATCCCTGTGCCTCTTTCCTCTCTCTGAGTCAATGGGAAAGACACTCTAGGTTAACAGATTTGGTAGCTGATAGGCTTCTTTGTTTTCAGAGCAACTTCTCAGAATGAGTCAGATCTGAGAGTTTGATAGGTCATCTTATTCTCAGTAGCTCTGAAGTGAGAATTCTGCCTGTGGGTGTGCCTCTAGTCCCACCACGCCTGGGTTTTGAGCAATAATAGTCTCCCTGGTGCTGCCTGGGCTTCCATCTCTTTCCTCTCTGACTTTGGCCCCCCTTCTTGCTTCTAAGTCCAGCCTGATTCTTTCCCTGTGACAGTTCTTGCAATAGAATCACTTTCCAAAACACAACTCTTCAACCTCTCTCTCTGACTCACTACTTTTGTCCCATCTGTCTCATAGAGCACAAGTGTGGAGCTTGACCCGCAGAACCAAAAGCAACTCCTCTCTCTGGGAAAGGGCTTATTACTCCTCTCCCAGGCCTGCTGGCTCCCCCGCCTCCACCAGTATGTTCTCCTAGAGACATTCCTCACACTCATACTTACGGATGCTTACACCCAGGGCTAGAAGCAGGACATTCACCCTGAGCAACAAGAACTGGGAAGTGGGTGGGGAAAGACCAGCTCTGTGACCTTGAGCAGGTTTTTAACATCTCTAAGCCTTGGATTCTTTATCTCTAAAATATGGACCCTTCAAGAAATTGGAGATACCAAGGGAAATTTTCAAGCAAAGATGGGGACAATAAAAGACAGAAACACCAAGGTCCTAACAGAAGCAGATGGGAATAAGAAAAGGCAGCAAGAATACACAGAATTATATTAAAAAGGTCTTAATGACCTGGATAACCAAGATGGTGTGGTCATTCATGTAAGAGACAACCTGGAGTGTGAAGTCAAGTGGGCCTTAGGAAGCATAATTACAAACAAAGCCAGTGAAGGTGATGGAATTCCAGCTGAGCTATTTAAAATCCTAAAAGATGATGTTGTGAAAGTGCTGCACTCAATATGTCAGCAAATTTGGAAAACTCAGCAGTGGTCACAGGACTGGAGAAGGTCAGTTTTCATTCCAATCCCCAAAAAAGGCAATGCCAAAGAATGTTCAAACTGCCAAACAATTACGCTCATTTCACCTGATAGCAAAGTAATATTCAAAATCCTTCAAGCTAGGCTTTAGCAGTACATGAACTGAGAACTTTCAGATGAAAAGGCAGAGGAACCAGAGATAAATTGCCAACATCTGTTGGATCAGAGAGAAAGCAAGGGAATTCCAGAAAAACATCTACTTCTTTTTTATTAACTATCCTAAAGCCTTTGACTATGTGGATCACAATAAACTGGAAAATTCTTAAAGAGGTGGGAATACCAGACCACCTTACCTGCCTTCTGAGAATCTGTATGCTTGTCAAGAAGCAACAGTTAGAACCGGACATGGAACAACAGAATGTTTCAAAATTTGTAAAGGAGTACAAAAAGGCTGTACATTGTCACCCTGCTCATTTCCTTTACATGCAGAGTACATCATGTGAAATGCCAGGCTGGATTAATCACAAGCTGGAATCAAGATTGCCAGGAGGAATATCAACAACCTCAGATATGCAGATGATATCACTCTAATGGGAGAAATCAAGGAGGAACTGAAAAGCCTCTTGATGGGGGTGAAAGAAGAGAGTCAAAAGGCTGGCTTAAAACAACATTCAGAAAATTAAGATCATGACATCGAATCCCATCACTTCATGGCAAATAGATGGGGAAAAAGTGGAAATAGTGACAGATTTTATTTCCTTGGGTGCCAAAATCACTACAGACGGTGACTGAAGCTACAAAATTAAAAGATACTTGGTCCTTGGAAGGAAAGTTACGACAAACCTTGACAGTGTATTATAAAGTAGAGACATCATTTTGCCACCAAAGGTCCATATTGTCAAAGCTATGGTTTTTCCAGTAGTTATGTACAGATGTGAGGTTGGACCATAAAGAAGGCTGAGCACCACAGAACTGAGGCTTTCAAATTGTGGTGCTGGTGAAGATTCTTGGACATCAAGGAGATCAAACCAGTCAATCCTAAAGGAATTCAACCCTGAATATTATTGGAAGGATTGATGCTGAAGCTGAAGCTCCAATACTTCAGCCGCCTGATGCGAAGAACTGATTCTTTGGAAAAGACCCTGATGCTAGGAAAGATTGAAAACCAAAAGAGAAGAGGGCGACAGAGGATGAGAGGATGAGATGGTTGGATGGCATCATTGCCTCAATGGACATGAGTTTAAGCAAACTCCGGGAGATAGTGAAGGACAGCCATGGTGTGCTGCAACCATGGGGTCAAAAAGAGTTGGACACAACTTAGCAACTGAATGACAACAGAATCGGGACAATCTGAATATTTTGTTGAGAAGATTCAGTGAAGCAGCATATGTAAAACACGCATCAGGGTCAAGAATTCTGAAGGGCCTGAGGTTTTACCCTACTGATAAGTATGATCCTACTAACAAATTAGCCTGCTGCAGTTTCATGGATGCCAGCAAAAGACATAAGACTCCTGGGTCAGAGATGAATGACTTTGTCTCTCACAGCCGTAGTGGTAACTAGAGGATCAGTGATGATGCTGGTTGCCTGAGCTCTACTTCCCATGAGGCGAAGCCCTGACAGCCAGGTAGAGCCTGCACATGCAGTGGACTTGTTACAGGAAGAAATTCTGATCTCAGGGAACTGCAAAGTAAAGTTGCTTCTTTGGTCTGGTGGAAACAATTTCTGTATCTTCCAAGGATATTCGCTATATAAACATCCTTGAAAGGAAAGTGCAAAACAAAGGCAGTCAGGGCATCTGTTTGCAAGATGATCAGTAACACAAGAGATCCACTGAGAATTGTTACCTCACACAGAACACTGCTCAGATGAGTTCAGTGAATTCCAAGTGTTGTTATTGCTGATAAATTACTTAATGTGGTAGCTAGCGTATAATCATGCTTGCTCCCTCAGTTGCTCAGTCATGTCTGACTCTGCAACTCCCTGGACTGTAGGCTGCCAAGGTCTTCTGTCCATGGGATTTCCCAGGCAAGAATACTGGAGTGGGTTGGAGTTTCCTACTCCAGGGGATCTTCCTGACTCAGGGATCAAACTCTAGTCTCCTACACATCTCCTGCATTCCTTACCGCTGAGCTAGCTGGGAAGCCCTGGTGTATATTTACTCAGTAAAGTGGTAGCTGTTAAGAGCTGGATATCTAGTTGAAACTAATGAGACAGTTTCTGCCAGTGAGTAATTTAATGTGTATCCAGAAGCTATCTCAGACCCTCTGAATATACTGTGTATCTGAGATATTCAATATGTATTACTGAAGAAATAAATATTATTTCAAAGTGAGAATACCTTGAAAATTGCATTAATCAAATAGAAGATGTGATTGTCAGGCTGAAAACTATGTATCTTTTTCTTCTTTCTCTTCTATCACATAATTCTTTTTCAGAATATTTTGCATATAGTTAGCTCTTAAATACTGTTTGCAATATTAATAGTAAAATAAATATTAAAGTGTACAGCCAGTTGTCAAATTTTAATTATAGCAATGATTTCTTCTTCTCTCCCACCAGATACTGTATTAAACTGCTGAAAATATGAAGTAATTAAGATTTTAAATTTCTCTCCATACTCTGGTATTTCACGACAAAGCAGTGAAATGTATTCCTTGCTATGCTACTGTGAAAGTTTTGAGAGCATTAAGATGGCTTAAAAAAAAAAGTAGGCAGTGAGAAAGAGGAGAATTAAAAATATAAATAACACACAAACTGGATAAGCAGGTCTATAATAAAATGAAAGCTTATGTAATAAGCACAGGAACAGTGCTCCTGTTTTTCCCATGGAAATTGACCAAACTTCATGTGCGTTTCAAAATAAAAAATGTTCACCAAATCACCCGTGGCGTAAATCTTCTAACTTCAGAAATTAAAATCTCTAAGGAAAACTCAGGAGTTACACGAAACCATTTGCTCAAGCCTGGTCGGTGTTTTCCATTGGGTGGAAAGAGGGCTCTGTTTGGCTGGGAGTTAGAAAGGAGTTGTAACTGTCCATGGAGGATTGGGGGTGAGCTGAGGAGAGGAGTCAGTGAGGAGCTGGAGAGGGGAGGGCTCTTGGCATGCTTTTCCCCACAGGCTTCTCCTCTGTTCCTGGGAAGGTCTTTTTGTTGCCTGATGCTTCAGATTCTCTCTGCAAATCAGGAAAGATGCTGCTTGCTGTGGGCTTTAAAGAAAGCAGTGATGGATGCCGTAAGGCAGAGCACAGGTCAGACTGTGTCATTGTTGCACAAATCTGGTATTCATAAAGTTATGATACTGGACCGCTGTCTATCAGTTTGGTTAGATTTTTGAGGGGTCTCTGAGGCAAGTCATGAATAAAAAAGTAATAATGTGCTAGGTACCACCTGCTGTTCTTTAAATGATAGCCAAATTTACCCTGATCGTTTCTTTTCCATTAATCCCTTTTTTTCCGTTAGGCTATCTTTGAAAAATTGCTGACTTGGCAACTGAAAATGTTTTCTCCACAAGTCCTTTGAAAGTGAAATTGTATGAGAGTGCCTTTTGCTTATCTTTGCCTCTCTCTCTCTTTTTTTTTTTTTTTTGTTTGTTCTGTGTTGGAGGAAGAATAAAATAAATGATACATCTTTATTGTCCACATAGCATTATTTTTGAAACTTTGGAAACCAGGGAAATTCTCCACTGTGTGGGGTTTTAACCTTAAATCAACAGCATGTCAGGAAGCATTAGCCACGCACAGCATGACATGCATATGCAGATGGATCCGGTGTCTTCTGGATGGTCAACAAGCAGAAATGAGTGGCTGGTAAACAAGCTCAAGAAACAAGAGTGCTTAATTAGCCCCATCTCCCTCCCTGTACATTTAGGCTCCCTGGACACAAATACAATATGCCAATTATGGTAACACTTTCTGAGCTCAAATTTACCAAGAAATTCAAAATTGCATGTTCTGTGTTTTGTGAAGCCACTATTTCAAAATTGATTTTTTAGGCAATGGTTACTTGAGATTCCTTTTGCCTCCACCGAGAATTGGGGGTTAGGAAGAACAGTGTATTTCTCTTGATATCTCTCTGGGATAAATAACAAGAAATTAGGAGGCCAGTTTCTGGTTGTCCTCAAGTTCTGGGCATCTGGACTCATTTTGTCCTGCTTCTCCAGGGTTCATGCTTGGCCTATGAACTTGGAGGAGAGAATCATGGAACCATGGAATCAGATAGCTTACCTGCACTTGTTAAGTTGTCCCTGAGTCAGGTCAAGATGCTTTGACTCTTGATGGAGCCCAAGGAAATGATTCTGGTGTTTTCTTCAGGCCTCTGAGCTCAGTTTCACAGAGAAGCAGTTTTTCTGTCCTGCAGCTGGTGCTGGATTTGAGCACTGACAGCCAAGTAGGAGCCTGGGAAAATACCAGAGCTCACATTTGATTCAACATACTGAAGTGCATCAAAATTGGATGCATCAAAAGCATTGGATGCATCCCAGGTTGGGAAGGTCCCCTGGAGGAGGAAATGGCAACCCACTCCAGTATTCCTGCCTGGCAAATCCCATGGACAGAGAACACTGGCAGCCTACAGTCCATGGGTTCTCAGAGTCGGGGACACAACTCAGTGACTAAACATTAACTGAAGTGCTAAGTGGTAAATGAGATTGCCTCCATTTCCTACTCTCAGGTTGATAAGAAATAAAAGAAAAAAGAAAGAAAGTGTTAGCCCCTCAGTGATGTCTGACTCTTTGTGACCCCATGAACTGTAGCCCACCAAGTGCACCAACAAATGGAGGGTGGAATGAAAATGAGGAGCTGGAATGAGTTGGCGGTTGAAGATTCTGCCTCAAAGAGCAGGGGGCAATCCTGGGACTGTGGGCACCCAAGCAGACAGTGAAAGGTTTTCATTCTACTCTACATTCTTTAGAAGTTACTTGGCTAAAAACAGTTTCCGGGAACACCTGAATTCAGGTCTTAGAACTTAGAATTTAGCCATGTTTTTAGTTGGGTGCGGAGAAGGCAATGGCACCCCACTCCAGTACTCTTGCCTGGAAAATCCCATGGAGGCAGGAGCCTGGTAGGCTACAGTCCATGCAGTCGCCTTGGGTAAGCAACTTAACCACTCTGTGCCTCTGTTTCTTCATCTAAACAGAGAAAATAATTCTTCACAAGATCATTTAAGGATAAAAGGTATGTCTCAGTTAATGGCTCCACCCTTCCTTTTCTTAACATCTTAATGGCCAATCATGACTAGCCTTGCTAGACTGGTCCTCCAGAGGCCATTCCTTACCCCAGTTAGAATGGGGCACCAAAATTATCGCTGCAGATTTTGTAAGAAATGCTAGCTTCTGTGCCAAATTGCCAACTGTTTCAAGTAATGAAAATTGACAGGAGGTGGGTTCTTGGAAATGAGGTGTTTGCTATCTCAGTGGGGAGGGTAGGAAGTGAGACCTAGTCAGTTCATAAAGACCAAGCAGAACTTGATTTTGTTGGAAGAATATGAGGGTATGTGGTATAACAGATCCAGGTGAAACGAGAAAATAGAGTTTCTGGCGGCCAAATTGGGGCAAGGACAGAACTAACGAGGGCAAATGGGAAAGAAGTGCCTTATATCCCCTTTGTGTTTTTGTATCTCAACTTCTTTTAATTCGGTTTGTAAGCTGAGGAAGCTGAGGTGGGGATACGCTGAAAACATGCACATATATACACTAAAGCAAGGGTACGGTCCTTTGAATTTGGAGAGGTTGGTGGATGTAGAATTTGCAAATGATCTTACTATATTAACATTTTACATTTAGAATTTCAGAATCATAGGTATATATGTCTCTTGGTCTAATTCTCATAAGATCTAGAATCCTGCTGGTATTACTTTCTTAACACTGCTCTAATGCATTGCCACACATTTGGAGGCTTAACACAATACATCTATTATCCTACAATTCTGGAGATCAGAAGTCCAACATGGATCCATGGATCTTATGGGGAGTGGGTCTTACGAGGAATCAACAGAATTGCATTTCTCCTCAAGGCTCCAGGGGAGAATCTGTTTCACTGCCTCTTCCACATGCTGTGGTCCTTTGCTTGTGGCCCCTTCTCCCATCTTCAAAATACATTATTCCAATTCTGTTTCTATCATCCCAACTCTTTCTCTGATTATTATTCTACTGCCCCTCTCTTATATGAACCCTCTTATTTGGGCCCACTCAGATAACCTCATCTCAAGGTCCTTAACATAACCACACCTGAAATATTCTTTATTTTTTTTCATATAAAGCGATATATTCATAGGTTCCAGAGTTTAGGGTGTGGTCATCTTTGGGGGACCATTCTTAGGCTACCACACCTCCCTAAAACACTCATTTCTAGTGGTTAGGGGTGTGTGTGTGTGTGTGTGTGTGTGTGTGTTAGTCACTCAATTGTATCTGACTCTTTGCGACCCCAAGGATGCTCCTCAGCAGGCTCCTTTGTCCTTGGGAGTCTCCAGGCAAGAATACTGGAGTGGATTGCTATTCTCTCCAGGGGATCTTCCTGACTCAGGAACTGAACCCAAGTCTAATGCATTGCATGAAGCTTCTTTACCATCTGAGCCATCAGGGAAGCCCTTGAGGTTAGGTATACACCTCTTTTTTGAACTCCTTCTGAGGTAGCCCATTCTGTTATTGTAACTTAAACATTATCCAACTCAATTAGTTAAATGAAGAAATGAGTGAGTGGAAGAAGCCATATCCTCTTATTCTTCCTCTTCTCTGGCCTACACAGAACTGGACAGGAATAGCATTAGGAGTATTTGCTAGAATTTTAGTCTCTACCTTGAGTTTTGACAGGCAAGTTTCCAAAAGGATAGTAGCTTGGCTAACCCCAAGTCAGGAAGGTCTTGCCGGTTTATAAATAAATGGAATAACAAGGAATAACAAGGCCTCATTATTCCTACCAACAACTTAATTGTAATTGTGATTAATTGTAATTCATGTACATCAACTGCATAGCCTACATACAAATTCTTCTACTGTTACTGCAAAGGACGACATCAACATTGCCTTGAGCCAATTCAGATAAACATCAATAAGAAGTAATTTATTTATCCATTTACTTGCTGTGGAATCAGTAGGGAGCCTTTCTCAACCCAAGGCTGTCCAGTTTTCAAAGGGGTAAAGGTACAATAAGTGGAGGATCCCCAAAGCTCTGTCCAAGACTGTGCTCGTCTCGTTTGCTTTTATAATAGAGTTATTACTAGTCAACTATTTCAGAAAGCTCTTTTCTGTTGACAATATTTTCAGGTAGCTCTCTCAAGTCTTTTTAGTTTAGTCCTCTGATGTATAAAATATAAAGTTTTCTATGTAAAATCTCTTTTCCCCCCAAATGTGTAGAATCGACTTTCTCATATATTAGCTAACAACTTCTCATTAGAAAACTTTTGTCAAGCATTGAACAAAGCAGATGTCTTAGCTGTGAGACTGGCCCTAATAACAGAACCCCCAAATCTGTCCAACTACTCTAAGTGATCACTCAAGGTGAATCCTGCTGCTGCTACATGCAGTCACTGAACAGATGAGCCCCTGTTTCTGCTGCTCTGGTTCTGGCCCCCATCTCAGTCTGATGGTATTTTGCAATCATTGTCTCCAACATTTTATTAATCACTATGTGTTCAAATTTTTTTTATTGAAATATAGTTGATTTATGGCCAATCTCTGCTATAGAGCAAAATGACTCAGTCTGTACACATACAGACATTTTTTTAAAATATTCTTTTCCATTATGGTTTATATAAGCTTTCCACATGGTGCAGTAATAGAGAATACACCTGCCAACGCAAGAGATGCAGGAGACTGGGAGGTTTGATCCCTGGGTTGGGAAGATCCCCTGGAGGAGGAAATGGCAACCCACTCCAGTATTCTTGCCTGGAAAGCTCCATGGACAGAAGCCTGGCAAGCTACAGCCCAAGGGGTCACAGTCAGACAAGGTTGAGTGACTGAGCACACACACACATTGGATAAATTTCCCTGTGTTATTTACACTAAAACCTTGTTGCTTATCAATCCTATCTGTAATAGTTTACATCTGTTAACGTCTGTTTACATCCCACACTCCCAGTCCTTCACTCCCTCTCCCCACTTCCCCTTGGCAACCACGAGTCTTTTCTCTGTGTCTGTGAGTCTGTTTCTATTTTGTAGATAGGTTTATTTGTGGCATATTTTAGATTCTACATATAAGTGATAGCATATATTTTCTCTTTTTATCCCAGTAAATAGTAAGGAGTGGAATTGCTGGGTCAGAAGTAAATAAATGTACATTGAACTTTATAAGAAATTAACAAACTATTTTCCAAACTGGTTATACCCTTTTATACTCTTATGAGCATCAAGCACCATCTGAAAGTTCTAGTTGCTCCATATGCTCACTGGCAGTTGGTATAATCTTTTAAATTTTAACCATTCAAATGGGTGTTCAGTAAAATCTTATTTGGGTATTCCTTTTCATTTCATATATCATTTTGGGCATCTTTTCATGTGTTTATGGCTATTCAGATATCTTCTGTGAAGAATGTATTAACATTTTTTTTACCCAATTTTAGATTAGGTTGTGTTATTATTTTGAGTTTCAAGATGTTTTTATGTATCCTAGACACAATTCTTTTATTAGATATATACATTACAACTATTTTACCCCAGTCTGTAGCTTGACTTCTCATTCTCTTAATAGTAATTCTTAATCTTGATGATATCTAATGTATTGGTTTCCTTCCTATTGATACTATAACAAATTACCTGATATAGTGGTTTAACACAACACAAATTTATTATTTTCAAGTTCTTGATTTCAGAACACCAAACCAAGTTGGCAGTGCTGGAGTCTCCAAGGGAGAGTCCATTCCCTTGCCTTTTTCTCATCTCTCAAAGCGGCATGCATTTCTTGCCTGGTGATGCCACATCACTCTGACCTCTCCTTCCATCCTCACATTGTCTCCTCTGACTCTTGAGTCTCTTACTTCCCTCTTAGAAGGACACTTAATCCCTCCTTGATAATCTAGGGTAGTGACCCACTTTAAGACCCTTAACATATCACATCAGCAAAGTTCCTTTTGCTACATGAGGTAACATATTCACAGGTTCTGGAGATTAGCATCCAACATATTCATTTGTTAAATGAATAATGATGAACCTTCTGTCACAGAGCACAGGACTCCCCTCATGATGGTGCTGCAGACTGACATTCACAGCAACTCTATTCCGCTGTGAAGAAGGATGGTGAAGAGCCAGTTTTTTAGCTAGGCAAAATGCCAATTAACTATTGCTATACAAATGCTCAGTGGTAAAGAATCAGCCTGCCAATGCAGGAGATGCAAGAGACTCAGTTTGATCCCTGGGTTGGGAAGATACCCTGGAGAAGGAAATGGCAACCCACTCCAGTATTCTTGCCTGGGAAATCTCATGGACAGAGAAACCTGGCAGGCTACAGTTCATGGGGTCACAAAGAGTCAGACATGACTGAACATGCATGCATACAAAGGGATATTCTAATAGCCACATCAGAGTTTTGGTATATGAACTTCAATATTGTATATGATAATTTTATAAAGTGAAGTGAAAGTCACTCAGTTGTGTCTGAGTCTTTGCGACTCCATGGACTGTACAGTCCATAGAATTCTCCAGGCCAGAATACTGGAGTGGGTAGCCTTTCTCTTCTCCAGGGGATCTTCTCTACCCAGGGATCGAACCTGGGTCTTCCGCATTACAGGTGGATTCTTTACCAGTTGAGCTACAAGGGAAGCCCAATCTTATAAAAGGTTAGATTATTAAAGCATTATTTCTCATAGCCTAATGTGGATAAAAATATTCTTAAAACTCAGATTGCTGGGTTAAAACTCCACCCCTAGAGATTTTTAAATCTGCAGTAAAGTTCAAGAATTTGCATTTCTAACGAGTTCCCAGGTGCTGTTGATGCTGCTAGCCTGGGAATCTCATTTGACAACTGCTGGATTAGAGAAAAAGTTTGTCAAGTGCTGTTTAACCAGTGTTTTTCAATGTGTGGGACAAAGGTCATCTGTGTAGGAATCACCAGTTGAGCTTGTTAAAGATTCTGATTATCCAGGCCCTAATACCAAAGGTTTGGATTAGTAGCTTTGGAGAAGAACCTACAAATCTATTTTAAAGAAATTCTCCTGGGGAGTCTGATGTCACTAAGGCTTGTGATCCACTCTGTTAAACTGTATGAAGCTCGTTCAAGCCATCAGCCACCACTGTGCTCTGGGTCATAAGCAGGTGATTACAGTGTCATATTCTCACCTTTTATCGGTATCATTATGGTATAGAGTTAAGCACTGGGATTTTTGGAGCTTGATAGAGAAGGGTTCAGGTGCTATGTATGCCACTTTTTATTTGGGTGACTTTGGACATAAGACAATCATTTGGGGCTTTAAATTCTTTATTTTTAAATATTTATTTATTTATTTTAGCTGTGTCGAATCTTGGTTGTGACCTGAGACTTCTTCCATGCTCATGGGTTTAGATGTCCCACAGCATGTGGGATCCCATTTCCCCAATCAGGGATTGAACCTGCATCCCATGCATTGGAAGGTGGATTCTTAACCACTGGACCACCAAGGAAGTCCCTGGAGCTTTAAATTCTTTAATCTGTGGAGTGGAATAATGAGACAAGTGCTACATAATAATTAGTTAACATAGTATCTGATACTTAGTAAGTAAGCAAGCAACAAATAATAGCTGTTCTATGATTTCCTCCTATTTCCCATTCCCAGGAGGGTTATATTCAGTTTGACCCACTAGACCTGTCTCTTCTAGGGTAGGGGAGACTCTCTTCCTAGTTTTCTATCCCAGTTGACATGAATCAACAAAGGCATCAGTGGGAGGAATAGCAGAGGAAAAGATGAGGATTGGGAACCTAAGAGCAGAGAGAAAAAGACTCTTCTCTGGGTGGTGCTGGTGACAAGTGAGCAGATATGGAGATTGTTTGGGAAACGGTTTACTGCCTGTTTGGTTACAACTCCCGTCCACATTCATAATGCCACACATGTCCTCCTGCTACACCCTCCAGGATTCTGCAGTGGGTGCTCGTGCGCACTTTGAGTGATGGATGGACGTGTTTGTACTGACTTAGAGGAGGGACATTAGAAGAGGTAGAGAGGATGGTCAGGAAAAATGAGGAAAACTCTTCTCAGCCTCAAAAGAGACCATAAAGCCTGGAGCTATTTTCAGTGTGGCCCAAAAGCTTGGCACCGTTTCTCATTTTGTTGACTTATTTTATTTTTCTGCATCTGTCTGGTCATACCCAAGAGAAGGGATAATATTTTTTTCCTGAGTCCTTGCAGCACGAGGCCAAGTAGATGGACTCTGGGAAAGAGAGTAAGTGAATGTTTTGGCCTTATCTGTTCAACTGATCAAATAGCCTTTCTCACAGAGCCATTATTTTCTCTTGTTCTTTCAGATTGTGTGTGTGTGTGTGTGTGTGTGTGTGTGTTTGAGTGTCTTCATGTCAAAATGTATCTGAAATTTAAAGGACATGTAGCTTTAAATTTAAAGCTACTTTTGGCTTCAAAAGAATCCTTTCTAGCTTTTATCTTGCTTGTGCTGAGGTTTATTACATATATAACATATTCTTTTTATGAACTCTGAACATTTATAATTTCCAACAAACATGAGACAACGGCCTAAAATTCAAAATGGAAACAAAATAAAAACAAAAAACAGCCTTCTATTTTCTACTCACATACATGGTCATTTCTGAGCAGAACCAAGTCCCAAATCATCATATTTTCAAACTTGAAGGCAATTAAAGACCAAGAAACGGAGGCTCAGAGTATTTAAGTTACATAGTAGTGCTGCTCATTTAATTGGTCTCAGAAAACAGATCTGTGGTGTCTATTTCAACGCTCTGATTCACCAAGATTTACCCTACCACCCTTGATTTGAATCCACAGTCCCATAGCTATTAAAATCCTAAATGGATTCAGAAAAAATACCTGTGATGATTAGTACACTAAGACCTAAATCAAATCCATTTGATTTCCATGGATTTATAAGTCATTTTATGAGCTGGCTAATTAATTTATCAGAACAAGTTTCTGGAAGATGACTACCCTCATTCCCCACCGTGGGAGAGGATAATTAAAAGCCCTCAGTGAATGGCTTCTTTCCTAAGAATAGGGACACCTTACTGGTTATCTGTAAGACTGAGGCAGTCTGTGAGACTGCCTCCTGCCACAGTCAAAGGCAGATACTCTTTTCTGCTCAGTGTGTTTGGCATTTTCCAAACTCCTGAAAAGGGTAAAACTGAGATAGACATTTCCAAGTATAAATTAAACAAACAAACAAACATTTAAAACTTTAGGTTTTTTGTTTCAACTTTAATTTTTTTTACTCTTATTGTCAATACATGTACATAGCTATGAAATAATGATAAATGATAATCTTCTCTTTCTTCTCATCCCTGAGTGAAACATTTTAAACTCTCTTTGCTCTCTCCTCTGGTTTTAACCTTGATATACTATTACTACTTGATTCCTAGGTTTTAGACATTTCTACTGGCTTCTTTTTATGGTGGTTGGGAACTTGGCTCTCCACCACCCTCCAAATTTCTTCCCTTCCTTTTCTCACTTATGACATATAATAAGACCACAGTTTTAGTAGAGTTGAAATTCACATTATTATGATGGTGTAAGTAAATACATTTTACTGAATAATCTACTTTTATCGTTGTTTCTCCTTCTTGTTTTTAAAAACATTTTATTGAAATGTAAAACTGTCTTTTTTTTTCAGTCCCACAATCTCCTATGTACTCACAAATGTTTTCCAAATGCTCTACTCGATCAGCTACACATGTTTAAGAAGATTTTCCCAAATAGTTTGATATGATCCTTTATCAGTTGTCACTCTGGCGTACACACACTTCTGATTCAATTTTTTTTTTTCTCCAGGCCTGCTGCACAGAATCAACTTGGGACCTCAACCTGCTTCTGTGTGGGATTTCCCATCTCTTTAATCATGTGCTTTCCTCTTCATTTAATTCTTTCACTTTTTTTGTGTGTAATTCTTCTTAAATTAAAACTTAAATTTTTTAAAAATTAAAAAGTTACAATTCAGGGAGAATATAATGAATCCATATATGCTTATCACTCATATTCAAAAATTATCACGTTTGCCACATTTAATACATGCGCCTCTTTTTTTCCCTCCTCCTTCTCCCCTCTACTCTGCTCTCCCGCTCCCTCTCTTCCCTTCTCCCTTGCTAAAGTGTTTTAAAGTGAAAGACACTATTTTAAGTCATGACACTGGATGAGCAGACTACATTCTATATCAGATCAGATCAGATCAGTCGCTCAGTCGTGTCCGACTCTTTGCGACCCCATGAATCGCAGCACACCAGGCCTCCCTGTCCATCACCAACTCCCGGAGTTCACTGAGACTCACATCCATCGAGTCAGTG
>NW_011495072.1:19226310-19266316 GCF_000754665.1 Bison bison bison | reverse complement strand
GGCCTCCCTGTCCATCACCAACTCCCGGAGTTCACTGAGACTCACATCCATCGAGTCAGTGATGCCATCCAGCCATCTCATCCTCTGTCGTCCCCTTCTCCTCCTGTCCCCAATCCCTCCCAGCATCAGAGTCTTTTCCAATGAGTCAGCTCTTCGCATGAGGTGGCCAAAGTACTGGAGTTTCAGCTTTAGCATCATTCCTTCCAAAGAAATCCCAGGGCTGATCTCCTTCAGAATGGACTGGTTGGATCTCCTTGCAGTAGTGACAAAGAGACTCTGACTGCATCACCCAAGTTGCTGACATCTGCACACAGGAAGGTTTTTCCTGGCTTTTTCAGTTACTCAAACCAATGCATTCTTTTTTCAAGGAACATTGAGTTAGGTTTCTGGCACATGCAATATTTTCAAGTTGACCAGAAGTTTTGGCACACTGATTTCAGAACTTCTTTTTTCAAGATCATTGCACTTAAACTAATCCCCAGATAAGCTTGCTCTTTGTGCTATTGGTATCCAGTAGGTGAAATGTTTAATTTATAATATTCAACTACAGAGATATAAATATAAAATAATGTGATGTTTGCCTCCTTTGAAAATATACTTCTTGTATAATACCAGTATAAAGACTAAGATTTGACATTCAGTGGGAAAACTATTTTGTTCATTAGGAACTGTACAAAGCTGATGGTGAAGGGCTTCCTATATCCATTAAAGAAATGTTATATAGCTCAGTTAACATTAATCTAAGAGAGTAAATACAGCAGTCTTTGTATTACAAACCAGTAGGTGATGGAACAATGATAACTAGAAATTATGTCCATGAATTAGCACATTAGCTCCCATAAAATTGTTCCATAGTAGTATTAATTCCATAGTAGTATTTTTACTCAGGTATTCTTATCTTCATTATTAAAAACATGAGCATTTTTATAATTCTTTGTGTTTTCTGAATTGTATTAACAGAATAGCTGAAATCAATTTGATGTGAATAGTTCAGAAATGCTGATAAAAATCTCTTCCTGATCACTTTCTTATATATGGCTCCATTCTCCATGAGGTCTTTTGCTTTTAACAGTACACAGATCCCAGAAACTTGCAGCTTTCTGAATAAATAACTTCTAGTTCTATTTTCTGCTCTTAGATGTTTATCCCCAGCAGATAAGGAAATTAGGTTTATTATGAGCAATTTATTGATGTATTTACAATAAGTTCTTCCCATTAATCTTACTTATACTGTGCTTCACATGTTTTTAGTAATCATCTTTTGAAAAGGTTATGCAAAAAAAGCTTGAAGTAGCAGGGATTAATAAACTTATTCACATATGTGTTTATTAACATACAGATTAAAGTAACATAAAGAGTAAAATGCTTCCCCCTAGTGACAAAGAAGAGCATAATTATAACTCAATTTAATAGGAATCATCTCAAATTCTTACCAGTAGGTTGGGTGAAAATATTTAACTAAGTGGTTATTTTAATGATGGCAATAATATTTTTTTAACTCCCAGGGATTTTGACATGATCTCATCTTACTAGCCTCCTAAACCTGACCATGGAAGGTTATGTTTTCTAAAAATAGCAGGTTCTGTTTTCTAAAAGTGGCTAGATACTTATTCCATTCTCCATGTGCTTCTTGAATTAAGACCACCTTCTTATCAAGAGGTGTGTGTTCTCTCTCCTCTTGAAATTTTTTTAAAGGGGAATAATGACTACTACTTGGACTAAGTGTGCAGTTAGAAGTGATGCTGTGTGGCGTCAGAGGCTAGCCCATAAAGAGGTTGCAACCTGTGCGTGACTTGCTCTCTCCTGGGATATGCACCTCGAAAGTTCCAAGCTATCATGTAAGACATCCAGATACTCTAAAGCCAGCAACCTGGAAAGACCATGTGGAGAGACCAAAGGGAGGCAGAGAAAAACATCAGAGGATTCCCAGACGTTCCAGTCTTGCCAGCCTGGGTACCAGACACGTAAGTGAATTAGCACCCTTTGCCTGCAACCGTGTGAGAAAGTCAGAGGCGGAAGTGCCCGGCTGGGTCCAGCCAAGTCCAGCAACCATGTGAAGAAACGTTACGTTTTTAAGGCGCTAAGTTTTTGTGGGTAGTTACAGTCATAGTAAATAGAACACTGGCTCTTCTCTATGGCTCCCTCATTCAGAGACCAGCGTCCTTATTCATATGACAGTCCCCGATTTTTCATATCACTTTGTTTCAAGCTTTTCTGAGATCCAGATGGGGCATTCCAATTGCGTATATAAATTTTCATGGTCTCAAATGTACCTGTTGGGAGAGAGTGCAAATCATATGCAATAGACAGCAATGTGTGGTATCCATTCAGGGAGAGAACCAATAACAGGCAGCAATAATGCAATTTGCCACAGTCACCAAAGTTGTGTGAGTCTATTAATGAGATAGGAGGAAAAAAGGTTTTCTCTCTATATATGTAGGAATAACCTACATGGTGACATAGAAAAAGGATTAAAAAGATACCCATCAAAGCACTAGCAATTCTCTGACATGGGGCTAGAAATGTAAAACAAATGAAGAAAGACTCCAGTTCTCCTTAAACCTCTGTAGTGCTTGAATCTTTTACAAGAATCCAAGCAACTGAGGGGGTCTGAGGCTGAGAGCTGCTACCTGCTACATCCAAGGTCACTCAACAGTCAAAATCCAGAGCTGGATCTAATTCAGAATTGTTTGCAGTGTATTTTGTCTGGTCCCTGCCTTTGCCCATCTGTATGTGCCTTGCGTATTTTCCTGTTGTCATCTGAACATGTACAAAGAAAAATGACCATATGGGCTGTATTTCTGGCTGTTTTCTTTTCATTCCAGCATTTGTATATGAGGTCATAGTTATTTAATTTTGCTTTGCTGCTTCCTCATATCCTCCTTCAAGTTATTAAAAAAGTGTTGATGGTAGGAACATTAAAAAAGTCTTTGGTGTTACCCAGAAAATAGAAGCTGTATACCAGTAGAACTGATCCATAGTCTTCTTAGAGAAATTAGCACCAGCAATAGATCTGTGTTTTCCTTCACAGAAAGGTTCTATAGACAGGATTAAAAAAAAAATTTCCATGAATTAATTGTGAACATATCTTGCTTATAACTGAGAATTTGGGCTTATGATTCAACTGTCATTAATGTGCAAATTGTCTCAAGATACTGTGAAGAAAGCTGAGCGTCAAAGAATTGATGCTTTTAAATTGTGGTGTTGGAGAAGACTCTTGAGAGTCCCTTGGACTGCAAGGAGGTCCAACCAGTCCATTCTGAAGGAGATCAGCCCTGGGTGTTCATTGGAAGGACTGATGCTAAAGCTGAAACGCCAGTACTTTGGCCACCTCATGCGAAGAGTTGACTCATTGGAAAAGACTCTGATCCTGGGAGGGATTGTGGGCAGGAGGAGGAGGGGATGACAGAGGATGAGATGGCTGGATGGCATCACTGACTCGATGGACATGAGTTTGAGTAAACTCCTGGAGTTGGTGATGGACAGGGAGGCCTGGCGTGCTGCGATTCATGGGGTCGCAAAGAGTCGGACATGACTGAATGACTGAACTAATCCTTTTTTCCTCCCTTACTTAGTTTTTATAGTGATACAACAAGGAAACAAAATGCATATGTATCCTCTTAAAAGATGTGAAATTTTACAAAACAGGTAATTTATAGAGTTAAACTACACAATTCCTTCATATATAAAAGGAATTCTTTTAAATTCCATGAATCTAATACACTTAGTATTTTGTTTATAGATCACAAGGAAACAGGAGATGATGATGGGAGAGAAGCCCGAGAAAGGTAAAATGTTTTAGGAAACAGTAGTGATTAAAGATCAATAAAAAATGAAACAAACAAACAAACAAACAAACACTAGGAAAATGGTTAGGCCAAGAGGAAAATATTAAATTCATAATAAGTTTCATAAAAATGTGATATCAAATGAACATTTTTATGGTTTGTAAGATGGAAAGTGTCTTTTCCTTTGTAATAATAGCTATCTTTCACACCGAGGAGAGGTATGATTGTGTATTTTGTGAAAACAAGACATGCCATGAATGATGAAAATGATAAAGGGCTCTATTTCAGCAAATCACTGGCAGAAAACAAAGCCCCAGACAAGTGGATAGAGCTCCAGCAGTGTTGAAAGTAGAATACTGTTTCCTTATTCTATCATGCACTTTGAAATCTAGACATTATTGCCAAATATAAAAAGGTGATCTGTGCATTTGTATGCTGAATAGCATGCATTCTTAATGCCTTTTGGTGATTCTGTTGTAAGAGCATATTTAGTCCTTGCTTTCATTTTTACTATCGAAGTAAATTAAACCATCTATAAAGTCCTAAGCAGCCAAAGCTCTTTTCTCTCTATTTGTCAGCAAGAACTAGCTGGGCTCTCAGAAAAGGACTTTCCCCCTGCTCATCTGCTGTAGCAGCTTTGTTTTGCCAAGATGGCTACAGATATGCAGGCTGCATAGGAAATACCAGGCTGTAATACTGCTTTCCACTGTCGGTGGGGAAGCAGATTCAGAAATCTAGGGAGTCAGTCGTTCAGTGTTTTACTTACGTAGCCTGGGAGTCTGGCCATGGACTCAAATCTGAAATGCAGCAACGTCAGACTGAATCTGCTCTACTATCGCATATTAGAAAAACCTCTCTTTCTTCCCTCCTAAATGACAACATCCTTATTGCTATTTCCTCTCAAATGTAGAAATATTATATATTTTGAGGAAAAAATTATGTATGATGTAGAAAGGGAAATTCTCTCCCCTTCCCCTAATGTCATCATCTCCTAGACATAACCCACTATTAATATTTTGTTATAAATCATTCCAAATGTTTCCTATAAATGTGAGCACAATTTTGTTTCTCTGAAATGAAAATATGCCTTTTTGCTTTGTTGTGAGCTCTTTTATCTTAGCCCTGTGTATTGGGCATCTCTCTGCATAGCTATCTACAGACCTATAGCTCATTCTCCAAACTGCATTATTATTATTTATTTCACCGAACCTAAAATGATGGGCATTACCTGTGTTATATATGGTGCACAAGGAATATATTTTCACTTCCATTTTCCATGCTTAATGTTTCATTTCCTCTGAGAAATCCCCCCAATGTGGAACTGTGGGGTCAAAGAGTATGCGTGATTTACACTGTAGCGCACGTTGCCAATGGCCCTCCAGGAATATCCTAAATACGTTCCCACTGGCTGTGTGAAAGCATGCATCTCCCACATCTTTGCCCAAACCAGATATGTAGCTCTAGTTGTGTTTTCTTCAGGAGAAGGCTCTGTCCTTTGCTTTGGGGAGGCTCTATCCTTTTGCTCTATCCCTGCTTCCAGCCTCTGTCCCATCCAGCTTATTAGTGCGTTGCTGGTCATTGTTGGTTTTTTGCTGTATTGGTCTTTTGCTTTTCCTCTAGCTGAGCAGAGGTGTATTTTCTTTCTGACTCTGACGTAGATTCTCACTGTATTTGTACACACACACACACACACACACACACACCCCACACACAGAATCACAAATCATCACAAATACACCTCAGCACAATCTCTCCGCCTCTCACACATACCACATCACACACAAAATAACATATGCAGTCCTATCACACACACACCATAGCGTCTAATAGAGTGTTGTCACAGCAATCACAATCAAATCAGGTTTCTGGCCAGAGCAGAGGCCCATCACTTTTCTAGGACACTTCAAATACTTCCAGATGACTGTGGTCTTTCTTGGGTGTCACCTTCACCATCTCAGTTCCCCAGTGCCTTGCTCATAGAACTTTTCTACAAGCTGTTTCCTCCTTGCTGGGCACATCTGCACTCTCACAGCACAGAGGCTGCTGTTAAAAAAAGGCAAGAACTGAAGTTCTTGTGTACTGACTCAAATATACAGGAAACTCTTTAAATCTGTTCTCTCACCCACATCAATATGTATTATTTCCCCTTGAATTATGTCACATGGATTTTGAAGAATTAAACTGTGGAAAGGCCAAAATAGATCCAGTTTTGTCTAGTTTTCAGAGAACATTCTGATTTACCATTAGCCCAATGTTTCTTTCTAAATGCAGTTTTCTTTATTGATTTCTTCCCCTCTGTCACCAGCATTGCTCAAAACAGAACTACTAAAATATGCTGACCTCCTTCGTTCCTCCGAGGTTCTTAACAATAAGACTTATGCAGAACGTATCCTTTAAATCCACTACTTAATTAAAATACAAAGTTAGGTTGGAAAACATAAATAATAGAGCTGATAAGGAATTTGTATATGAACACTATTTTTCCCTCTAGTTTTCTGCGTATAAATCTGGGTCTAAGTCTTTCGAGAGAAGTTTGCATAACACACTTATGAGCCAAATGGGCCTGGGTTTGCACCCTATGTCTGTATGAGCTCATGATCATTTTCCTTTCTGAGCTTCATTTTTTTGGGGGGGTGTTTAAAATGGAGTTAATAAAAGTACCACTAGCCTTGAGGATTAAATAGGTACACTGGACAATATAGTGATGGTGAAGTCGCTCAGTCATGTCCGACTCTTTGCCACCCCATGGACAGTAGCCAACCAGGCTCCTCTGTCCATGGGATTTTCCAGACAAGAATACTGGAGTGGGGTGCCATCACTGAACAATATAAGACTTCTCTAAATATAATAATGTTATTACCTGGTAAAAATAATATTTTTATTCATTCAAAAGTCTAGGGAGGTGTGTTTGGATGTGCATTTTAGTTCTCTTATATGCGATACTGGACTTTACTAGTATATGAAATTAGTCAATATTCATGGACCCCCTAATGTCGACTAGGCTCAGAGATAACCCAGACATGGTCCCATTCTCAAGGATTCTCATTCCCCTTGGGATGCAGAAACTGTGTACTGTGTGTACATTGTGACAGTAATTATTGCTTACATTTATTGTCTGTGTGCTATGTGGTGGACTCTAAATACTTTGCATGGATTAGTTCATTTAATCCCTATAGTCAAATATGTGAGGAACATGCTCCTGCTATGCCCATTCTACAGATGGTTAGACTGAGGCAATAGAATTTAAGGAGTTACCCTAGTTTGCTAGGATGAGGTAGGGTCAGGTGCATAAACTACACCACTTTAGTGGAGGTGTGTGGGTAGGAGGCAGGAACATAGTCCTGGAAGAAGAAATGCTTCCTTCCCCAAATTCTTCATTTCTTCTTTTTAAAAAAAGTCTTCATTGAATTTGTTGCAATATTGCTTCTGTTTTATGCTTTAGTGTTTTTGACTGGGAGGCAAGTGGGATCATAGCTCCCTGACTAGGGATTGAACCCATACACCCTGCACTGGAAGGTGAAGTCTTAACCACTGGAATACCAGGAAAGTGCCCCATTTCATCCTTTTTTAACATGTGACTTTCCTCACAATGTTCTTCATTCTTTTGGTTTTGGTCACAGAAGGGGTTTTCCTCTTGTCAATGTGCAAATACCACTGGATAGGGTTAACCCACAGAAGATAAAGTTATTCTGAAAAGTTCATCCGATCTTTAAGGTGATGAGTCAGGAGAGAATCTGAGACATTGGATGAGAGGGAGGAACCCTGGGCTGGAGGGCGGGGAAGAAGAGTGGGATTAGGAGCATGGATGCGCAGCCTTGAGACACATCCTCCCTTGTATTAATATATGCATGGCTCAGTCCCTTTGCTCTTCACGTGAAACTATCACAACACTGTTAATTGGCTATTGTTACTGGTGTTCAGTCACTAAGTCATGTCTGACTCCTTGAGATTCCACAGACTGTAGCATACTAAGCTTCCCTGTCTTCCACCATCTCCTGGAGTTTGCTCAAATTCATGTCCATTGAGTTGGTGATGTTATCATCTCATCCTCTGCCACCCCCTTCTCAGCGATACTCCAATATAAAATAAAAAGTTTTAAAAAAAGACACATCCTCCTTTTTATGTTTGTGTATTTATCATATCTGCTCTGGGAGCTCTACATTCCTTTCTATAGGTCTGGAGTTTTTCTGACATCTTTCTCCTTCTGCCTAAGCAACTCATTTTATTATTTCATGTGTCTCTGCACTGATGGTGACAAATTTACTTGGCTGGCCTTTCTGCAAATGTCTTTATTTCACCTTGGTTTTTGAAGGATATTTGGCTGGATATAGAACTTTATGCTGAGAGTTTTCTTTGTTTCTGCTTTTTATACACACACACAAATTTCTTTCAAAGACTTATACTGTTTAATGCCAAAATAAGTATTTGGGGTTAAAAATATATGTATAGATGAGATATAAGACAAGGACAACTGGGTGGAGAGAATTATACTGATAAAAGTTTATTACACTGTTCATGAATAAATATAATATTTGAAGACAAAAGGAAAGACTCATCCTCCCTGCCTATCACTCGGGCAGAGCTTTGTCTCGTCTGGCCCTTCTCTGGAGAAAGAAATGGCAACCCACTCCAGTATTCTTGCCTGGAGAATCCCATGGACAGGAGCCTGGCGGGCTACAGTCCATGGGGTCACAAGAGCTGGACACGACTTAGCAACTTAGCTACCACCACCACCTGGCCCTTTTCAGGGTCTGTGAGTCCCACCTGCTTTCCTGAAATCACTCTTCACCTACCATGCCTCTTTTTAAAGACTTTTTCTTTAAAATGTGATTATTTTTAAAGTCTTTATTGAATCTGTTGTAATTTTGCTTCTGCTTTATATACTTTTTGATTTGTTGACCAGGAGGCTTGTAAGATCTTAGTTCTCTGACCAGGGATCTAACCCACACCGCCATCATTAGAAAGGCAAAGTCTTAATCACTCGACCACTAGGGAAGTCCCCCTGCCTGCTTATTAATTCCTCCTCTATTTTAGGACCTTCACCTTATTTTATATCCTCTATCCCACCTTTTCTCTCTTCCTCTGAGGCATAAAATGGGTCCAGGATTAAGGATTTGGGGCATCCCACCCCCATGGAGGCACAGGTGCTTGTTTGTAATTCTTTTACTGTTAATAGTCTTTTCTCAGAAAGTAACCCAGGAGGCATTTTTGAGAGCCTATTTTATTTTTTTAAGAAAGGGAATGAAGAAGATGGTTTTTTACTACTGTTTATTTTTTAATTATAAAAGTTACACTTATTAAAGAACATTTGAAAATATAGAAATATATCATGATAAAAATCACTCCTAGATACTGTTCTGTCTCCAGTGGATCTTCCCAACCCGGGGATCAAACCTGTGCCTCTGTGTCTCCTGCATTGGCAGGTGGGTTCTTTACTGTCTGAGCCACTGGAGAAGCCCGTAGATACTGTTAATAATTTGGGAGAATACTTTAGACCATTTAAAAACATTGTGTGGTTTTTAAAACACAGTGTAATCATTTTATTTACATGTACATATGCCTAACTACATTTGCTTGTATATATAAAATATTTGTGGATGTATATATAAATATTGTGTATGTATACATATATATATATATATGTATATATATAAATTCTGTGGGGGCAGAAAAGGATTTCATTAAGATTCAGTTCTTATATGCTAGTCACTTCAATCAGTGCAGGTCTATTGACTTCTGTATCGAATGTCTGTCATCACAGCTGTGTTTTAATCTAAATTGACCACTTGGGCATCTGTTAACCTTTCAACACTGCTTTGTGATATAGGTGCAATCTCAAAGCTTTCCTGATTCAGTCTTGCGAGTCTGAGCTTTCCCTGACATCATTCTAATGCACTAGAACATAGGAGATTTCACTTCTCTCACTCATTGGCAAGTATCTCAGACTCTTAAGTGCATCTATCTCCCAGTGCTCCTCCATGTCCTTTCACTCTGCTGCCTGTTCAATACTAGATTATGGAACTGAAACTCTAAGAAGGGACAAGAAGGCAGCAATGGAGAAGTGGTTGGAAAGGTTGCCATTGTCCGAGTCTGCGATAAATATCCTTTCCCAGACATTATGAATGAGGCTGCCTTCTTGAGGAAGGATTGATTTGCTCAACAGAATGTATGGAAAACGACAGAGAAACACTAGGAAGCAGAGGGAGTGGTGGGGAGCAAGATGAGTAGCGACTTCAGAAAGTTTAGACTCTGTTTTTAGGACAATGACTCCAGGGATTGAGATTAAAATTAAAATGAGAATCTTTGCATTATTCTCCCAAACTCTTCATGTGATTTCTTTTGAGTAAAGGATAATAAATGCAGCAACTGAAAATACTGGGAGGAATTATTTATCAACTACTCTTTTATTGCAGGGAGTTGTTTCCCCCCTTCCCATGGCCCACTCTAAAAAATCTTCTATCTTCACAGGGGATATACAGTCCCCTCAGAACTGTAAGATAAGGGGAGGGGGAAGTCCTTCTTCCTGTGGAGATAATTGGAATTGAAACATTTCATATGCTTTAGAGTAGGAAATTGAGGAACTAAATTGTACACAAAGCACAAAGGAAGTTATTCAGCATGTCAGCCTTGCCCCTGTATTGGCTTCGAACCCAGTCTGGAACTGAAATTAAGCTTTGCCATAGGAACACTAAAGATTTCTTTAGGCTAAAAGCACCTTTGTAGGAAAAAATATGGGATGATCTCAAGAGGGACAGGGTGTGTGGAGGTAGAAAGAAATGCATTTTAAAAGATAAAATTCTGAAATGAAAATTCACTCCTTCTAATCCGTGATTAAACATTGTGACAAAAGAACTTTTAATCCCTTATAGTAAATCTCTCATACTGGTTTCTTCAACTCTTCTGATATGTTGATGTGAAGTCCCTAGGGCTCTTCTTTGCTTAGGCAGAGTTCCATCCATGTGTATAACTGTCTCCAGATACCAAGCCCTTGTAAAGGAGAACTATTTAACCTTGCTTGTTATCACTGATTCATGTCAATACCTAGTCCATGGGTCATACCACGGCCAAATCTAGCCCACTCACTTTTTCCTAAATGAAGTTTTTTGGAACTCAGACAGCCACTCCTTCAAGTACATGGTTTATAGTTGCTTTTGCACTATCACAGAAGAATTTAGTTTTGACAGAAATCCTATGACCCACAAAACCAAAAATATTCACTTTCTGACTGTTTACAGGAAAAGCTTGCTAAACACTGCTAGTTGATTAGACCATGGAAAGGCCAAATTTCTAGGTTTAAATTTGCATTTCCTATATCCAGTCCCAGAAATCTCCCATGTCAATTGTTCTCTCTGGTCAGATAATATTGCACATGGCCTCTGCCCATATTTCTATAACATTTTTCCTGCCAAGCACAGCAGTACTAAAATAATAATAAACAGTGGTTTGAATTTTTTGTAGATATTTTATTTGTGTTTTGAATGTAAAGCATGAAATACATTTGGTTCTTCAAAAAGAACAGAGATATTTGGGAAATGATTGAATCTGGGTTGCATTAGAAAGTCAATTAATTATTTACTGCATCAGTATGATGCATATTTGCATAAATAAAACACTTTCCAAACAAACATAATCATTTTCCACTGCACTTTCTAAACAAAAGAGATTAATTTCACATTTTTAAAGTACAAGACCACCCCCATGCCATGTGAGATATAAACTACTCTCTGAAAGTTATATATATAAATGTAAACATCTGAATAATTAAACACATAAATGCACGGATTATAGATAAACATCTCCACAGAAGATGTTGCTAATTAATTGTGCCAGTTGTATTAGAGGCATCATTCCTCAGCCTCTAAAACATGGCTTGCCTTTTAGGCATGTCGGAGTAAATATGGTGAGCATAAGGGAACTGATTTTTCATTTTTAGAGTGTTCATACCGTCAGTGAAGAGGGTGGCAGAGGATAAGGTGGTTGGATAGCATCACTGACTTAATGCACATGAACTTGAGCAAACTCCAGGAGATTGTGGAGGACAGGGAAGCCTGGCGTGCTGCAGTCCATGGGGTCACAAAGAGTTGGACATGACTTAGTGACTGAACAACAACCCTCTAACTAGTTGAGGACATGACTGCCAACTTCACATCAAAAGTCACTGGGGCTCAAACGGTTTCAATTTGTGGGTGGATGTGTTCTGTACTACAGAATATTATGCTTCACTTGAGTATCTTCACAGCAGCTTGATACAATCTCAAATTGCTCTTTTTAAACTTTTACTATAAAGTGTCCCATATCCCTGCTTCTCTCTCGAGTCCCAGCTGTCTCATCCTCCTTTACCATAGACCCTTTCTTGCTTGCCTGTTGGCCTCTGGGTCTCTGATTACTTTGTTCTCTGTGTCCCAAAGCACTTACTTCTCGTATAACTCTCATTTGGCATTTCCTGAGTCCCTAACTACACTGTGTGTTCTTTTAGTGCAAAGGATGAATTCTGTCTGCCTTGCAGTCTTAGCAAGAAGCATAACAGTACAAATAGTAAGCTCTCAGAAAACTGCTGATGATGAGAGCATCATGCTGTTTGTGTGCTAAGTCATGTCCAGCTATTTATGTTCCTGTGAACGCTAGCCCGCCAGGTTCCTCAGTCCATGGGGATTCTCCAGGCAGGAATACTGGAGTGGGTTGCCACGCCCTTCTCCTGACCCAGGGATGGAACCCATGTCTCTTATGTCTCCTGCACTGGCAGGCAGGTTTTCTACCACTAGCGCCACCTGGGAAGCCCCATTGTGCTGTTTAGGTTTTTCCTTTTGCTCATTCTGATGGTTTTAGTCCATCTCCATTTATCGCTGGATCAAATGGCTTAAACCAGGTTTTGACCAGGTTGCTTTTTGTTTGTTTTCCCCTCTCCTTCTTTTAAATTGATATTTCCTGTTGGTATCCAACAGGCCTGAACCATTCTCTCTTCTGCCAGACACCACCAAGCCCTACCTTGCCTTACTTTGTTCTTTGATTGTCTATCCTTCCTTCAGGAAACTTTCAAGAATTTCCTCTAATTATTTTCACCTTGTTAGCACCATCTAGGGGCCAAATTTATCTCGGACTCAATCCTGTAATTTTAGCTGACTCTTGTTTTGGTGGGTGGAGGAGGAGACGGGTGCTTAAGTCTGTGGTTGTGGCTGAAAAGTGAATGTTGGACAAATAGTTCTAAAATTTCTTTGGTCATCTTGTTACTTCCTCTGGGTCCCACATGCTCCTTATTTGTAGCTCTGTTTGGCTACTTCTTTACTCTGTGTTACGTTAGAGTTAGCCATCAGGGAAGCCCCTGGTGGCTCAGACAATAAAGAGTTCGCCTGCAATACAGGAGATGCGGGTTCAATCCCTGGGTCTAGAAGATTACCTGGGGAAGGCAATGGCTACCCATTCCAGTATTCTTGCTTGGAGAATCTCATGGACAGAGGAGCCTGGAGGGCTACATTCCATGGGGTCACAAAGAGTCAGACATGACTGAGCAACTGTGCACATACATACGTTAGAGTTGGTTCTCTCTCCACCCTTGTTAGACTTTGAGAATTTTGAAAAAAAGACAGTGTGGACATGTTTCTGTGGCATACCAGCTCAGCAGGGGGATAAGTTTGCAGTAGGTACTCCAAAGTTTTTGGAGTTTAAATAAAACATTCTTCTTTGCCCTGGAACTAAGTTCATCTTGTGAGTAAGGACTATTTCTACTATGCAAAGAGCTGCTGTTCTCAAATATTATAAAATTGTCATCTGGATTCACTGCCAGCCTAAAACCTTCTTCAAAAAGATCAACTCCTTATATCTTAAAGCATATGTTCCTAAATCGTTTGAATGATAATTACTTAGTAATACTAAATGTTTCAGAAGATTTATAATGTGATTCACATATTGAAAAAGTATTTATAGGAATCTTTATAATTTAGTTGTATCATTTGGCCAAGTTAACCTCTGTATGCCTAGGTTTTTTTATTCTGTAAAACGAGGATAATTATTGTGGACAAACCTCAGTGTCCTTTTTCTTTTTAGTTATTCCTGGTATTTCTACCTCTACTCCACAGCTTTCCTCTACCCACCACTGATGGGATCTAATATTTTCACTATTCACAGGATTCACCAGATTTCTTCTGTACATGGGGACAGCTCCTATGGTGGAAAATGGCAATTTACGTGGGATAAGACTTCTACCTGACCTTACCTGTGTGTCCTCTGCAAGCTTATCCAGGTAAAAATGGGAAAATCAAGGTGATGGAATCTGAGGAAGGGTAGAGCAATGATTTTGTGGCAATTTAAGTCATTTGAAACAACAAAAGATTTTACTTGAAGCCCAAGTTGTAAGGTAATAGTTAGACTCTCCTTTCCTGGATGAGATGTGTCTTTCAGCAAGTATCCATCTCAGGTTTCACTAAATAGAATTCTGACTTAAAATATCTGCCCTAAATCAACTTTGAGCAAGACTTAAAACTGGACTACTAAAGAGAAGGTGATGTTCCAAGTGTCCCTTGTGGGGATGACATTTATTGGGGGAGATGTTGGAAATCAGCAAGGGTCCAGACTATGAATGAAGTTGACCCCACAGGTGCAAGGCTTGTGGGTTTCAGTTCCAGTCTCACTCTTCAGAGATCGGTGACAGCCACCCTCGAGGCACCATCTGCAGGCCTATGGGAAAGACAGCAGATTTCAAATACGTGGGAAAGAAAGAAGTTAAATTTGAAAGTTGACTTAATTATACTCTCTGCTTTCGGAGAGCTTCCTCTTTGTACTTCTCAACTCATTTTTTACCCACACTGCTGAACAATTTTGGCATTTGATTCTCCCCCAAACTACTGGTTCCTGGTTTCGATTTCTGTACCTATTTGAGAAATACAAATAGGGTTAGATCTCATTGAGAAACACAGGAAAGTTACTTTATGGTTCAGGGTCTTGCCAGGCTCAGGAGATAATTTTTCATGAGGGCAAGGCGACTGCCGTTTGCGTCTGATGTCCGTGTCTAGGGAACTCTAAGATATTTGTATGCATTGTCACATTCATTGTACCTGAGGCAGGTTGGAGGCATGCCTTATTGTAAACATTTCTTTAAAGCTCTATTTGTAAATACAAAAGAGGTAAAAATGTTGTCTGTGTGTCAGTTAGGTACATTTTAAAAGTGACACTGAAAAAAGCTATGGATTTTAATAATAATGTTCTTTCACCTTTTTTTTTTAATTGGAGGATAATTGCTTTATAGCAGTGTGTTGCTTTCCACTGTACCCTTTTCACTGTTGAGAGGGGATAAGAAGGTCACTTATTATCAATCCCAGGACAGGTTTCCCTTAGGAGAGAGTATTATAAAGGATGAGAATATAGTGTAGAAATGAGCACTTAACTAAAGCAGGGGCATGTTATAGATGCATCCTGGGAGACTGGCTACTGACTGGAAGGTGTCTCCAAATTGATTGGAGTAATACCCTCACGCTTTGCTGATTCCATTCTTTTGCTTTTGGCCAAAAACCCCTCACATTTTTATCTTTGTACCTAATTAGAGACACTGTACAACTTTAAACTGTAATGATACTGCTTCTCCAGGTACCTAATAAAAGTACTGGGTTAAGAATGAATTAATCTGAACTATTTCCCCACTCTGCTGCTGTGACTTTTTACTGGGTGCATTGCTAGACACCTCTAGGCCGGAGTTCCTTTACCTGCACAATGGAGGTGAGGGACTCTGTCACCAATCCCTCCCAGCTTTAGTAGTTTCTAGAAGTATATAACATGCTTTATTGCTTGCTGTGCAGAAAGGAACATGCAGAGTATATCAGAGTTTCTTCTTTGTCTGAATCTCCCTTGCAGGCTTTCTCTCTTTCTCTTAAAATCATAGCTGTAATTTTAAAAGTCTTTACTCAAAACTCTCTATGCTTGTTATACAGAAAGGTTAGAAAATAGAGACAAATGAAAAGAATAAAAACTATGCATAATCTCACCACTCTTGGATAACTACTGTTAACCGCGTGGTATATATTCCCTCTGACATTTTTTTTAGACATTTAAAAACACACACACACCCACTTTAGTTATGTCAGTGTGTCTTGAAGTTGATTAAGTTTGAGAAACCATCACTGCTAGATGTTCAGGACACACCCAGAGTCTGGAGGGGAAACAGGAAGATCCTCTGCTTCTTTTTGGGATTATGTGTCAATCCATCCAGGTTTGCCTCTGATGGACTTTCTCTGGCCCCCTTGCCTCCCTTTTTTCTGTTCTTTAAAATTCCATTTTTAAAATTTTATTAAAGTATAGCTTCTGTACAATATTATATGTTACAGGTCTACAATATAGTCATTTACAATTTTAAAGGTTATACTCTATTTATAGTTAATATAAAATATTGGCTTTATTCCTTGTGGTGTACAATAGATTATTGTAGTTTATTTTATATTTGATAGTTGTATCTGTTCATCCCCAGAATGTGAAAGTTACTCAATTGTGTCCAACTCTTGCGACCTCATGGACTGTAGCCCACCAGGCCCTTCTGTCCATGTAATTTTCCAGGCAAGAATGTTGGAGTAGGTTGCCATTTCCTACTCCAGGGGTTCATCCCTTACCCCTGTACTTTCCCTCTTCTTTTACTCCTCCCCACTGTTAACCACTGGTTTGTTCTCTGTGTCTGTGAGTTTGCTTCTGTTTTTGTTATATTCATTAGTATGTTGTATTTTTCAGATTCCACATGTAAGTGATATCATATAGTAATTGTCTGTCTGACTTATTTCACTTAGCAAGATGCCCTCCAGTTTCAGCTATGTTGCTGCAGATGGTAAAATTTCATTCTTTTTTATGGCTGAGTAGTATCCCATTGTGTATATCTTTATCCATTCATGCACATGCAGATTTTTATCCATTCATCTCTTGATCGACACTTAGGTTGCTCCCATGTCTTTGGCTTTCTTCTTGTATCTTAGAATTTTTTGCCTTCTTTCTCTCTCTCCTAGTTTATGTGTTTGATTGACTTCCCCTCCTGGAGAGGTGGTACTAGTACCTTTCATCCTGATCTTTCTTAGAAGGAACTTTATACAGAGTTAACATTTACAGGGCAAAAAAACCCCCACTTTGGTTATATTGTTGCCTTGTATAGCATAAACCCAGTACCTTATTAGGTTAACAGATTCTCTGTCTCTTTTTCTCCTATCTTAAAAAGACACAAACAAAATAAAGTAGAATAAAAAAAATGACTTTAACAACAACAATAATGGCATAACAAAAGCAAAACTCCTCCCAGGAAGGACTAGAAGACAGGAAAAATAAAGAGAGGAGGAAGGAAGGTAACTCTGATTTGCTTTGTTTACATTTGTAAATACTTTCTTAATATTTTATATTTTAAATATGTGATCATATTTTATATAGTTAGCAATTTACCTTTTCACATAATAAATCCATCACGAACATCTTTCTACATCACATAATAAATACCTATCATATATTTAGTGCTTGCGTATTTTTGCAAGGGAAGAAGTAACTTACCTAGCTTATCCCCATTATTTTTGCTGATGGAAAGAATAATAAAAGAATTATGTTGGATGAACAGACTAGGGTAATGGCATAAGTATTCATGTCTTTGTTACGAGTCCTTTATGTCCATGGTAGGTGTATGCAAATATGTGGCCATAGTCCTGGCGGGTGTTACAACAGATCATGACCCTGTAGTTGAGCTAGCAGCATAGTGCTCCAGGGAGTCACCACTAAGTGACTGGAGATGACAAGCTACATGGACTCTAGGCCACTCTACTTCTCTGGGTTCCCACACTGCCAGAAGCAGGAATGACATAGTGTTAGAATCGGTCTCATGTTGAAGAACACAGCCAATTCTTTCATATTAGTATGTTTATATGAATCCTACTGAGTTGACTCTTGGTAGAAAGAGATAGGTTGGTATTATGAAGTGAACGTGTCCTCTCCCACAAAGTTACATGCTGAATCTCCAACCTCCAATGTGCCTGCATTTGGAGATGGGGTCTTTATGGATGTAATTAAGGTGGCATGTGCGTGTGTACATGCATGCTCAGTCATGTCCAATTCTTTGCGGCTCCGTGGACTGTAGCCCACCAGGCTCCTCTATCCATGGGATTTTTCCCGGCAAGAATACTGAAGTGGGTTGCTGTGCCTTCCTCCAGGGGATCTTCCTGACCCAGGGATTGAACCTGTGCCTCTCATGTATCCTGCCTTGGAACACAGAGATAGTGTTTCTCTCTGGAGTAAAGGACAAATATACTTATTGCCCATTAGAAAAGGCTTTGGAGCCCTAAGTTTAGGGTTCTTCTTTTAAAATACAACTCTCAGACTTCCCTGGTGATACAGTGAATAAGAATCTGCCTACCAACGCAGGGAACATGGATTTGATCTCTGGTCTGAGACAATTCCACATGCCACAGAGCAACTAAACCCATGTGCCACAAATACTGAGCCTACATGCTGCAAGCTTATGCACCTAGAACCTGTGCTTTGCAACAAGAGAAGCCACCACAGTGAGAAGCCTGCACACCTCAACGAGAGAGTAGCCCTCGATCTCTACAACTAGAGAAAGCTTGTGTGTAGGAATGGAGACCCAGTGCAATCAGAAAAAAAGACAACTCTCTGTATATGTACACACTCATCTAGGCCCATCCATATCACTTGTGGGGACTTGGGGGGCAAGTGGAACTGATGAACATATGCTAATACTCATGCTGCCTGCTGCCCCATGCGCCATGAGGTCCTCTGTCTCTGAATTAGGTTACTCATGTCTTCACCAACATCCATGAAACTTGTTCGTCTACAAGTTGGTTAAAATCTCAGACCCTTTACAGTCTCTAATACATGTCACTACTGTCACCATCAGAATTCTCATGTGAAAACTCATTATCTTCTTGGTTCTAAGATGTATTAACACCATAAAAATGAGGCAGATGAAGTCTTGTTAAAGGATAGAGGAACCATAAAGAAATACGCCTGAATTTAAAAACTTGATGTTGATTGTAAAGAATTTACAGGTCTTACCTGAATTTGTTATTTTGGTCAATGACTCCACTCAGGATCTTTGTGTAGGACTTCAAATCAAGAATAATTTGAGTCCCTCTCCCCCGGGACAAACCTACTGGACACTTATAGTCCAGACACGTTTTAAGCCAGGCTAGAAAAGAGATTGAGCTAGTAGAGAGAATGGAGTAGTGGGGATTCTCACTGGTGTTTTTGCTTTTTTTTTTTTTTTTGCACGTGGAATGCTCAGTTGAATAAAGAACTATAGATTCTGCAGATATAAATGTGAAGAACATGGAACTTCATTGACTCCACTGTGATGTGTAAGACTCTGCCACATACCTTGCTCTAATGAAACTCCTACATTGTATTGAGTTGTACTCAATATAGTGATATTTTCAAAGAGGTGCTTATTAAAATTCTGACTTCTGGATCTCACCCCAGACTTAATATATGGGAATCTTGGAGGTGTTAGCTCAGGTATCTCATTTTTTAAAAGATATCAAGTGTGTGTGTGTGTGTTTTAAATGTTATTTATTTATTTGGACCTTCCCAGTGGCTCAGTGGTGAAGAATGTGCCTGCAATGCAAGAGATGCAGGCAGGAGAACTGGATTCGATCCCTGGGTAGGGAAGGTCCCCTGGAGTAGGAAATGGCACCTCATTCTAGTATTCTTGCTTGTAAAGTCCCATGGACAGAGGAGCCTGGTGGGATACAGTCTGTGGGGTTGCAAAGAGTTGGACATGACTGAATAACTGAGCACACATTTATTTATGTATGTATGGCTGTGCTGGGTCACTGGGTCTTCACTGCTGCACGGGTTCTCTCTAGTTGTGGTGAGTAGGGGCTAGTCTTTGTTGTGGTGCGTGGGCTTCTCATTGCAGTAGCTTCTCTCATTGCAGAGCATGGGCTCCAGAGTGCAGGCTCAGTTGTCGTGATGCACAGGCTTAGTTGCTTCGAGTCATGTGGGATCCTCCCGGACCAGGGATCGAACTGGTGTCCTCTGCACTGCTGTTGAGTGGGCTCTCAACAACTGGACCATGAGGGAAGCTCAGGTATCTCATTATTGACAAACTTCTCAGCTGATACTTAGATACACTAAAGATTGAGAATCAGTGTATAGATTAGGGCATCAGGAGAGAAGCCAGGTGATGAGGATCACTGTGATTCTGGTGGGAAATATGATATGGTATGTAGTGCACTATAGTATGGAGAAGGCAATGGCACCCCACTCCAGTACTCTTGCCAGGAAAATCCCATGGACAGAGGAGCCTAGTAGGCTGCAGTCCATGGGGTCGCTGAGAGTCGGACACGACTGAGCGACTTCCCTTTCACTTTTCACTTTCATGCATTGGAGAAGGAAAAGGCAACCCACTCCAGTGTTCTTGCCTGGAGAATCCCATGGACGGGGGAGCCTTGTGGGCTGCCGTCAATGGGGTCACGCAGAGTCGGACACGACTGAAGCGACTTAGCAGCAGTAGCAGCAGCAGCAGCACTATAGTATGATGTAGAGCAAAGTGAGTGTGATGGTTAATTTTATGTGTTAACTTGGTTAGGTCACTGTACTGAGATATTTGGTAAAACATTTGTTTCTGTGATGATGTCTTTTTAGATGAGGATAGCATTTAAATCACTAGACTTTGAATAAAGCTGGTTGCCTTCCATAATGTGGGTAGATCTCATTCAGTCAGTTGAAGGCTTTGTTAGAAAAAGATTGGCCTCCCTAGAAGAGAGAATTCTGCTAGCTGACAGCCTTTGAACTTGAACTGAAATTCTTCCTTGAATCTCCAGCCAGCTGGCTTACCCTGCAGATTTTGAACTTGCTGACCTCCACACTCTCTCCCAAGGGCTCTGTTTCTTTGCAGAACCCTGATGATACACCATGGTACAAGGATTACCTTGGGGGAGTGTGAGGACATGATCTCTGATTCTCAGAATGAGAATTTAAAAATTTTGTGTTTGCATTTAATAATAATCTTAAAAATTAGATATTCATATTCATGTTCATCTGGATGTTCATTTCCCATCAGGGGACCATTATATGATATCAGTGATGAAATCTGTGATAGGGTTATGACTGTTGGAGCCAGTTGACTGTTTAAAGTGACAGTATTATAATTTTTGGTGTATTTTCAAAACGTGAGTACACAGACTTCAGTGTAGGGTTGCCAGATAAAATACAAGAGGCCCAGTTAAATTTAAATTTCAGATAGGCAACAAATAATTTAATATAAATATGTCCCAAATATTGCATGAGGCTTATTTATATATAAATATTACATATTTACATGAATCATTTTTGTTGTTTATTTGAAATCCAGATTTAGCTGAGAATCCTGTGTTATTATTTGTTAAATCTAGCAATCCTCATTTTGAGATCTCTTTCCAGAGACTTCTCAGATTTGAAGGTGTTCTTTGCATGTATTTGTGCATGTGACTGCATGTGTGTTTTAGGCAGGTAGCTGGTGCTTCTTGATTATCATATTTTTTCATAGTTAGCTCTATATTACTCTTCTGCATCCTCTGTTTCATCCATCTCTGTGAGTTTTATTGATGTTAACCATACTCTCGAGAGACCTCTTTGGATTCAGAAAGTTCATATTGATTTACAACACGAGTTATTTTTTTTTTTTTTGCCTATTATAGTTGAGGTTTCTCTGTGTCTGGGTTCACTTAGGAAACCAAATGGCATAAGAAAATAAAGCTTGAGAAATTCAGGTTTACAGCAAAGGGAATGGATCTGTAGGAATAATTTTGATTGATGTATATTAGCTTGACAAAAATCCCTTTTTTTGTCTTTCTCCTAATTTGGATTTTTTAAAAAAAATCTTTCATTGGCTGTGACTGAAGCACATGGCTAAAATATTATCTTTCAACTCTCCTCTGTAGCCCCTGCATTGGCCTCAAACTCAACTATTTCCGTTTTCTACCTCACTGAAATACCTTCCAAACATCCTTACAATGTCAACATCCAATTTTACAGTGACTACTTTTTCAATGGACTGTCTCCTAATTGCTTCTGGGATGTTTTCTGGGTGCCAATGGCTCTTATTCATTTTATGTGAATTACTTTTGGTCTCAGAGAGTGTGTCCTTTTTATGTCCTTGCTCTTTCCACCTGTTCTCTAATTTTTAATGTCCAGAGTTAAGAAAATAATAGGATATTTTACTCTTGGACTGTAAGTGGTCACTATTTATTCTCCAGATAAAGTGTAGCACACTTTCTTCCTAAAATTGACATTATAGTTATATGCTCATTTCACATAACCATTGCAATTGTCTTATAACCCATAATCTAGGTTCATAAGTGAAAGCTGATTCTGTATCTGTAGGAAAAAAATTCATTTCTGTGGCATATGCATTAAAAACCACATGGCTTTTTAATTTTGTTCTTTTCTAAGTGCTCTCATTTACTTTAAAATCTAATTTAGGTGGTGATTTAGAAGAATGAGACCTATTAAAGTAAAACCAACCAAAATTAAAGTTATTTTATAGAGGAGGGGTGAGGATCCCATTATGGTTTCTTATTACAAGCACTCTTAGAATAGTCCACAAGACAACATATAAAGTTAAAGAATGACAGCAGCTTGCCCCAGTACTTTAATTTACTATATACATATTCTTTCATTCTAGAAGATGAATTTCCTTCCAGAGCTCAGATTTAAAACTGAGATATTTCTTTTAATACTCAATCTGAATTCTTTCAACCAATTTGAAATCTTGAAGAAAAAAAAAAAAAAGGAATGAATGCCATTAATACAATCTAAAGTGTTTTTGGTCCAGCTAATATTGTCTAATATGATCTCTAATAATGTCATAAACACACACACACCTTTGCATATACATATATAGACACATATCTTCTTTCAGATGCCCAAACTTTCATTTTTATTTAGCTTTACAGTTTAATAAAGACACCTAGGACAGAGAACCCATCTCAACAATGACACCATTTCTCCTTTATTACTTTGCTTTGATGTTTAAAAAAAGACCTAGTAGGCATGTAGGGCAGATATGACTACATTTAGTTCCCATTTTATAGGTGAAGAAAGTGAGGATCACAGAAGTTAAGTTCTTTGTGCACTAAAAAGTGACAAGGTGGGAACTAAAGTCCAGTTCTTTGACTCCAAGTTCTGTTCTCTTTTACAGTAAGAGTTGTCATGAGCTTTATCAGAGATAATGTGTGAAAAAT
This sequence comes from Bison bison bison, assembly GCF_000754665.1. NCBI lineage: Eukaryota > Metazoa > Chordata > Mammalia > Artiodactyla > Bovidae > Bison > Bison bison. The sequence goes on along the minus strand of NW_011495072.1, from coordinate 19,243,344 downwards.
CTCTAGGGTATTGGTCATTATAATATATTCTCCAACTCACTTTCCCCTAAATTGGCTAACTATAAGATTCCCTTGGGAATTTGTACTTCTGCAAACACTCTTCAGGTGATTCTGACAATCAGCTAGAATGAAAAAAAACCTCTTAGGTCATATTCTCAGAAAACCAACTGATTGGTGATGTCAGTACCCTGTAAATTGTGCGTTTCATCCATAGGGGTTTCCTACTGCCTATCTTCAAGTTGTAAAGTCTTATTCTCCTTATAGGAAGACATCATGGCAGGGGAGCCTGGTGGGCTGCCGTCTATGGGGTCGCACAGAGTCGGACACGGCTGAAGCGATGCAGCAGCAGCAGCAGCAGCAGCATGCTAATAGAAATTGTTATCTTTACCTTCACACCTGCTACTTTTAAGCAATGGAATAGGTGTCATTGGCATTGTCTAAATGTGAGGGAGGTAATGTTATCACCATCTTACAGAATAGAATGCTGAGAAGCAGGAAGCATAAGTAACTTTCCCAAAGGGACTGTTATTAAATAAATTGATTTGGTTGACATAAGGTTGATTATTAGTTCATTCATGATAATGTTCTGGAGTAACTGAAGCATTTTCAAGTTCTGACATCAAAAGTTATCTTTCAAAAAGAAAAGCACACTACCTCTTTCATTTAAGCAGTTTTATTTAGAGATTTTCCAAAGTCCCTTTCTTATAACACACACACACACACAGTTATTTAGAAAAAAAAATGAAACCTGATAGTTTAAAGCTGTTATTTAATAGAACAATTTGTTTATGTAGTTGAAGAAGAACTTTAAAAGGACTTTCCAGACCATATTTTCTAGAAACCTTAAATACTTCAGTCCATCCTGGGAAGAAACATTTGCTTTTGGAAAAGGCTGATGGTTTGAGTAATGTACTTTGTTTTGATTCCCTTTTCTACCTGGGGAAGAACATGTCTTATTCATTATTCAATGTGTAAAGTTTTATTATTACTCCAGAGTTAGAGGAGGAGAAAAATAACCAAGGATAGGCAGTTTGAGAGAGTACCCAAGGGTGGGGAAGAAGACCTGAGATGATCCTAGACTTAAAAAATGTATTTTATGTTCAAAGCATCCTCTAGATATTATGAATTTGTTTGTACACTTTAGCTTAACTTTGAAAGGATAACCTCTAAATCCAGAAAATAGTTTTAACCATACTGTGCCAAGTTCAAAGCCAGGTCTTAGAGTCAGCTATAATTTGAGCAAAACAGTAGTAGTTACAGCAGATGCAGCTTTTCCTTCAGCCTAGCCAGAATATTACTGTGTGCAAGTTACTTTATCACTCTGTCAATATGACCCGTCACCCCTGTCTCACAACAGTAATTGCAAAAATCAATGTGTCACACGTCACTTCCCTGGAAAGCAGTGCTGAGGATCTATCAGTCACCAGCAACCGCAATAGACGCCATTCATGTCACCTGCACCTTTCTCCTTTGTCCTCTCCAGCTCTCTCAGCCTAAAGGAGAGAAGCCTGGGTGAGTGTCCCCTCACTGGGCCCTGCTTATCTGACAGCAATCAATGGATATTTAGCAAACATTCATAATGAACACCTGACCCTGTGTTGGGTGTTAGCTCCCATCTTGCAAGCCTTTGCTGTAGTTTATTCCCTCTTCCTGGAAGGTTCTCCTCAGCAATCTTCATCTGACTAGTTTCATCTTGTCACGCAAAATCTTAACTAAGGTTTTCAACTTCACCACCGCAAAAACATCTTCTTTCTGGACATGGGGACACAGCAGAAGGTGAGGATGGGATGAGCGGAGAGAGTAGCTCTGACATATATACACTGCTATGTGTAAAATAGATACCTAGTTGGAAGCTGGAGAAGGCAATGGCACCCTGCTCCAGTACTCTTGCCTGGAAAATCCCATGGATGGAGGAGCCTGGTAGGCTGCAGTCCATGGGGTTGCTAAGAGTCAGACATGACTGAGTGACTTCAATTTCACTTTTCACTTTCATTCATTGGTGAAGGAAATGGCAACCCACTCCAGTGTTCTTGCCTGGAGAATCCCAGGGACAGAGGAGCCTGGTGGGCTGCCGTCTATGGGGTCGCATAGAATAGGACATGACTGAAGAGACTTAGCAGCAGCAGCAGCAGCAGCGGGAAGCTGCTGTATAGCATAGGGAGCTCAGCCCGGTGCTCTGTGATGACCTAGAGGGGTGAGATGGCAGTGGGTGGGTGGAAGGGAAGTTCAAGACAGAGGGGATATATGTGTATTTATAGCTGATTCATTTGTTGTACAGCATAAACTAACACAAACTCCAACAAACAATAGTTAATTGGAACCTCCCCAAAAAAGATGTTCTTTCAATCTAAAATAAACATCTGGTCACATTCTGTCATATGGTCCTATTTTAATCCTCTACATAGCATTTATTATTATCTGTTATTTTTCTTATCTTAAAAAATATATTTTCTGTTTCCTATTACTACAGTGTATTTACCACAACAGATGGAAACTTCCCTTTCTTGTTATCACTCAAGCACCTAGAATATTTCCTGGCACATAAACATTTGTTAAATGAGAGACTTAGGATACAATAATGGAACAGAAGTGGACATGGTTCCTGATAGGTGGGGCTGCTTGTAGTTTAGCAAGGACAATAGGCATTAACCAAAGAATTCTACAGTTTAATGCAAATTTACAGCTATCATTAGTGTGGAGATAAAGCCATTCTAGGAGGACTTAGTAATGGGGTAATTAACCGTAAAATGGAGGTCACCCTGGGATCCCCAAGAAAGGGCAATGAGGAGAGATAAAATCTAAAAGAAGAGGTCAAAGAGGTTGAGCCAAGTAGGGAGATTGTTTAAAACCAAGGAACTTCTGTGTTTCAGGTTTTGTGGTTGGAGGGAACACGCTCATTCAAGAAAAAAGCCAGTGTGGTTGGCTTGCAGAGGGAAAGTGAAAAGATAGTTCTGAGATGAGGCTGGACAGACAGGTGGGATCCAAGCCAAGGCAGGATCTTGTGGACAGTGTTGGGCATTTGCATCTTTAGTCTAGGATTGATGGAGAGCCTCTGATGAGTTTTAAATAGTAGTGGAGAATGGTGTGATCAGATCTGCAACTTGAAAACAAATCACTGTGCATTGTAGAGAGTAGACTATTTAGTGATGGTTTACATAGGAAAAGCAATGCCATCATTCAAGCAAGAGATGTGGGCTGTTTGGGATACTGTAGAAGAGATGCAGTGCAGAAAGATTCAGGAGCTATTCTGTAAGTCAAGTCAGTAAGATGTGGTTTTGGGGTAGATATCAGGGCAAGAAGTGATGCTTTTGAACTGTGGTGTTGGAGAAGACTCTTGAGAGTCCCTTGGACTGCAAGGAGATCCAACCAGTCCATCCTAAAGGAAATCAGTCCTGAATCTTCATTGGAAGGACTGATGCTGAAGCTGAAACTCCAATACTTTGGCCACCTGATGCGCAGAACTGACTCCTTGGAAAAGACCCTGATGCTGGGAAAGATTGAAGGCGGGAGGAGAAGGGGAAGACAGAGGATGAGATGGCTGGATGGCATCACCGACTCGATGGACATGAGTTTGAGTGAACTCCAGGAGTTGGTGATGGACAGGGAGGCCTGGCGTGCTGCGATTCACGGGGTCGCAAAGAGTTGGACACGACTGAGCGACTGTACTGAACTGATTGGGGCAAGAGAGAGGAAGGTGTCCAGGATGATTCTTAAACTTATTTGCTTATCAGAATGGAAGCTTGTGTCATTCACTGATAATGGTCCCAATAAGAAGACCACCGAGGTGGGGTGTGAGGCTGGAAACAATGAATTCAAATGTGTGTTATGTTCTTTAAAATGCCTTTGAGACATCCAAGTAGATACATTTAGTAAGTAATTGGTTATGTGAGTCTGGAACACCAAAGAAAGTCTGTACCAGAGAAATACCCACAAATTTGAGGGTCATGTGTAATATTTATTTATTTGGATGTGCCTGGTCTTAATTGTGGCATCTGGGATCTAGTTCTCTGACCAGGGATTGAATCCAGGCCCCCTACATTGGGGCCACAGTTTTAACCCCTGGACCTCCAGGAAAGTCCCTGAGAGACTTATCTAAATAGGTGAAAATAGAAGTTGTTGATGTAGATATGATAGCCTGAATATAGAAATCGGGGACAGAAAGGCTAAGACATAGACTTGAGGAAGTTCCATCATTTAATATCATTTAATTACTGGATAGAGAAGAATGATCATCAAAGCAGATAGAGGAGGAAGTTCCAAACAAGAGGCATAAATCTAGAGACACTTTTGTCATGGACGCCAAGGGAAGACTCATCCATGTCAGAAGCTGTGTACAGACTAAAAAATACCTTGTCTATATCTCCCACTAAACAAATACTTTTTAAATCAATGAATGAATATTGAACAAAAGATATGAAATCTTCAATATATAGGGCATTAAGGGAAAATAAAAGTGAAAGTGAAAGCCACTCAGTCATGTCTGACTCTTTGTGACCCCCATGGATACAGTCCATGGAATTCTCCAGGCCAGAATACTGGAGTGGGTGGCCTTTCCCTTCTCCAGGGGATCTTCCCAACCCTGGGATCAAACCCAGCTCTCCTGCATTGCAGGCGGATTCTTTATCAACTGAGCCACAAAGGAAGCCCATTTAAGGGAAAATGGGGAAGTCATAACAAAATGTGGGATTGAGGAGAGGAGTGGAGATTTCTGAAAATGTATCCATCATGAATGATCTTTCTGGTCAATTATTAGTGTTAGACTTAAAATACAGACTAAATAGATCACCTCTCTATCTTCTGAACATTGTGTGGATATAATGGCAAATTCCAGAAGGGGCTGCTGGTGAAGAGGAATAGTAGCCCCTGTGTTATCTGGGAGGGGTAACAGAGGAAGCAAGGTGCAGGTGTGTTTGGCTGACACTTTCTGGAGATTTCTTTGCTGCTGCTGCTAAGTCACTTCAGTCGTGACCCCATGGACTGCAGCCCACCAAGCCCCTCCATCCATGGGATTTTCCAGGCAAGAGTGGGGTGCCATTGCCTTCTCTGGGAGCACTCTGATCAACAGGGAATTCCATACGTACTGCTGTATATCCATTTGAGGTGCAGGCTTTAGAACCTGGTGTGAAACATTGCTGCTTTGGCTAAATATGCATTTGTATTAATCACTGTGGCAAAGACTTAGATTACATATGGTGGGTATTATCTGTAATAACCCTTAAACTTCACTGGCTTTGCCCGGTGGAATTTGTCTCATTTTTATAGTGTTTTTGTGTAGGTGTATAGTAGTTTGCATTCCCTAGGATGATATATGAACTCTGAGTCCTTCTGGCTTGTGGATCTACTGTCCCTTAAAGCCATAGAGGATCTGCTGAATCCTCTGCTTCTAGTTGGTCAGTGCAAGAAGGGAGAAGAGCGAGCATTATGACAGTTTTTTAGCATACATATCTCCTACTTACAGTCAGAAGACTATCCTGGGGCCACAGTTTACTACCAGGGAGGCTGGGCTGTATAATCAAGTAGAAAAGAAAACAGATCTGATAAACTTATCCATCTCTCTCCTAAGGGTCTTTTCTTCATTTGTTCTGCTAGTTTGAGGGACTAACTAAGCTCTAGTACCTGGAGATGGTTCTTAAGAGTCCCTTGGACAACAGAGAGATCAAACCACTCAATCCTCAAGGAAATCAACCCTGAATATTTATTGGAAGGATTGATGTTGAAGCTGAAGCTCCAATATTTTGGCCACCTGATGCGAAGAGGCAACTCACTGAAAAACACCCTGATGCTGGGAAAGATTGAGGGCAAGAGGAGAAGGGGGCGAGAGTACAAGATGGTTGAACAGCATCACTGAATCTATGGATATGAGTTTGAGCAAACTCCAGGAGATAGTGAAGGACAGGGAAGCCTGGCGTGCTGCAGTCCATGGGATTGCAAAGAGTTGGACACTCCTGAGCCACTGAACAGCAACAACAACCTTCCTTGCCAGAGAATTTTTTCTTTACTCAATATATTTTATTTCAAAAATGAAATATATTTACTAAAATATATGTTTCTGCCTACTACTCTTAACTTTTACTTAAATGTCTTCTCTTCTCAAGAGACAAAAAGATTTGGTGATGATTTTCCACAATTGTCCAATGATTATCTTCCAGCCAAGAATTCTCCACCTCTGGCAATCAAGCTGGTTTACTTCCCCAAAACTATTATTTCTTTCTGACTTTACCTTTGAGTATTTAAAAAAAATATTTTTATGAGGTTCTACTTCAACAAGATTTTGGGGAAAGGATTTATAGCTTGGCTTTTGTCTAAAACAGTGGTTCTTAAATGTTCAGAATTGCCTAGAGGGCTGGCCCACAACCAGAAGTCCTGATTTTCTGGGTGAGAGCTGAAAATTTGCATTTCTAACAAATCCCTAAGTGATTCTCAAGCTACTCATTCAGAAACCAAACTTTGAGAACCTCTTTTTTAAAATAAACTGATTTTTATTTTTCTTAAAGAGGACATCCTGCTTTCCCAACCCTGAGATTTGATTCACATGTGAACTAACCTAATAGGAAATACATTTTAAAATCAGAAAAGAGCTTGGAATTAGAAAATCTTGATCCTTGTTTTGAAGCAGCCACTTTTTAATTTGTAGTATGAAAGTATGCAAGTCATTCTACCTCTCGGGTTTTCCATTTCTTTATTTCTAAAATGATGATAATAACACCTACTTTGCCTGGAACAAGAGATTTTGTCCCAGACTAATCAGGTACAGAACAGCCAGGAGATTGGCTTGTTTCTATGAAGAGGGAGATTTACAACCCATCAGAAAGCTTCCCTAGGGGCTGATCACCCACAGGGAAATCTATTATGTATCTTCCACAAAAGAGGCTGCCTTCATTTTCTGCAAGGCGGTATACTCCCAGCCCCCGGACTGAATTTCCGAACAATGAGGCAGCCAAGATGCTGAAAGGTTAGCACTGCATCTTTGTGATTCTTGATGCAGCTCTGTGACAGAATCACTGCGTAGCTTTGAGAAAAATTCCCTGGCCCTGGTTCCGGGCATTCTGAGGTGGGGCCTGGGTGTCCAAGTGTGTCTTAGGTGCTAACAGGGTTGAGAACCTTCCTGTGGGAAACAGACTGGTCGTGTCTGTCAGCGAAGTGGGCTGCACTGTGACTTCCAGCTTACAGACGATAGGCACGTTCTGTGCACAGCGAAGTTTGAGTGCATTCGGGGTATTAAATTCCCATGCAGTGAGTGCTCTATCACAGGACAAATGAGCATGTCAGAGCGGACTTTTTAAGGCTCTGTGTTATTATGTTGAATGATAAACTGCTTGCAGGTGATTAAACTGCCTCCACAGGCTTAGGCCTCACTTCTTTTGCTTTTCAGGTGGTGCCATCTATCTTTCTGTTTCTCCACCAAGAGAAAGCACACGTGCTGAGTTGCAGCAAAGCACTCCAGATATGAGAGAAATAGGTTGAAGAAGATGCCTCATGCTTAATTTTCCTAGACATGCAGAACTAGATCAAATCTCGTATAACCATGTCATAAGACATTGGGCATCTATAAATAATCTTGTGTTTTAATATCTGATTTTGAAGTTTTATTTGGGCTTTTCTCACTAGGATAAAGGCAGGCAGAATGGTCATTGTGAGAAGGAAGTGAAACAGTCTGGGTATGAGATTCAAAGGCTGCTATCGTCTCTGGTGCTTTCTCTGTATATGTCACTTGGACTTATATTGTTTCATTAGAAAAATGGGCCAAAACTCACATTGTTTATTTGATAAAGGGTTGCTTAAACTTGTTCTGTGTGTTTTCCATGTTTATATTTTTGAAAAGCTACTATTAACCTATTTGACATTAAAATAATCTGGCCTGAATAACATTTATCTCAGAATAACTTTCATTTGGTTCATACATCGGCACTAGATGACTTTCAGTGATTCCTGAAAGAGGCAACTGGAAAAGACAAATTGTGGAACTTTTGAAGAACTGAACTCCAGAGCTTAATGAATGCTTTAGGAACAAGGTCTGTTATTTTCTTCAAATAGTGTACTGATAAGGAAAGAGCAGCTTTGTAATGACTCTGTTATTTTGATAATTTTGACTGTCTAGAGATGATGAAGAATTTTCATCAGATTGTTATCTATGATCAATGCTTTCTGATTCCACCCTTTTCCTAGAAACTTCTTTGATTACCTCTTAGCTGTGGCTTTTTGATGACCTAGGTTTGATTTAGATGATTACTTCTGAAAAAAACTGTTATCATCCCTGTGGTGGCATGAGGCTCCAGAGAAGGGAGAGGTGGGACAGAATCTTAGTTCAAGTCATTATATTTAGTAGGAAACTGGGGTTTAGAGCAAAATAGGATCAGGATCCCCAAGGGTAATGAGTGACACCCAGGACAGAACTGGCCTCAGACTCTGGACAAGTCTGAAACAGCTCATGTCAACTGAAGGTACCATTCCCAAGTTCCAGCCATGGACATTGGAGAGTACACACGGGGTTCCCCAGCCTGGTGTGGGATCTGAGGCTCTGGGAACAAAGGCTGGCTCTGTATTTTTTTTTAAAAACTTTTTATTTATGTAAAGAATAGACTTTTGGACTCTGTGGGAGAAGGCAAGGGTAGGATGATTTGAGAGAATAGCATTGAAACATGTATATTACCATATGTGAAATAGATCTCCAGTCCAGGTTTGATGCATGAGACAAGGTGCTCAGGGCTGGTCACTGGGATGACCCTGAGGGATGGGATGGGGAGGGAGGTGGGAGGGGGGCTCAGGATGGGGAACACATGTACACCCGTGGCTGATTCATGTCAATGTATGGCAAAAACCACTACAATATTGTAATTAGCCTCCAATTAAATAAATTAATTTACAAAAAAAAAAAAAACCGACCCTTTTTATTTTGCAATGGGGTATAGTCGATTGACAATGTTGTGATAGTTTCAGATGAACAGTGAAGGGATTCAGCTACATATACATGTAGCCATTCTCCCCAAACTCCTCTCCCATCCAGGCTGAAGGCTGGCACTGTATTGTGTTATACTGGAAACTGACTAGAGGAGGTTTAGGTTTTTTATTGTTTTACTGCCAGGAGGAGAGGGGAAAGACTAACTTGCAAATCAGGTGGATGAAAATTAAGACTAAGAAAGATTTGCTTGTTGTAGGCAACCCTTTTGTCTGTTGCTGTTGTTTAATGTTTACGAATAGAGGCAGGTAAGGCTGAATTCCCTTCTGTTCTTCAGGAATTCTTTCAAAAGTATTTTGTTCTTGTCTTAGACTGCAAATTTGACACCACACATTACTGTTATCACCTTCTGCAGCTGAAATGCAGACTTCGGAACTGGATGTGGCATGGAATATTTTTTCTGTCTAATTAGCCCTAGAACTCTACGTTAAAGCTCACAATGTGTGTCCTTTGGCATGACATCAGTCCGCCGTTGACTCTGATTGTCAGCAGGATTCTAGTTATTTGGGCCAAAGCATTTTGCCCAGAGTTTTTGTGTTCAAAGAGAACTTCTGTGTAAGGGAAAGAAAGCCTTTTTGTTATTATTGTTCCTCTTCTTTGGAATTAACACCTATCTAAATTAATCCTCTCTAACTTCTCACACTCCTCCAATAGGTACACTTCCTAAACTGCTTTAGTAACCAACAGAAAGGGGAGTGGTAGTCTTCTAATTAGCTTTCTAGAGATAGAAAAAATTCCCAGCTATTAAACCCAAGCTGTATCTAATGTGGGGTTTCAGCCTAATGAACAGTTGTAAGCATGCTGCCTTCCCACACAGTAGCACTTGATGGAATCTCTGGTTTACAACTGCTGCTTATTGATTAAACAACTAGACTGTTTTGATGCTGATTATTTCTGTTGTTGCACCCATCATCTTAGGTTTGGAAGAATTATTACAGATATTAACGATTTAGAGTTATTAAAGGTCACTATTCTATCCCCTCACCCACCTTATGCTGATAACGTCTTTACAACATCTCCCCCAAGTGGTTGTCTTGATCATGATAGAACCCACCTAACCAGAACGAGGAGAAAGCAGACTCCAGAGTCCAGCAGACTGTTATAACTTAGTTATTCCTTAATACAGTTTATTTAAAACCATAGTGACCTCTAGCTTAGAAGAGGCCCTAAATATACAAATAGATAAGTTGATACAAAATGTGGTGAATGCTTTGATAGAGTCACAGATGCACAAACTGTTTTTAAAACAACTAACTGCATGGGAGAACATAGGAAAGAATTTGTCTTGAAGAGTAAGTAGATGTGCTTATGTGCTTATCTGTGTGTTAGGGAAGAATATTTCCAGAGAAAAGGTAAAGGTGTAAAAATATGGAATCTAGGAAAGACTGTGGTAAGACACAGTGAGAAGTTCAGAAAGGCTGGATGAAAGGTGCAGTGGTGAAAGAGAACAGCTTGAGCCAGGCTATTAGGAGCTTAGTTTTCCCAACAAAAAGTTGGATTTTATCATATAAGAAGAGATTTTAAAGGGTTTAAAACATGGGAGTGACTTGGTCAGATTTCAGTTTTCTCAAGATAACCTCAGTGGTAGTTTTGAGGACTCATTTGATGAAGGAGGGACTAACTCAATGATATAGGTTGGACATAAAGTGTTCTCCCCTGCTGTCAGCCCATGTGCCCTATTTTGGTTCAGAAAATATGGTCACTGTCTATAGAGCCAGCCTTAACTAGTTGTGGTAGATTCTTGTAAATGTTACATCTAATGTTGTATGAATACTGGGAAAGTGAAATAGGAAATTGTGGAAATTATTTGGATTGTGCAGGGACATAAAAATTGACTTGAAATACTATCTTAAAGAATTTTAAGATGGGAAATACTTAGCTCATTGAGCAAGTTTTTGTTTTTTTTTTTCCGCCTTGAAATGTTCGGTTTTAATTTGGTTGGACATCGTCTGAGGCACATGCTCAGTAATTTGATGATTTCAGCAGTATGTTATTCTGTGATATTCTTATGGATCAGAAAGTCATTATATAGGACAAAATGAAACCACATAAGTAATGTAGTTGGAAAAGGAAAGGTCAAAATAATATTATGAGAGGCATTAGAAAATTGATAGAACTCATGTTCTATTAGCTGGAATGTGGAATTACTACTCTCAAACCAGTATGGATGGTGCATTTTTGATTGCCTTTCAGGAAATGCATTGGTGCTCAGAAGGTGAGGCGTCTTGAACTTTTTGGCTCTTCCCTGCATTTTCTTCTGCCTTATGAGTTTTATACTATCTTATGAAGTTTATACTATCTGTTCATTTTGACTTTCTGGCTAACTAATTCCCAATTCTCAGCATGTGTAAACAAATACTCCTAAGATAGGTGATGTCACAAACAGAAATGTGTGTGTTTCAGAAAAAGATGAGGGGCAAATATGCCTGGATTAAAGCCATGAAACAAATCCTCAAATATCTTTTCTAATAGGCTTCCGATAGTTTATTTTTATTCATGATACATATTTATTTAGTAGCATCCCAGCATGGAGGAAAGTAGATTTTTACCAACCAACAGAAGAGTTCAGTCTGGACACTGGTTGTCACTCCTGTGGGGCTGGCTGGCTCCTGTGCTTTGTCATCTCCCAGAGGTTTCCTGATAAGGAAATGTGTGCTGGTCAGAATTGATCTCTGGCATTATTGTCAATGGCACCCATAATTTGGCCCACAAGGGCATGTTTTCTTGCGACTAGACTGTGACTGCATCCTATCGTTTCGTATTTGCAGGCTGCTCCATCAAGCTAATAAAGCAGCTGTTTCTTATGTATGACATACTGTGTTGCGTGACTGACGGATAACTGCAGCATTTTAAGTCTTGTGCTAGATTCTCCATTATGCTGCCAGCCTGTCTGTTAGCCTCTATCAAAATGTTTCCTGTTATGGACTGTCAGAAGCAGAAGTCAGTTGTTTTTGAGTCCAAGCTAGTCTGAAGTCTGTAAGGTACTGCCAGATTAGAATGCAGGGGTAGGTGAGGAGAAGCTGAAAGGAGGCACTTGAAGGCATCGAACGTAAGCACAAAAATTACCTTTTTCATAGCCCCACATGTGTGGATGTAGATAGAGTAGCTTCTGTAGAAACTATAATTCAGTGTGAGCTGGAATAGTCCTTTCTATGAGGCTTGGAGACTCGTTAGAAGAAAGACAAGGACAGGTGACTGACACTCATTAAACACTTTGCGTACAGCACTGTGGTATGTTCTACTGCACATATTAGGTCATTGATTCTCAAATAATTCTGAGAAACAGGATTTCTACTCCCTGCTCCTTTTATTTTTGTTAACATGTGAGAAACCAGCTTTGAGAAATTGTGGAACTTTCTTGCTTTTCACAACTAGAACAGTTCTGTGGTTCTTCCTGTGCCCTTTCCATGATCTCCTAGGTGCTCCCAACTGACCAGCTCCTCAGGGGAAAGCTCTGTCCCTGGGGAAAGCTCTGGAGATTCTCAGAGAGGACTTGACAGGCCTCCAACAATTTGCTTCCTGGGAGGTTTCAGTGGCTCAGTGGCTAGAGATTGTTCATCCTAACAACACAAAAGCAGATTTCAGTGTAGTTTGTTTCTATTAATAAGTTATACACACTGTTTATATCAGTGGATCATGTGGCAATTTAAAAAGCATGTTTATGGAATCATTATTATGTCTTAGAGTTATGTAGAACACAGCCTGAAAACTACAGGCTTAACATATTTCAGTAAATAGGTTAACTGCTTCCACATGTATGTCTCCCTATCTTTTCTTACCTTGAACCCTTGACCTTCCGACATTTATTCATGGTCATTCATTAGCTCCAGGGAAGGATTTTAAAGCATAGCTGTACAACAAGACTGAAATTCTTGGCTTATGAGTTGCAAGAACCTGGAATTTGAGCATCAGAGGCCTTAGTTTTGAGATCAGTGGGTGGAATTTATGCCCTAAGTGATAGATTTTGAAGAATATACTGTGAGTCAGAGGCTTTTTTTCCTAATATCCAGATAGATAAAGATTCTTTGTGATGATGAGAGAGAGGAGATGAATCATAAGGTACACACAGAGCACTGCTGATGTGTCTCCTGGGAAGGATCCAACATTCTTTCCAGACTCATAAGCCTTAATAATTTTAAAATATAGTTTTAAACAGAATTGTGTCTATTTAAAGTGTACGGTATCATGATTTGATATATGCACGTGTATAGTGAAATGGGGCTTCCCAGGTGGCACTAGTGGTAAAGAATCCACCTGCAGTGCAAGAGATGCAAGAGATGCAGGTTCGATCCCTAGGTTGGAAAGATCCTCTGGAGGAGGAAGTGGCTCCCCACTCCAATATTCTTGCTGCAAAAATCCAATGGACATAGGAGCCTGGTGGGCTACAGTCCTTGGGGTTGCAAAGAGTCAGACTCGACTGAGTGAGCACACAGAGAAATGACATCAGCATGCTGCTCCTCAGACACTTATTTTTGTGTGTGTGTGATGAGAACACCTGGAATCTACTCTTACCATAGTTTCAATATTCAATACAGAATCATTAACTATAGTCATCACACTGTATGTTGGTCTTTAGACTTGTTTATACTAAATAATGGCAACTTTGTACTTTTTGACCACTATCTCTCTTATTTCTCCTCCCCCACCCTGATCCAGCCTTTATTAACTTAAGGACTACTCTCTGTTCCAATGAATTCAACTCTTTTTTTAAGGTTCCACATATAATTATGATCCTATTTTCTCTATGTGACTGACTTGTTCTCCAGTTTTACCCATGTTGATGCAAATCGAAAGATTTCCTTCCTTTTCATAGCTGAATAATATGTGTGTGTAGTATGTGTTTGTGTCTGTGTAAAATTGAAAACTCTGAACTTGGATTAAAATGATCTTGTATTGCTGGTTTCCCCAAGTGCTTGGCAAAAACATTATAAAATCCTACTTGTTTTGTTGTTGTTCAGTTGCTCAGTCATGTCCGACTCTTCGTGACCCCATGGACTGCAGCACGCTGGGCTTCCCTGTCCTTCACCATCTCCTGGAGCTTGCTCAAACTCATGTCCATTGAGTCAGTGATGCCATCCAACCATCTCATCCTCTATCATCCCCTTCTCATCCTACCTTCATTCTTTCCCAGCATCAGGGTCTTTTCTAATGAGTTGGCTCTTTGCATCAGGTGGCTGAAGTATTGGAACTTCAGCTTCAAGATCAGTCCTTCCAATGAATATTCAGGATTGATTTCCTTCCAGATTGACTAGTTTGATCTCCTTGCAGTCCAAGGAACTCTCAAGAGTCTTCTCCAACATCACAGTTCAAAATCCTATTTGGAAGATAATAAATGGATAATTCTAATAATTTTCAAATGACATATTTAATGATAAATAAACAATGGCATTTTATTGTTATTATTAATTATTATTAATGCTTAATAATATTATTATTAAATAAGTATTAAATAATGTAAATATTGTAATACATGATAGTTGCTGCTGCTAAGTCATTTCAGTCGTGTCCGACTCTGTGTGACCCCATAGATGGCAGCCACCAGGCTCCCCCATCCCTGGGATTCTCCAGGCAAGAACACTGGAGTGGGTTGCCATTTCCTTCTCCAATGCATGAAAGTGAAAAGTGAAAGTGAAGTCACTCAGTCGTGTCCAACTCTTAGCGACCGCATGGACTGCAGCCTACCAGGCTCCTCCATCCATGGGATTTTCCAGGCAAGAGTACTGGAGTGGGGTGCCATTGCCTTCTCTGACATCATAGTGATATCATATAAATAATATAATATTAATATTATAATGAAATAAATGTTATTAATATTTACTATTTAATAATAAATAACCAATAAAAACATCTAAATGCAAAGAAGAAAAACTCCTTTAGGTGAGAAACCACAGTTAATAGAAGCAGATCCACAAAGACTGTAGATACTGAAATTATCAGACACAAACTATGAAACTATGGTTACTATGGTTCTGAGAAAATAAACACAAATATAAAATCATGGCGGGTAACTGAAAATTATGAAGAATAACACAGCACATTAAACTATAAATTTTAGAACTCACTTCAACAATTGAAATGAAGAATACAATGAATGAGTTTAATAGTAAATTATATAAAACCGATAGAAATTTAGTGAACTGAATGATATGATGGAAGAAATTAATCACAATTAAGTAGAGAAAGGTGATTTATGGAAAATATTGAAAGAAGGGTAACAGAAATAGAGAATTCAGTAAGAAGTGCTGCCCTAAGTGGAATCCAAGAAGAGGAAAGAAAGAGGATGTAGATGGAAAGAAAGATGGAATATCTGAAAAGGTAATGTCTGAGAATTTTCTGTAGCTTATAAAATACACAGATTCAAATATCACAATCCTAAGGATGACAAGTAAAAAGAAATTCACATATCAGAGTGAGGTATATGCAAATATATATATGAAATAGGCCAAGTTTCCTAATATATGTATATAAACACACACACACACATGAAAAACACTGCATATCTCTTTAATTTTATAAGGTCATTTTATGCCATGATCCTATGTTACACCAAAATTTGTGTTTGTATTACCACCACAAAACAAATACTTTAATCATCATTAATTTTAAATAGAATTTACTGTAGCATTCATGATAATGATTCAGATCATTCTCCTGCAACATAATACTCTAATTTCTTGAACTGGATGAGAAAATCAAATCCTTATTGGAGTTAACTTTTCTTCCCTTTAAAGCATCTGGAGTTTACAAGTCCTGTAAACTTGTACCATTTAACAGTTTGCACAGTTCTGCTGCTGCTAATGGAGCCAACTTGTTCACAGCCATTGCTTCACTCTTTTGTGCACAAAAATGCCTGGAATCAAAATGAGTAAAATTTGTTTAGAAGAACAGGCATTTACTCTAAATGAAAAGATACGCTTCACAGAGTCTTGTGTAAATGCACTTTCTTCGGCAGCACATGTTGAGTCATTATTTTCCCACTCAGTCTTAGTTATTTTTGAAACAGAAGCTGAGAATTCTTTAGCAGATTTGTGTCTTTGAATGTATTCAGTGATATCCCTATGACCTTCATAGTTGTTGGTAAATGTTGACAAGTTTTGTGTGTTACATGGGTATCATTAACTTTCTCAGAGATAAATATGTAGCACTCATTTTTTCATTAAACACACTGTCACACACATTTGAATTCATTACTGCTAACAGAGCTTATTGTAAGTTGAAAAGTGATGAAAAATAATAGAACAATCAGTTGTACATTTATAATTAACACGGAGATAATGACAAAGACCACTGTAGCAAGTGTGTTCATACTACTCTCCTTATGCCACACGGCAGGATTGCTCATCATCTATTTTCAGGTATACTTCAGGTAGATGTATCCTAGAGTTTTCTATTTTCCACTGACTCTGCTTATGGGCAGCCTATGGCTTTATGCATATCATCAGTTCAGTTCAGTTTAGTCGTGTCCGACTCTTTGCGACTTCATGAATTGCAGCACGCCAGGCTTCCCTGTCCATCACCAACTCCCGGAGTTCATTCAGACTCATGTCCTTCGAGTTGGTGATGCCATCCAGCCATCTCATCCTCTGTAGTCCCCTTCTCCTCCTGTCCCCAATCCCCCGCAGCATCAGAGTCTTTTCCAATGAGTCAACTCTTCGCATGAGGTGGCCAAAGTACTGGAGTTTCAGCTTTAGCATCATTCCTTCCAAAGAAATCCCAGGGCTGATCTCCTTCAGAATGGACTGGTTGGATCTCCTTGCAGTCCAAGGGACTCTCAAGAGTCTTCTCCAACACCACAGTTCAAAAGCATCAATTCTTCAGTGCTCAGCTTTCTTCACAGTCCAACTCTCATACCCATACATGACTACTGGAAAAACCATAGCCTTGACTAGACAGACCTTAGTTGGCAAAGTAATGTCTCTGCTTTTTATTTTTTTTACTTTTTAAAAAAAAATTTATTTTATTTAACTTTACAATATTGTATTGGTTTTGCCATATATCAAAATGAATCTGCCACAGGTATATATGTGTTCCCCATCCTGAACCCTCCTCCCTCCTCCCTCCCTATACCATCCCTCTGG
>NW_011495072.1:19224618-19224926 GCF_000754665.1 Bison bison bison | reverse complement strand
GTTCTAGCTCTGTGTAGAATACCGTTGGTAGCTTGATAGGGATTTCATTAAATCTATAGATTGCTTTGGGTAGTATACTCATTTTCACTATATTGATTCTTCCAATCCATGAACATGGTATATTTTTCCATCTATTAGTGTCTCTGCTTTTTAATATGCTATCTAGGTTGGTCATAACTTTCCTTCCAAGGAGTAAACATCTTTTGATTTCATGGCTGCACTCACCATCTGCAGTGATTCTGGAGCCCAGAAAAATAAACTCTGACACTGTTTCCACTGTTTCCCCGTCTATTTCCCATGAAGTGATG
>NW_011495072.1:19223268-19224518 GCF_000754665.1 Bison bison bison | reverse complement strand
TTCACTTTCTGCCATAAGGGTGGTGTCATCTGCATATGTGAGGTTATTGATATTTCTCCCGGCAATCTTGATTCTAGCTTGTGCTTCTTCTAGCCCAGCGTTTCTCATGATGTACTCTGCATATAAGTTAAATAAGCAGGGTGACAATATACAGCTTTGATGTACTCCTTTTCCTATTTGGAACCAGTCTGTTGTTCCATGTCCAGTTCTAACTGTTGCTTCCTGACCTGCATATAGGTTTCTCAAGAGGCAGGTTAGGTGGCCTGGTATCCCCGTTTCTTTCAGAATTTTCCACAGTTTATTGTGATCCACACAATCAAAGGCTTTCGCATAGTCAATAAAGCAGAAATAGATGTTTTTTCTGGAACTTTCTTACTGTTTCAATGATCCAGCAGATGTTGGCAATTTGATCTCTGGTTCCTCTGCCTTTTCTAAAACCAGCTTGAACATCTGGAAGTTCACGGTTCATGTACTGCTGAAGCCTGGCTTGGAGAATTCTGAGCATTACTTTATTAGCGTGTGAGATGAGTGCAATTGTGAGGTAGTTTGAGCATTCTTTGGCATTGCCTTTCTTTGGGATTGGAATGAAAACTGACCTTTTCCAGTCCTATGGCCACTGCTGAGTTTTCCAAATTTGCTGGCATATTGAGTGTAGCACTTTCACAGCATCATCTTTCAAGATCTGAAATAGCTCAACCGGAATTCCATCACCTCCACTAGCTTTGTTCATAGTGATGCTTTCTAAGGCCCACTTGACTTCACATTCCAGGGTGTCTGGCTCTAGGTCAGTGATCACACCATCGCGATTATCTTGGTTGTGAAGATCTTTTTTGTACAGTTCTTCTGTGTATTCCTGCCACCTCTTCTTAATATCTTCTGCTTCTGTTAGGTCCATACCATTTCTGTCCTTTATTGAGCCCATCTTTGCATGAAATGTTCCCTCGGTATCTCTAATTTTCTTGAAGAGATCTCTAGTCTTTCCCATTCTGTTGTTTTCCTCTATTTCTTTGCATTGATTGCTGAGGAAGGCTTCCTTATCTCTTCTTGCTATTCTTTGGAACTCTGCATTCAAATGGGTATATCTTTCCTTTTCTCCTTTGCTTTTCGCTTATCTTCTTTTCACAGCTATTTGTAAGGCCTCCTCAGACAGCCATTTTGCTTTTTTCATTTCTTTTCCATGGGGATGGTCTTGACCCCTGTCTCCTGTACAATGTCATGAACCTCATTCCATAGTTCATCAGGCACTCTAT
>NW_011495072.1:19221556-19222927 GCF_000754665.1 Bison bison bison | reverse complement strand
ATACCTGAATGGTCTAGTGGTTTTCCCTACTTTCTTCAACTTCAGTCTGAATTTGGCAATAAGGAGTTCATGGTTTGAGCCACAGTCAGCTCCTGGTCTTGTTTTTGTTGACTGTATAGAGCTTCTCCATCTTTAACTGCAAATAATATAATCAATCTGATTTCAGTGTTGATCATCTGGTGATGTCCATGTGTAGAGTGTTCTCTTGTGTTGTTGAAAGAGGGTGTTTGCTATGACCAGTGCATTCTCTTGGCAAAACTCTATTAGTCTTTGCCCTGCTTCATTCTGTATCCCAAGGCCAAATTTGCCTGTTAGTCCAGGTGTTTCTTGACTACCTACTTTTGCATTCCAGTCCCCTGTAATGAAAAGGACATCTTTTTTGGGTGTTAGTTCTAAAAGGTCTTGTAGGTCTTCATAGAACATTCAACTTCAGCTTCTTCAGCATTACTGGTTGGGACATAAACTTGGATTACTGTGATGACTTGGATTACCTTGCCTGGAAACGAACAGAGATCATTCTGTCGTTTTTGAGATTGCATCCAAGTACTGCATTTTGGACTCTTTTCTTGACCATTATGGCTACACCATTTCTTCTAAGGGATTCCTGCCCACAGTAGTAGATATAATGGTCATCGGAGTTAAATTCACCCATTCCAGTCCATTTAGTTCGCTGATTCCTAGAATGTTGACGTTCCTCTTGCCATCTCCTCTTTGACCACTTCCAATTTGTCTTGATTCGTGGCCCTGACATTCCAGGTTCCTATGCAATATTGCTCTTTACAGCATCGGACCTTGCTTCTATCACCAGTCACATCCACAACTGGGTATTGTTTTTGCTTTGGCTCCATCCCTTCATTCTTTCTGGAGTTATTTCTCCACGGATCTCTAGTAGCATATTGGATACCTACTGACCTGGAGAGTTCCTCTTTCAGTATCCTATCATTTTGCCTTTTCATACTGTTCATGGGGTTCTCAAGGGAAGAATACTGAAGTGGTTTGCCATTCCCTTCTCCAGTGGAAGGAGAATGATCACATTCTGTCAGACCTCTCCACCATGACCCGCCCATTTTGGGTGGCCCCACAGGGCATGGCTTAGTTTCATTGAGTTAGACAAGGCTGTGGTCCTAGTGTGATTAGATTGGCTAGTTTCTTTATGGTTTCAGTGTGTCTGCCCTCTGATGCCCTCTTGCAACACCTACCAGCTTACTTGGGTTTCTCTTACCTTGGATGTGGGGAATCTCTTCACGGCTGCTCCAGCAAAGTGCAGCCGCTGCTCCTTACCTTGGACAAGGGGTATCTCCTCATTGCCACCCCTCCTGACCTTGAATGTGGAATAGCTCCTCTGGGCCCTCCTGCACTGGCACAGCCACC
>NW_011495072.1:19217932-19221415 GCF_000754665.1 Bison bison bison | reverse complement strand
TTGGAGTAGGGGTGGGGTAGCTTTCTCTTGGCCGCTGCCCCTGGCCTCAGACATGGGGTAGCTCCTCTTGGCTGCTCCTGTGCCATTGCAGCCTGGCACTCTTGGCTGCCGCCCCTGACCTCAGACACGGGGTATAGGTACAGCTGCTGCTGCTGCTAAGTTGCTTCAGTCGTGTCCGACTCTGTGCCACCCCATAGACGGCAGCCTACCAGGCTTCCCCATCCCTGGGTTTCTCCAGGCAAGAACACTGGAGTGGGTTCCCATTTCCTTCTCCAGTGCATGAAAGTGAAAAGTGAAGGTGAAGTCGCTCACTCGTGTCTGACTCTTAGTGACCCCATGGACTGCAGCCTACCAGGCTCCTCCATCCATGGGATTTTTCCAGGCAAGAGTACTGGAGTGGGTTGCCATAGGCACAGGGTTTGGCCTAATTAGCTGATGGACCAGACTGTTGTCAAGGGCAGTGGCATTCCTGTTTGAATGCAGTTGTATTACCAGTAAGCTCCTGTGTGCCTTCCTTGAAAGGAAAAATGTTAATTCTGTTGTGTATGAGAAAGACTTGGAAAAAGAGAAATTTCTAGTTGTTCCTCAGCTTTAACAATGTGTTAAGAGTTTGTGGCATGTGTCTTACATACACAAATGAGACCATGGCAGAAATTGGAAGTACACAGTAGAGCTCCACAAACCCATTAAACACCATGTGCTACAGGTGTTTACTAGATACTTTTAATCAAATTAAGTATAGAAATTCAATTCTATTTTTTGTCTAGCTTTTTATTTTTCCAAGACTGATTGTGAAAGTTGATGAAATATAAATAATAATGATCAGGAATTAAAAAACAGGACAGTATCCCATATCCTGCAGTATGGAATAAAGTATAGTAGAAAACCAAATAAGACACATGCATTTAAAATAAAAAACCAAATGTGAATTAATCATGTATGGTACAATAACATTGTGTGTATAAAACTTAAGAAAATCTATGGATAAATGGTTAGAATTAATAAGCTTAGCAAAGTAACTCTTGAAAACTAATACGCCAAAGTAATTGTATATACTAGCAACAAGCAGAAATTGAAGTTTAAATAAGACACTGTAGGATTAAGATATCAAACACCTAGAAATAAGTTTACAGAGAAAACTACAAAACTTTATTAAAATAAAGTAAAAAGACTAACATAGAGAAATAGAAATTGATTATAGACTAGAAGATTCAAATTTGCCAAAATGTTTTTTCTCTAAACTCATCTATGGATTTAATTCGAATCCAGTTAAAAAAAGTGTGTGTGTGGGTGTGTATGTGTGTGTGTGTATAATGTAAAAAGCTGATTCTAAAATTTATATGGAACTACAAAGACTAAAGAAAATAGCCAAGTTAATATGTTTACATAAATTTATACTCTGTGATATTAACACAAGGACAGACAGGAAAACTAAAAGAATAGCATTTCTAAGAATGGAACTCTCTTTCTTTCTCTCTCTCTCTCTCACTCTCTCTCTCTCTCTCTATATATATATACCTATACACACATGCAAGTGTACTCAGTTGCTCAGTCTTGTCCAACTCTTTGTGACCCCATGAACTGTAGCCCTCCGGGCTCCCCTGTCCATGGAATTTCCCAGGCAAGAATACTGGAGTGGGTTTCCATTTCCTACTCCAATTGTGTACGTATATTTCCATTCTTAGACACTCTATTCTTATAGTATTCTATATATATGTGTGTACACATACACACACACACACACACACACACACACACACTTGATTTATGGCCAAGTGACACTGGGGAGCAGTGGGGGAAAGATTAGTATGGTGCTGGGACAACTAATAATGCTGGGACAGTTGGACAACCTTTATTGTAGAAAAAAGAAATTGAACCCCCCCGTCACACCTAACACAAAAATCAATTCCAGGTGGATTACAGACTTTCATATCAAAGAAATTAAACTGGTACTAAATAATGAGAATATCTTTGTGAAGCTAGATAGGAAATGATTTTGTAAACAGGGTGCAAAAGGCATTAACTAAAAGAAGACTGATCAAGTTGATTTCATTAAAATTAAGTTCTGTTCATTGACATACATTATTAAGAGAGTAAAAGGTAACTACAGGGATGGGAGAACATATTTGCAACAATTTTAACCAAAATATACAGAATACATAGAGTTGTTACAAATCATTTAAGAAAAAGGCAATACTGCCAATTCAACAGAAAAATGGATAAGAGACTTCACAGATGAGGCAATGTAAGTGACCAATGTATATATAAAATGGTATTCAACCTCATTAAGAATCAGAAAAAGCCCTTTAAAACCTCTGTGAGAAAGCATTGCTTACCCACTAGATTGGGAAATATTTAAAAATAGGATAATTCCAAGGCAAGAACATGAAGTAATAAAAATTTTCAAAAACTGGTAGCAGTAAACATTGGTCCAAACATTTTAGAAAATGCTTTGGCGTTATTCAGTGATGTGCAGATGTGCATATCCAGAAATCCCTCTGTCAGAGAGATATGTTCTATTATTGAAATGCATACTTACATGCACTATGGTATGCTTGACAGGAATGTTCAATGTTGCTTGTAATATCCTCAAACGGGATCCTGCCCAAACACACGTTTACATCTTCTAAAATGAACAGACAAACTGTTTGTTTACGTAATGGAATGGCATTCAGTAGTGAAAATTTTAAAACTACAGCTGTCTGCAACATCACATTGACAAAAGAAACATGATAAAAACAGACAAAAGTGATCCACATAGATTAAGGATTTCTGCTTATGTGGTAAAGCAATGAAACAAAGCAGGGACAAATGATCAAAATAGCCAGGATAGTGGTTACCCTAGGGAAGGCAAGAGTTTGAGATCAGGGGGAAATATGATGGGGAGTTACTCTCCTTGGAGAAGGAAACTGTAACCCACTCCGTATTCATGCCTGGAAAATCCCATGGACCAAGGAGCCTGGTAGGCTACAATCCATGGGGTCGCAAAGAGTCGGACACGACTGAGCGACTTCTGTGTGTGTTTACCCTCCTTGGTCCTCCACAAGGGTCCTTCTGCCCAGTGTGGTGTTGCTTGAGCCAAAAGAATGAGACCAAGCAAAAGAAAGCTTTGTTCTCTAATGAAAGAATGGAGAGGGGTGAGCCGCTCTTCCCAGCTGACGGTGGATGAAGCTGCATTATAAGGTTCTCAGCAGTGGGGAGGGGAGAGGGTGGAGTTCTCACAGGGCCACAGAGAGGGCTGCTTGGGGTTCCAGATCACAGTGCTGGGCTGCAGAGACTCTGCAAACAACCTGCTGCTGCCACCATCTTGAAGAGTGGTGTCACACCCGGAGCTTTTGCAAGTGTCCTCCAAGCTGGGTGTCTGCACTACCAACTCTGCTTTGAAGTGCTGGGTGCAAGGCCCCTGCATGTGGCCCCCGGTGAGCACCTAAAACTAGACAAAGCACAGCGGAAAAGAAAAAAAAAAAGGTTAGATTTTATTTT
>NW_011495072.1:19205218-19217832 GCF_000754665.1 Bison bison bison | reverse complement strand
TTTATTTTATTACCCAGATTGTATTTTTATTTCCAGTCATTATCAATGGGCTTTGTTGGTGACAGCAGCATCCTCCAATACTGATGATGTTCAGTTATTTGATCTTGATGAGTGTTACACAGGGGTCTATTCTACTGTAATTTGTTAAACTGTACAGTTTCTTATAATTTAGTAAACTGTACAATGTTTTATATACTGTTCTGTGTGTGCTGTGCTCAGTCACTCAGTCATGTCCAACTCTTTGCAACCCCATGGAGTGTAGCCTGCCAGGCTCCTCTGTCCATGGGATTTCCCAGGCAAGAATACTGGAGTGTGATGCCATTTCCTCCTCCACGGGATCTTTCTACCCAGGGATTGAACCTGCATCTCCTGGATTGGCAGGCGGATTATTTACCACTGTACCACCTGGGGAGCCCATACACTCTTCTGCACATCTCATAATTTTAAAATGTGTAAGCATATGAAGAGCATAGAGGGAGTACCAAAACAGGAGGAGTCAGTTCATTGGAAGGGAGAAATAGGAAAGGCTTCTTAGGAGGTTTCCCATCAGCTGTGACTAAGACATGACTCAAGGAGCAGGAGGGTACCCTCAGCATTCAATCCCAGTCACAAACACTTACTCGTCTGTTAGAATGTTTGGAATAGGAAGACTGAAGGTGTTCCTAGGTGAAAGTGACCTGAGCTGAGATCTGAAGAAGGTGCAGGGCTGGGTCATTAAGGTACAGTTGTTAAACAGTGACCTAAGCAGTAGAATCCAGGCAATCCAGGTAAGTCAAAGCATTATATATCATTCTAAGGAGCGTCAGGCTTATCCGGAAGGTACTGAGGTGCCTTGAACAATTTTAAGTAGAGAAGTAAGAAAATATCTGTACTTTAGACTGATCTCTCTGGAGCTAATCTGGAAAACAGATAGTAAGGTGAAAACCTAGGATTCGAGGATAAGGCCATCTCAGCGGAGGCAGTTACAGCACTGAATTGAAGAAAACACATAACTTAGAACTAAGGACTCAGTTTGGTTTCAAATCTCTCTCTAGTCCAGATTTTTTCCTGGCAAGTTTCCAGATTACTGCCAACTCACTTTACCTGAACTGTTGTGTCTGTGTGTTTGTGTGTGTCTTCTGTTGTGTCTGACTCTTTGCAACCCCATGAACTGTAGTTCATCAAGCTCCTCTGTCCATGGAATTTTCCAGGCAGGAATACTGGAGTGGGGTGCCATTTCCTTACAGACCTATATAAATGTAGTAGGTAATTTAGTAGAGTTTGTGTGAATGAAACAGTATTTATTCCTTCTTTGAATAAGGCACAAGACTTCAAGGAAAATAACCTATAATGCTTTATCAATGATGTGAGATATAATAAGAAAAATGCAATGTCAAGAAAGGCCTGACCTAAATTACTATCAATAAGCAAAGGTGAGGTCTTAACATTGTTCTGACAGCTGCCAATATTTGGAAGCTAGTGATTTGTTCAGTATTTGTCCAAGAGATGGGTTAATGGCAATTTTGTAAATGATGGCAGGCATCTCAATCAGTCTTCCAGCAGGACAAGACCATCATTTAATAATGTCACTGGTTCAGTTAGGATTGATGTAGGGAGAGTGAGAAATTGAGTCTTCCAAACATTCTATCCATTAAAAAAGAAGAGTTCAAAAAAAGATTCAAGGAGAAGACTTCATGTGTATCTTCAGTTTTAGCTAAACTGGTATGTTGAAAAAGTAGAAAAGAGAATGTGGAACAGACGTCCAATGACAAATTCTGATCTTTACCCTACTTGAGAACCATTTACACAAAATTTCATGGTGACAGTGCATGTTTTGGGACTTCCCAGGGGCTTAGTGGTAGAGTCCACCTGCCAATGCAGAAGGTGCAGGAGACAGAGGTTTAATCCCTGGGTGGGGAAGATCCCCTGGAGGAGGAAATGGCAACCCAGTCCAGTATTCTTGCCTAGGAAATTCCATGGGCAGAGGAGCCTGGCAGGCTACAGCCATGAGGTCACAAAGAACTGGATGGTACTGAACATGCGCAAGTGCAGCGTGTTTTAAGTGGGCGTTCTAACATGATATTTTCTCATAATAAAACATAAAAAACACCAGCACTATTTGTGAAGGCCTAGAGAGCAAGAATCCATGTACAAGCCTTCTGTTGTTCAACTCATCTGGTTAAATTTGGAAAGAATCAAATGTGCTATTCTTATTTTGAACAAACACAACATTGCTCTCAGATAAAATTACAAGCTAGAACTCTATACAAAGTCACATTGTAATTAAGCTGTTCTAATTGAATACTTTGTCTCTTTTAATAGTTATCCATGCCTTCTGTTTATTAGTAAACATTATCTAATAAAATGCTCTCTTGTTTAGGAAAGTTTGAGCAAAAGGGGAATTGTTTGGGGAAATGAGTAAGCAATGAATAGAATCTGAAATAAAATGTTGTCTCATAGCAGCCAAGCAATTATGTTCCTTCACAGAGTAAGTGCTTAGTATCAATTTTGTTCATGTGGAGGGCATCTCTAGTGATTCAGAGGAGATAGGCAGTTCTTGGTTATTTACAGCTCCCTATAAAACTCTGCAATGAAAAAATTAATGAACAAACAGTTATATGTTTAAGGAATGAAATGATTTTGTTTCCACTACTGGTTATGAGATGGTGAATGAATGGGTTGATATTTGGGCTACTCTGGTTTCTGGCCTAAAGAAGACTACCCTGAGGTCAGTTTCACCACATTCTGCTTAATTGGCCTTTCTGGAAGGGTGATAGCCCAATTGTTGATTATAATGATCTGCTCCCTGAGTTTGCATATCTGAAAAAGTACTTAGTTCTTAAGAGAGTGGTCTCCACTTCATTCCAAGGGATCAGACAACCTCACACAAGTCTGGATATGAGTTTTGAAAAGTAAGGAAGTATTAGTATTACAGTATTAGTATTATAAATATGAGTTGCTATATATTAGTTATGTATTGCTATGTAACAAGTTACCCCAAAATTTGGTGGCTTACAACAACAAGCATTTATTATCTCCCCATTTCTGGTGTGACTGAGCTGAGTGCCTTTGGCTCCGGGTCTCTCATAAGGCTGAAATCAAGGTGGGCAGTGCCGCAGTCATCTCAAGGCTAAACCAGAAGTGGATCTTCCAAGCTCAATCAGGTGGGTATTGGATGGAAGATCTGAGTTCCTTGCCAAATGAGACTGTCTGTAGGACAGCTCACACCGTGGCCGCTGGTTTTCTTCAGAGTGAATGTGCAGGATTGGGAGGGAGGGCAACTTAAGATGGAAGGCACAATCTCTTTGTAACCCCATCCAAGAAGTGACCTCCAATTACTGGTGCTGGATCCTACTTGTTAGAAACCAGTCCCAGGTCCAGCCCACACTCACAGGAGGGGACTTCGAAGGGCATGGATGCTAGGAGGCAGGGAGCACTGGGGCCATCTCAGAGGGTGCCAGCTGCAAACTGGGAAGACCTGGCAAGTGTGAGTTCTTCTCTGAGACCCCTCTTAGTCAAATTCCTGCAACCAAGAACCTTACTATTCTTTCTTATTTGGGACCCCTGTTCTGAATCTCCCAATTTCACCACTTTCATGGACTTTTTTCCTGGAAAACTTTTCCTAAGTATTTGCTCTGTAAAGTCATTAGCCATGGCCTGTGTATGTATTTTCATCCTAAAGGAAATCAGTCCTGAATATTCATTGGAAGGATTGATGCTGAAGCTGAAACTCCAATACTTTGGCCACCTGATGCGAAGAGCTAACTCATTGGAAAAGATCCTGATGCCTGGAAAGATTGAAGGTGGGAGGAGAAGGGGACGACAGAGGATTAGATGGTTGGATGGCATTACTGACTCAACGGATATGAGTTCAAGTAAACTCTGGGAGCTGGTGATGGATAGGGAGGCCTGACATGCTGCAGCCCATGGGGTCTCAAAGAGTTAGACACGACTGAGCGACTGAACTGAACTGAAGAGTTAGACTAGTGGTATGATCTCAGAGATGGGTATACTAGTTACAGCCTATGTTCTTTTGACTTAGCAATTTTGAGGATTAGAAAAATTTTAGAATCACTTTAGAATGTTTATATATTTATCATCAATTTTAAATACAGGAGATGCAGAATCTGGTTAAGACTCCAGGCCAAAGAATTTTGAAGACTTCTGGCATACTTGACTTCTAGGCAAAAGTCATCGTCCTTCAGCCACACCTTCCTTTTGTTCTTGAAACCTGCTTCTGGCACAGGAAGAGGAAAAATGTCCTGTACTTGCTATCTCTCAGGCTGTTATATTTTTCTGATAAATGTCAGGCTGCATTCACTTGTGAACATTTCCCTCATTAGGTTCAGATAATTAATTGCTGAGTCTTGCTGCTTTCTTTTGAGAAAGGGGCAGTATATAAAACACATTTTGTGATAAAAATATGTCTGCTGCATATGCTTTAAGAATAAATGCTCAATTTCAGAACTGCAGTTGGGAATGTGTTTTAAGTTTGTCTACTGTCTTATGAACAGAGCAAGGTCAACAGTTTATTTAGTTCAGCATTTATCAAGCACCAAGTGCTGCTAAACGTGGTGCCAGGGCCTGGGAGGATGAGGATGAGTTATATACATTCTTGTCCTTGCAGAGTTCTCAGTCTGTTGGGAGGAACAATCAGGTAAACCAGTAATAACGATGTAATGGCTCAGACAGTAGAGAGTCTGCCTGTAATGCAGGAGACCCAGGTTCAATCCCTGGGTCTGGAAGATCCCCTGGAGTAGGGTGTGACAACCTTCTCCAGCATTCTTGCTTGGAAAATTCCATGGTTAGAGAAGTCTGGCAGGCTACAGTCCATGGGGGTCACAAAGAGTCAGATACGACTGAGCAACTAGCACTTCTTTTTTCACTGGGGTAAAACAGAGCTGCCTATGAAGAGCAAAGAGGGCACTGAGAAGGGGCCGTCTAACTCTGCCTGGGAATTTGTATTCTACAGCGTCCCTTAGAACATAGACATCAGAAGGTGTGATGTGTTCAGGAGGAGAAGCAAGCATACTCGTAGACTGTGCAATATTTTTTCAGCTAGGAAAAACAGGAAAAAGAGAATTACGTCTTGGCTGAATTTTAAAGTTTTATTTTTTTAACAATTGCTAAATTATTATCTTTAGAAAGTGGAAAATAGCTTAATTTTACTAAGGTAAATTTTACTAAGCTAGTTTCTCTGAAACTAGCTTCTAAATGTCAAATTGACTCTGCTAATAAACTATTTAGCCAGGAAGTCCTTTCACCAGGAGATGCTTCATTTACATCTCTGGAAGTGGTCCTAAAAGAATAGAGGGTATGTGTTAGGAATATTTGGTGCTTAGCAGCATATACAGTGATGTCAGCTTACAATTTCATACATTCATTTATGCCTGTAAGGTTGTTTGGACTGTGATAAAAATACTAGCAATGCTAGTGTATTAGTTTTCTAGGGCTGCCCTACAAAGTATCATAATCTGTGTGTCTTAAAATGAGATGTCAGCAGAGCCATGCTTCTGAGCCATGCCCAGTAGGTTCTAGTGGAGAAACCTTCCTTGCTTCTTCCAGCTTCTGGTGGCCCCAGATATTTCTTGGTTTGTAGTAGCATCGCTCTAAGGTCTGCCTCCATCTTTTCATGGCCTTTTCCCTGGGTCTCTCTGATGCTCTCCTCTTGTTAAAATGACACTAGTCACTGAATGTAGGGCCCACTCTAAATCCAGAATGACTTCGTCTTAAAGTCAATTAACTAATTTTATATCTGCAAAGACCTTATTCCAAACTAAGTTCACATTCTAGGTTCCAGGAGGACATGAAATGTGAGGAACACCATCCAACTCACTATAGTTAGATTTACAGAAACAGATGATTGCAGATCAAGAATAAAAGCTTTATACTTCCCATTTGAAAAAGAGACATGTTTTGTATTATTTTTATACCTGGTAGCAGAAAGAAAAAGAAGTGAAGAAGTGAATAAAGAGTAGACTTTAAGAGTAGTTAGGTAAGATATGGTAGAGATAAGGATGTTTAACATGTAGAAAAATATGAAGAGCTTAGGACCAGAATATAAAGCAGGAAGTGTATGAGTGATAGCCTAACTTTCCCAAAGCTGTTCATTGAAAAATGGTTATAAATATTTAGATTGGAGGTCAGCAACTTGATTCAAAATAGGTAAGTTATTATACTGAGGGTAGGATGGTAAGAGCCACTGAAAAGTCCTAAACCACTGAAACTCTTAAGTATTGACTTGGCAGTTTGAGATTCTGTCCATTTTTTCTAAGATACAAGTCTGAAGTCCATCAGTGGAGTCTCATTTATCCTAATGTTTAATTAAATGAGTTGAATCAATAATTATTGAAAATATACTTGCAAGGGAAGATGCTATATTGTACATAAAAAATACAACACTCAGCCATTTCTTTGAGTAGCTTAGTTGGGAAGACAATCTAAATACATGTGGAAAGATAAAACAGTATAAGTAGTAAATGACTATGTAAGGGCCTCATAGCAAATGAGAGGAGTGACAGCTGCCATAGGTATTTTGAGTAAAAAGGTGTTTAATGCAGGGACTGAGAGGTTTATAGAAATGTTGAAAAGGCTGGAGTGCTGGCTTTTAGGAGACCTGGAAGTGCAGGCAGCACAGGGAATCTGCTGTTGATGAGCTTAGCTCTCTGTGACACTGGAGAGGCTGATTCTCAGGAGATCCTGTCAATTCTATGGAGAGTTTGTTGTGCTGCAGGAAATAATCAGGTAAACTCAATCAAAGTACAGTGAGATAAGTGATGTGGTACAGTGATGTGTGTGTGTGTGTGTGTGTGCTCAGTTGCTCAGTTATGTCTGACTCTTTGCCACTCCATGGACTGTAGCCTGCCAGACTCCTCTGACTGTGGGATTTCCCAGGCAAGAATACTGGAGTGGGTTGCCACTTTGTATTCCAGGGGATATTCCAGACCTGAGGATTGAACCCGCATATCTTGCATCTCCTACTTTGGCAGGCAGATTCTTGATCTTAGGCGAAAAACCAAGAAGTGATGGCAGATGGATTCTTTACCGCTGTACCACCTGGGAAGCCCTGTAGAGGCATGTACAGAGCACAAAATGGGCACAGAGAAAGGGATGTCCTGGTCAAACCTCACGTTTGCCATCTGAGAGCGCCCACTCACCTACTTTCAGATGTTGCTGGAGAGTATTGACCTGTTCACTCCTAGCTTCTGATGCAGCCCTTTATTGGTAGAATTCAGTGAGCCTGCGAAAAAGAACCTGGAAGAGTAATTCCCTGCATTTATCCCTTCAGCTCATGAAAGGGCTTAGAGGGCAGTGGGGTTTCTGAGAATCAGCAGACACTCTTCTGCAGTGGCCAAAACAAGCAACTGAAAGAGGGATATAATGTGGGTCTTGAAGAGAAGTGAGATTTGGATAAGAAGGAAGAAGGAAGGTGAATATTCCAGGTGGAGCTATGGCTTAGGATATTTCTAAGGATATGTTCAGGGTGCATGGCTTGTGGCAAATTGAATTCATGTGGAAAGTCAGTAACAGATAAACTTATAAAGACAGGTTGGGTCAGATTATGGAAAGTTCAATGCTGAGTTGAAGGAATGGGAACAGATTTCAGGCTAGGGGGTCCTAACTTGTGGGCCTGAGGCCCCTGAGGACCCTGGAGTTATCAGTGTAAGATCCATATGAATACCATGCACAGCCTTTATATGGAACAGATATGTCGGTCCCATGTATATGAGCTACTGTTTGTACTGACTACAGGTCATGTGACTTAGTAAAATATGGGTTAATTGTATATATCTAAATTTATTACAGCATTTGATCATCTATTTTTAATTAAAGTGTTCTAATAATAAGACTCCTATCACATATTGATCTGTACAATATTGTCGATATTGTAAAGAGGTTTTCACACTTGTTTAGGATTACTACTCTAAGGCAATATGAGTTCTTTGAAGGCTTTTGAGCAGCATAAAGACAAAGTGAAATGATGGTTTAGGGAAATCGATCTGATAGGGCTCTATAGATTTGAAAGTGGAGATTAAAGGCACTAAACCAATAAGACACCTCTTGTGGAAATTAAGTTTGTGAAAACCAGTGAGCTGTGAATAAGCAATTCCTAAAGCATGATGTGATATATGACAGTGAGTACAAATAAAGAGTTGTGCACCAACTATGAATTTATTGCCTCTTGGCTGCAAATTCACACTCCGACGCCAGCTCTATGAAGGTAGAGCTGGGCTCTGTTTGCCAGCCAGAAAGTTGTTAAGATTCGTCAGTGAAGGGTGCTATAAGGACAATGCAGGGAGGACTTTCTTTTACCGGACCCAGTGCACACCTCTCTCTAGGCTCCTGAAGCACTCATGGCTTCTCCAAGGTCTGACTTTGGATGTAACTTCTCCAGCAATTCCAGCAGCATCAGTGCAGCTTTTCCTGGCACCCCTTCAGGTGGCTTTGTGACAGAGCCACTAATGAAGGACAACCTTGTGGGTAGCTTCCTCCAGGATCTCAGAGGGCAACTTTCTAGCAGGTTCTGCTGGTGTAGGACCTCGGCAACTTCTCTACCAACCAGTGAAGCACAGCTGCTCCCTCTCCAGCGAAAGAGTGGATCAGCTCTGCTGGGGGAGACTCTTCTGTGGGGCAACAGCTCAGCCCTAAGGGGAGTGGTTGCTCCTTTATCTGTAATTTCTATATTCTTTGGTATTTTCCTTGCTTCTCACTAGCTAATCCCTCGTTAAATTTAATAAATATTCATATTAAACATTCCCCGTATATTCCTGTATAATCTTTGTTTTCTGATAGAACACTACTGATATAAACAGTATCTAATTTTGATGGATATTCATAATTAAGCAACATTTTCCACATATCTCTTTATTTGAAGTTTGTGTGCTGCCGTCCAATAGAGTCATATTATTACCCATGCTGCTGCCTTTTTTTTTTTTTGCTGCTGGGGAGCAGTAAAAGCAACATGATATAAGCATTTTAAAGGCTGCAAACATAATGAGTTTATTGAAGAAGTTCTTCATAAGTAGAGAGTAAGAAATTAATATTGGTTTTGAAATCTCCCCTGTGGTTGATAACATTGTGATAGAAATTTTATTTATTAATTCTTCCAGTCATTCACTCATGTCTTCTCTGTTATAAAGTGACACCTTTTACATTAATGCTAAAATCCATCTTTGATTATGACATTTGGGATTTCATCATTAAAACATATGTTTGTAGTCCCCAACTCTAGGAATTTTAGCAGCAAAACATCAGGTACTGTATTTTTGTATTATTTCGACCTCAAGATATTAGAAGTCCAAGAGGCTTTTGAGTTTAACTCTTTTGGTTCACAAATGTGTACTTAAAATACATGTTTTTGCTGTAGCTGAGGTTTGGATAGATTGACAAATACCACATATGACTATGTAATAAAATATCAGTAAACACAGTGTGTGTGTGTGTTGGGTGAGAATGTGTTGTTTTTTCCTTTTCTCTTGTTTACTTTAATGACTGAAAGCAGTCCAGAATATAAATTAGTAAATTTAGCAGCATTATGCTTTTATTAAGAAATAAAATGATACTAACGTTCTGTGGGAGTGGAAGCATTTATGTATTATCAAATTTGTAGTTAAGTGGACTTACAGGTGGCCCAAGTGGTAAAGAATTGGCCTGCAAATACAGGAGGCACAGGCAGGAGACAGGGGTTCAGTCCCTGGGTCGGAAAGATCCCCTGGAGAAGGAAATGGCAGTGCTCCAGTATTCTTGCCTAGGAAATCCCAAGGACAGAGGAGCCTGGCAGGCTACAGTCCTTGGGGTAGCAAAGAGTCAGTGGCGACTGAATGCGCACACACATAGTTAAGTGATGTTTATTCTTTTCTAAGACACCATTGGGCCTGTTGAAATTGAAAAGTGTTTTTTTCATTGCCTTTTAAAGGGCTGTATGCCAAGTTCAGAACTCTAGAAAGTCTAAAGAATGCTTAACTGGCATTTTCAAGGTTGACAGTTAACACAGAACTCAAGGACACTTCACCTTGCTTTGTTCGATCTGTTACAGAGAATGTTAGTGACGTTACCCATCATGTTTGCTAGATGGCGCTAAAGTTCATATCTCTTATCTAGATTTCACATACCTCTGTCTAAATATCTTATTTGGAGAGCAGTCCCTTACTTTTAGAGTCATTATTGTCGAATTTAAAATCATATTACCTTTAAGTGTTAAAGTGTTATTTATTAAGTGTCCACAGAGTGTTACTTTGTCTAATGTCATTTGAGATGTCATTTTCCTCTAGTTCGTACTTGAAAAGATTTGACAACACAATATAAAAATATTTTCTTTGAATATTTATTTTTAGAACACAGAAGACTGAACATGTCCAGAAGGAGATTTTACAGAAAGAAAATTCTTAGTGAAAATTGAAGTTTCGATACATATCTATACTTGAAAATTGAATATGCAAATTGAGTAATTTCATGCTTATTTTAAATTTTAGAAACATTTTTGCTGCAATTATTTCAATGTTTTAGTTGAAGGGTCTCTATGAAGGATTCCTTTATAGCTCAGTCGGTACTAAATCTGCTTGCAATGCAGAAAGCCGGAGTTCGATTCCTGGGTGGGAAAGATCCCCTGGAGAAGGAAATGGCAACCCACTCCAGTATTCTTGCCTGGAGAATTCCATGGACGGAGGAGCCTGTCGGGCTACAGTCCACGGGGTCACACGACTTAGCAACTAAACCACCGCCATGACCTGTATGTGCACAGAAACATAGTCTCTACTGACTAAGAGAGGAATTTGAAATGAAGAAAAAAATTACCTATAAGATATAGTTTTTACTTAATGGTCATAAATAAGAGAATGTCACATTTTCAAAGAAGTAATAGCTTGTATTTGTTATTTTATTCATTTGTTTCAGTTTAAGGTCGTATTACAAATAATGCCTATGTGTGCATATAAAAAAAGTCCTCCTACCTGTGTGTTCTGCTTTTCCTCATTTAGTTTGACATTGTAAAGATTTTTACTATTAGCAGTTTGATGTTTATTCCTCAATAAATTTTTCTAACATGAAACATAAATATATTTTCATATTTGTAGATTATCTCCATATATCTTTGTATGTTATCTTCTGATTTGTCTATAATACAGGTGAAATCTTTGTATACCCAAAGATCTAATTACATGAAAAAAAAAACCAGTCTGGAATCCAAGAAAATAATTAAAATAACATGAATCATATTCCAGTCTTGCATAAAACTATCCAAAGGGGAGAGCATTCCCCAAGAATCACAGAATTTCTTTCAAAAATGCCTTCCCCCCACTTATGGTCAATATTGTTCATACCCATAGAAATACTTTGAAGACTCACTCCTTTCTCATTCCAAACTTTCTAAATTCTCCACCCAATTCAGTCCAGAACAACCCTCTTGTCTTCTCTTTTTATCTCTCTCCAGTGTAGTTCTTTATCAGTCAATCATTTTTCTCTTTCTTCAATATATCGTCATTACTGTTGTTTCAGTCCAGAATCATGTTTGACTTTTTGGAACCCCATGGACTGTAGCCCATCAGGCTTCTCTGTCCATGAGATTTCCCAGGCAAGAATACTGGAGTGGGTTGCATTTCCTTCTCCAGGGGATGTTCCTGACCCAGGGATCAAACCCACATCTCCTGCACTGGCAGGTGGATTCTTTACCACTGAGTAACCTGGGAAGCCCAGCCTTCAAAACCTAGATTCTGCAAGACAAAGTAGGAATATGAAGCTGACTGAGCAAATAAGTAAGCTTTATTCTTTGTGATCGAGATGGAGAGGGAAGAAAATGGTAAATATTATAGCATCTTTGCTTTTTATCCCTCTAAACACACACACACAGACACACACACACATATATACTTGCATATGCAGATTCCCTTTCCCTTTTTTAGTCACATAAATGGAAGATCATGCTGTATATATTGTTCTGTGTATTGTTTTATCTACTCAACAATTTATCATGGACATTTTTTATATCCATACACACATCTACTTCTCCAGAAAAACTACACACAATTTATAGTATTCCATGCATTGACGAGTATGGCTGTACTTTATGTTCCTTGCATTGATGAGTATATATGTACTATATACACAACTATTTCCCTACTGATGTTTGGAAATTTCTAATTTTATAGTATTCAGTTCAGTTCGGTGCAGTAACACAATTGTGTTCAATTCTTGGTGACCCCATGAACCGCAACACACCAGGCCTCCCTGTTCATCACCAACTCCCAGAGTCCACCCAAACCCATGTCCACTGAGTCAGTGATGCCATCCAGCCATCTCATTCTCTGTTGTCCCCTTCTCCTCCTGCCCCTAATCCCTCCCAGCATCAGGGTCTTTTCCAATGAGTCAGCTCTTTGTGTCAGGTGGCCAAAGTATTGGAGTTTCAGCTTCAACATCAGTCGTACCAGTGAACACCCAGGACTGATCTCCTTTAGGATGGACTGGTTGGATCTCCTTGCAGTCCAAGGGACTCTCAAGAGTCTTCTCCAACACCACAGTTCAAAAGCATCAATTCTTTGGCACTCATCCTTCTTCATAGTCCAACTCTCACATCCATACATGACCACTGGAAAAACCATACCCTTGACTAGACAGACCTTTGTGGACAAAGTAATGTCTGT
>NW_011495072.1:19204416-19205118 GCF_000754665.1 Bison bison bison | reverse complement strand
AAGTAATGTCTCTGCTTTTTAATATGCTGTCTAGGTTGATCATAACTTTCCTTCCAAGGTGTAAGCATTTTTTAATTTCATGGCTGCAATCACCATCTTCAGTGATTTTGGAGCCCAGAAAAATAAAGTCAGGCACTGTTTCCACTCTTGCGCCATATGTTTGCCATGAAGTGATGGGACCATATGCCATGATCTTAGTTTTCTGAATGTTGAACTTTAAGCCAAATTTTTCACTCTCTTCTTTTACTTTCATCAAGAGGCTCTTTAGTTCCTCTTCACTTTCTGCCATAAGGGTGGTGTCATCTGCATAACTGAGGTTATTGATATTTCTCCTGGCAATTTTGATTTCAGCTTGTGCTTCATCCCTCCCAGCATTTCTCATGATGTACTCTGCGTATAATAAGCACTTAAATAAGCAGGGTGACAATATACAGCCTTGACGTACTCCTTTTCCTGTTTGGAACCAGTCTGTTTTCCCATGTCCAGTTCTAACTGTTGCTTCCTAACCTGAATACAGGTTTCTCAAAAGGCAGGTCAGATGGTCTGGTATTCCCATCTCTTTCAGAATTTTCCACAGTTTATTGTGATCCACACTATCAAAGGCTTTGGCATAGTCAATAAAGCAGAAATAGATATTTTTCTGGAACTCTCTTGCTTTTTTGATGATCCATCGGATGTTGGCAATTTGATCTCTGTTCCTCT
>NW_011495072.1:19181789-19204238 GCF_000754665.1 Bison bison bison | reverse complement strand
TGAGCATTACTTTGCTAGCGTGTGAGATGAGTGCAATTGTATGGTAGTTTGAGCATTCTTTGGCATTGCCTTTCTTTGGGATTAGAATGAAAACTGACCTTTTCCAGTTCTGTGGCCACTGCTGAGTTTTCCAAATTTGCTGGCATATCGAGTGCAGCACTTTCACAGCATCATCTTTCAGGATTTGAAATAGCTCAACTGGAATTCCATCACCTCCACTAGCTTTGTTCATAGTGATGCTTTCTAAAGCCCACTTGACTTCATATTCCAGGATGTCTGGCTCTAGGTCAGTGATCACACCATCATGATTATCTTGGTGGTGAAGGTCTTTTTTGTACAGTTCTTCTGTGTATTCTTGCCACCTCTTCTTAATATTTTCTGCTTCTGTTAGGTCCATACCATTTCTGTCCTTTATCGAGCCCATCTTTGCATGAAATGTTCCCTTGGTATCTCTAATTTTCTTGAAGAGATCTCTAGTCTTTCCCATTCTGTTGTTTTCCTCTATTTCTTTGCATTTATCACTGAGGAAGACTTTCTTTTCTCTTCTTGCTATTCTTTGGAACTCTGCATTCAAATGGGTATATCTTTCCTTTTCTCCTTTGCTTTTCACTTCCCTTCTTTTCACAGCTATTTGTAATATTTATTTATAAATGTTATAACTTATATATAATTTATAAATTTTTATAAATATATTTATATTATAATATAATAATAAATATTAAAATAATAGTTATAGTATTATTCAACTAGTGAGAATGCTGTGATAAATACATTTGTGTATTTCTGAAGACACCTAGAATTGGAGTACCTTGTGTGTAAATTATAAATTTAATTTGTAATACCTTATTATTTTTCTAAAAGGTCCTACTAATTTTTGAGCCCATCAGTAATGCATGAGCATGTCATTTTCCTATTATCTTGCAAATATGACTAGTATCAATCTTTAATATTTTCCAATCTGAATATTAAAATTATGTTATTCAGTTCAGTTCAGTTCAGTCGCTCAGTCGTGTCCTACTCTTTGCAACCCCATGAATCACAGCATGCCAGGCCTCCCTGTCCATCACCAACTCCCAGAGTTCACTCAGACTCATGTCCATTGAGTCAGTGATGCCATCCAGCCATCTCATCCTCTGTCATCCCCTTCTCCTCCTGCCCCCAATCCCTCCCAGCATCAGAGGCTTTTCCAATGAGTCAACTCTTCGCATGAGGTGGCCAAAGTACTGGAGTTTCAGCTTTAGCATCATTCCTTCCAAAGAAATCCCAGGGCTGATCTCCTTCAGAATGGACTGGTTGGATCTCCTGGCAGTCTAAGGGACTCTCAAGAGTCTTCTCCAACACCACAGTTCAAAAGCATCAATTCTTCGGCACTCAGCTTATTAAATATCTTTTTAAATAAAATTTAGGAATGTACATTGTTTATAAAGTATAAGCATAAATCTATCTTTTAAAAAACAGCAATTATTTTTCAGTTGTTCTTGTTCTGAGATTCCTGTCAGTCAAATGTTAATCTTCTGGACTGATTCTTACACAGGCCAGATTTTGCTGTGATAAATTTCTATTGTGCAGTTCTAGTGCTTAACCCAACAACTGTTTGTCTCATACTCATGTTCAAAGTGAATTAAGTGAGATTACTTCTGTTCCATATGGCTACACAGGTACTCAACTGATGGAGGCATGACCACCTGCTGCAAGGCTTGTTATCAAATAGAGAAGACAGTGGAGAATTTTCTCTGCCTCAGCCTGGTCATTTGTGCTCACCTGTCATTGGAAATAACTAGTCACATGACCTTGCCTAGTCCCAAGGATGCTGGGAAATATAGTGGAATATTTGATGACTGTAACTACCTTTGCCAAAAATCTCTCATTTTTTCTCTCTAGCTTTTCAACTCACATTTTGTTTTATTTATTATAGTATAGTCATAACTTAATCTTTCAGTCTTTAAAATTAAATTTTGCTGTCACATTTTTAGTTTCTAAGAGTTCTTGACTTTTTTTTGTTAAGTGTATTTTTCCTTCTGGTTTCATTAATTCAATATATATTCTTGTTTCTCAGAAGATATTAATTTAAGTTTTAAGTTTTCTTTTTGCCACTAACCAACCTCTTGCCTGGAAAATCCCATGGTCGGAGGAGCCTGGTAGGCTGCAGTCCATGGGGTCGCTAAGAGTCGGACACGAATGAGCGACTTCACTTTCACTTTTCACTTTCATGCATCGGAGAAGGAAATGGCAACCCACTCCAGTGTTCTTGCCTGGAGAATCCCAGGGACGAGGGAGCCTGATGGGCTGCCGTCTATGGGGTCGCACAGAGTCAGACATGACTGAAGCGACTTAGCAGCAGCAGCAGCAACACATTGCTGTTCCTTCTTCAGATTTCCCTTTTCTGTTTTTCTTGGAGACTTTCCTAAAGTGTCTAGTGATCCTTGACTTTTTTTTTTTTTTTGTATTTATGACACTAGAAAGATGATTAAAACCTTTTTATGCAGCTGGGTGGGAGGGGTGGTGAAGAGGCTTGTCAAAAGATATATAGAGTGGTCAGATATAGGATGTGTGTGGGAATCACTGAATATTAAATATCTACATTTATGTGTTTTTTTTCTCTTGGAATACTCAGTTCCTCCTGAAGAGATTCCTTTAATCTCTGAGTATTACCTGCTGCCTGATTCTGGTAAACAATTGAGGGAAAGGAGTGTGGGAACTTACCATCTAGTACATACAGATGGTCTTAGCCTCCCTTTTCTCAGTCCGGGACTGTGGCACGTTGGCAAACTTGCCACCAGAATTCATGCTTCCACATCCATTGTATGTGGAGTTATTGGGAGCAGCTTCTCAGCCAGAGCCTACGTAGTCCATCCTCGAATATATCTAGGTGTCTCCAGGTGCCTAGTCCCTACATCTTTGCAAGAGAAATGCTTTACACTCTTTCTTTTTCTCAACTGGTTGTAATAGGAGTAAACTTTAGGCAAAACTTTGGATTTACATTTTGAAGATAGTGGGTTCTCTGTTTGGATGCCTAGCTGACTCTGTAGATGTATTTACTAGTTTCCTATCATGGCTAAAACAAATTACCACAAACTTAATGGCTTAAGACAGCACAGATTTATTATCTATTGTTCTGAAGATCAGAAGTATAAAATAGGTTAGGAGGGTTGTGTTCCTTTTGGAGGCTCTAGAGGAGAATCTGTTTACTTGCATTTTCCAGGTTTTGAAAGTGACTGGAATTCCTTGGCTCTCATTATTCTGACCTCTGGTTCTACAGTCACATCTCCTCTCACTCTGACCCTCCTGCTCCCTTATATAAAGACCCTTGTGATTACATTGGCCCACCTGGATATTGATGATAATCTCTCCATTTCAAGCTCCTTAATTAATATCATCTGCAAAGTTCCTTTTTCCATGTAAGGTTTGGGGGATCAGGACATGGACATGTTTGGTAGGTCTAATTCTGCCTAGAACAGAACAAGACTGTCCCTTACACCTCTTTATGTACAACTGCTCTTATATGAGTAAGAAAATCTCCAAATATCTATCATGTAAAAGCAATGAAATATGCTATACCTTTTAGTATTAAGTTTACTAATACAGAATTGAAATGGGGTTATGCCATAAGAAAAACCTAAAATAGTGACATTGAGTTGAAGGTTAAATAGTGAATGGTGAGAAAATATGCACAAGAGGCTATAAAAATGGGCCTAAGATTTTATAAAACTCTTGTTTGTGATAACATGAAAGGCAGACAGACCAAGTTCTTACTGAATCATCATGACATTAGTGAAAAGTCTGGGAAGAGCAAGAATATTGGTATGCATGGATTACTTTGTTGTTGTTCAGTTGATAAGTCATGTTAGACTCTTTCAGAGAAGGCAATGGCAACCCACTCCAGTGTTCTTGCCTGGAGAATCCCAGGGACGGTGGAGCCTGGTGGGCTGCCGTCTATGGCGTCCCACAGAGTTGGACATGACTAAAGCGACTTAGCAGCAGTAGCAGTAGTAGCAGTTTGACTCTTTGCAACCTCATGGACTATAGTACACCAGGCTCCTTAATTGCTATGATGCACTTAGAAAGGTATTTTAAAAGAAAGAAATTTGTTCTGTGCAAGCAGAATTAGAGAGATGAGAGAAAGTTCAGAAATTTGTCACATTACAAAGTTGGAGGAACAAACTATTAGATACCAAACTTTAGGAAATTAAGTAACAAAAAGTTTTGAATGGGGAAAAAAAAAAAAAAAACCCTATTAAGAGTTTACAGTTATAAAAAGACTCTTCCCAGCAGCAGAAACCACATTAAGGATAATTACCTTTCCTTTCCTTTCAAGATATTGTTTCAGAAGACCTCAAGGCAAATTCCAAGTTGGAAGAGAAAGAGGAATAGTCTAGAGAAGCAACAAGTATGGAGGACTTGGATACACAACTTTGGGGATGTTTATGGGCACTAGGAATTGATTGGAAGCAAATAGATCAGAAGGCTACTAAGATTTTTAGAGAACTGTGTAATTTAAGAAACTGTGAACTTGACCTACAGCAAGCATGTGATGGTAAAAATAACCACTAAAATTGCAAGATTGTACTCTAATCAGAAACTGATGCTCACAGTGCTCATAGTGCATAGTCCCTAGAAGGTTTGTTTGTATCCACTTTCCTTTGCACACATGGTACTAGTTCCAGTTAGTTTCCTGGGTAAGAAGATTCAACCCACTAAGCCGCTTTTCATATGGCTAAAAAAATTACAACAGGCAAGAGAGCCAGAAATCTGAAATCTTAAATTCCATTATATCTAAAATGGTAGATTTTTCTCCCTGATGAAATTACACTTGGGGATCTTTCAGAGGAGCTAGACTTTGTTACAGAACTTTTATCGAATTAGAGCTTGGAAATGAGGTGGAGGACAGATGGCATGTCCTCAGAGGCTGTCTCACCTTTTCAGATCCTATAAGAAAGGTATGCCAATTAGCACAGCTCTAAGCACTTTTTGCTTTAGATTTACCTGATTGTCTCTGTATGTTAAATTTTATTACCTGGCATAGCACCATTCCTGATGAGTGGTGCTAAAACATAGCCATGTTATATAACAATCATGTGAGGCATTGTGGCCAAATGATCGGTGGTTGGTTCCAAATGACTAGGATTGGACTTGTGTCACAAAAGATTATTGACTATCCCAACAAATTTTGTAGAGATCTTTTGTCTCGGTAATCTTATGACTGCCTTCAGAACGGTCCCTGATATTACACAAGGTCCATTTTGGCACTTTGCACACATGTCCATTTGGCGTCAATTTCTCTTCTCAGGAAAAAGATGTTATTTAGATAATTAAACACAAGAAGTAGAAAAATTGGGTCCCAATTTGCATTCAACATTGAAAGAGAATTTTGGAAAGATTTTTTATGCCTCCAGACTTCTTCAGTTTATACTTTACAACCCATCCCCACACCCACCCCCCTTGCCAAATGTAGATAATGCTTCATGCAATGGTTCAATGTATGTTAAGAGAGAGCTATACAATGCCACTGAGGTTGTAGAACTTACAGGAGAGGCTTCTTGGCATCTGGAGGTAGAATATACCATTTTAGGGGAAGAAGAATGTTAGTGGCAGAAGAAGAAGAATGTAAGTACAACATTCTGCTTACATTCCTATAGACCTCTTCAGGGTCTTTTATATTACTGAAAGTACTAGGGAACAAAGACATAATGAAATTGGATAATTTGGCTTATATTTCCATATCTGATTTTGAGGATTCTTTGGCTTGGAATGGGATATATATATATATATATATTTTTTTTTTATCTCTTTGAGTTTTTAATTTTTTTAATATAAATTTATTTATTTTAATTGGAGGCTAATTACTTTACAATATTGTATTGATTTTGCCATACATCAATATGAATCCGCCACGGGTGTACACTTTTCTTGGTTCCTGTGTTATGCATGGACTATAAATAATGATTACTATTTTTCAGTTAGTATTTAGTTTTATTTTTCAGTGCTCGGATATATGGTTTTCAGAATCTTAAATGCTGCAGAGAGATCACTGGTTTATGAAATGATCCACATAATGAATTTTCCACAAAAAATAAGAAAATCTGATGCTTTCTAGTGCTGGAATGACTACCATCAGAAACTCTGCTGCTGCTGCTGCTAAGTCGCTTCAGTCGTGTCCGACTCTGTGCAACCCCATAGACGGCAGCCCACCAGGGTCCCCTGTCCCTGGGATTCTCCAGGCAAGAACACTGGAGTGGGTTGCCATGTCCTTCTCCAATGCATGAAAGTGAAAAGTGAAAGTGAAGTCGCTCAGTCATGTCTGACTCCTAGGGACCCCATGGACTGCAGCCCGCCAGGCCCCTCCGTCCATGAGATTTTCCAGGCAAGAGTGCTGGAGTGGGTTGCCATTGCCTTCTCCATCAGAAACTCTACACACTATCAAACCACATCATCCAACATTTCAGAACTGGATTAATACAATGCCCAGATGATAATGCCCTGCCCTTCATATTAGGAGGAATACTGGCCTAAAACTGGGTTATATGAGTTCTCTGTTACTGTGTAACTTTATTGTCACAAGTATAAAAGCTGAAAACAAAATATATTTATTATCTCACAGAGTTTGGGGGTAAGAAATCTAGTAATGGCATAGTCGAGTTCTCTGTTTTAGGATCTTACAACACTGTGGTCAAGGTTTCAGATGGGACTAAAGTCTCATCTGAGGTTCCACTGAGATAGGATCCCATTCTAAGTGCACATGATTCCTGGCAGCATTCAGTTCCTTGTGTGTAGTTGGCATGAAGACCTAAGTCTCTTACCTTCTGTCAGCTCACTCCCTGGTCATTGACAAGTGAGCCTTTTCAGTATGAGTGCCTGCTTCCTTAAAGCCAACAAGGAAGAAAATATATAGAGAGGACTATTATATCACACAATCACTTGCATCCCATCACCTTTGTATTTTAATTTGCTTAGTCAAGTCCCTACTTGACTGGGCCACGGAGTGCACTGGTATTTGATTAAGCATTAATTCTGGGTTTGTCTATATGGGTTTCTCTGGATGAAAGTAATAGTTGAGTAAAGCAGATTGCTCTCCCTCATGTGGGTGGGCCTCATCTAATCCATTGAAGGTCTCAATAGAAAAAAAATATGGCTCTTCTGGGTCTGAATTTCTCAGTTTTTATTATCATTAAGCCAATTCATTATAAGATATATATGCCTGAGTTATAGGAATTGGAGAAGATGACAAAAGCCAAAATACTTAGTGGTCTCAGCTAATCTCTTTACATCTTTCCCAGGAAATGACTCAATTTTGAGTGCCAAATTTGGTTCATTCATGGCCTAGAAAATTACAAACAAACACCAAGAAATCTCAAGACACCAGTAACTTGTGGTCATTTTAAAGATATGTTTACAATTTTTTTTGGTACTCTTCACTTAAAGAAGAGAAGTCTGATTTCTTCCCCTTGAATGTGGCCTAGACTTAGTGACTTGCTTCTATTAATAACAAATAGAATG
Source organism: Bison bison bison (assembly GCF_000754665.1). Taxonomy (NCBI): domain Eukaryota; kingdom Metazoa; phylum Chordata; class Mammalia; order Artiodactyla; family Bovidae; genus Bison; species Bison bison. The sequence goes on along the minus strand of NW_011495072.1, from coordinate 19,196,744 downwards.
CAGCAAAAGTAATGGTATATCACTTCTGAAACCAGTTATTAAAAGACTGCAGCTTCCATCGTATGGCTCAGGAAACTCAAACAGGCGCTCTGTATCAATCTAGAGGGGTGGGTTGGGGCGAGCTGGGAGGGAGGTTCAAAAGGGAGGGAATATTTGTATCAGTTCAGTTCAGTTCAGTTCAGTCCAGTCACTCAGTCATGTTCGACTCTTTGTGACCCCATGAATCGCAGCATGCCAGGCCTCCCTGTCCATCACCAACTCCTGGAGTTCACTCAGACTCACGTCCATCGAGTCAGTGATGCCATCCAGCCATCTCATCCTCTGTCATCCCCTTCTCCTCCTGCCCCCAATCCCTCCCAGCATCAGAGGCTTTTCCAATGAGTCAACTCTTCGCATGAGGTGGCCAAAGTACTGGAGTTTTTCAGCTTTAGCATCATTCCTTCCAAAGAAATCCCAGGGCTGATCTCCTTCAGAATGGACTGGTTGGATCTCCTTGCAGTCCAAGGGACTCTCAAGAGTCTTCCAACACCACAGTTCAAAAGCATCAATTCTTTGGTGCTCAGCCTTCTTCACAGTCCAACTCTCACATCCATATATGACCACTGGAAAAACCATAGCCTTGACTAGACAGACCTTAGTTGGCAAAGTAATGTCTCTGCTTTTGAATATGCTATCTAGGTTGGTCATAATTTTTCTTCCAAGGAGTAAGCATCTTTTAATTTCATGGCTGCAATCACCATCTGCAGTGATTTTGGAGCCCAGAAAAATAAAGTCTGACACTGTTTCCACTGTTTCCCCATCTATTTCCCATGAAGTGATGGGACCAGATGCCATGATCTTCGTTTTCTGAATGTTGAGCTTTAAGCCAACTTTTTCACTGTCCACTTTTGTATACCTATGGCTGATTCATGTTGAGGTTTGACAGAAAACAACAAAATTCTGTAAAGCAATTATCCTTCAATAAGAACATAAAAAAAAGACTGCAGCTTCCATCCTGGGTCTCTTTCCTTTTCTCTTTCATCACTCAATGTAGGGGAAACCAGATGCCATGTTGGTTGAGCAACCGCAAAGGAATGCCCACACAGTGAGCTGACATGTGAAAATGTCTTTGCGACCCCAGTGGACTGCAGCATGCCAGGCCTCCCTGTGCATCACCAACTCCTGGAGTTTGTTCAAACTCATGTCCATCAAGTCAGTGATGCCATCCAACCATCTCATCCTCTGTCATCTGCCGGGAGCCAGCACGGGAGTTCCCACCCATTACAAGGTCATGTGGGAGAGCCCTGATGGGCAAGGCGAGTCAGGGCTTGAGGGTCCCCCTGGATCTGCCTGAGCATCTATCCCAAAACCAGAATCTGTCTATTTTACTATTCTATGACTTTTACCAACTCCTCTGACATTGCTGCTGCTGCTGCTAAGTCGCTTCAGTCGTGTCTGACTCTGTGCGACCCCATAGACGGCAGCCCACCAGGCTCCCCTGTCCCTGGGATTCTCCAGGCAAGAACAGTGGGGTGGGTTGCCATGTCCTTCTCCAATGCATGAAAGGGAAAAATGAAAGTGAAGTCACTCAGTCGTGTCTAACTCTTCACAACCCCACAGTCTGCAGCCTACCAGGCACCTCCGTCCATGGGATTTTCCAGGCAAGAGTACTGGAGTGGGGTGCCATTGCCTTCTCCAAATGGGGGGCTATCCCTGACCACCTTTCTCTGAAGAAAATCAATGTGGAGCTCTAGTTAACAAGTCTCCTGGGCATAATAGGAGTGTTTCAATTCCCTCTGATGACTTTCTAGCTTGCCTGACAGGTTTGTTCAGATTCCTGCAGCTACGCATGTGATTGTTCACAGCCTTCCAACCACGAGAGGCACAGGAAGCTTAAGATATTATAATAATGCAGAGCTTCTCAGAGAGTTAAAATTGTTAGAATAGAACTAGTAGAGGATTTCTTTGTTGAGCTAATGCTTGCTTCCAAGTTTCCATATCCCTTACCTACTGTGTCCCTGGGAGTGTATTGATTAATATAGTTGGTATATAGAAATGTAAGTAGTAGCTTTAATGTTTGTAACCTTGGACCCTTGAGTTAATTCTTTTTTTGTTATAACCCACCACACTTTTGCCCTATAAGAATGCAACTTTATCTAATGCTTTCAGAGAATGGTGCCAAACTTTAGAATAATCATCTTTAGAGAAAAATAAGTTTTCTGAAGAAAGGGTCATAAAATGTTAACAGGCCTCCTGGCCAGAAGATGATGTAAATCACCTAAAGCTTTTGCATATGATAAGTTTGCAGAAAGAAAGCCTGGCTTTGATAAGGATCAAGGACTGCTGACCTTGCATGACTCTACCCGCCCCGCCCCCATTATCCTCTATGCACAACTTAAGGTATAAAAACTACTTTGGAAAGTAAAGTGTGGGCCTTGCTCACCGAAGCTTGATCTCCCCATGTCTTTCTTTCTCTTTCCTTTTCCTTTTCAGGCTGATTCCCTGGAGTGCAGGGGCCCTCTGTGTTCGCTTTCCTGCCTGGGCTTCTAAGACCCACTCAAGAAGGTGCCTAAGGTGGGGCACCTTCAGCTATTTGAGAGGGTGCCTGCAGCCTATGTGAACAGAGCAAGTCCCGTGCTGGGGCTTTATTGGCTTTCTGCATAAACCAAGGAATATCAGCCTCTTTTCTCTCCTCTATTTTCTTAACTGCAAAATTCTTTCCTTATCTCTTTCTCTATTTCTCTCAGTTGCCAATGTTGTCCTCCTGAGGGAATCCCTGGATCCAACTGGGGCTGGACCCCAGTAGTCATCCCCTTCTGCTGCCTTCAATCTTTCCCAGCATCCGGGTCTTTTCCAATGAGTCAGTTCTTTGCATCTGATAGCTAATAATCATAGTTATTATTTCATTGTGTTTTTCCAGAAGCCCTGCTAAATAGGTATTGCCAGAACTTCACCCTAGAAATGAGCTACCATTATTCATCATTGATTAAATATACTGAATATGAGTACTGAGGACTGACTTTGACCTGGTAGATGGAGGTAAAAGTTACTGGTTGGTTTCAGCTGGATTCTGTTCTAACTGGTTAGTGCCCATTCTATATATGTTAAAATGTTTTGACTACCACTCTTGTTCCAAGTATACTTGGATAAAATAATTTCAGTTTGAATGAGTCCATGGAGATGATGTATTTCACAGGTTTTCAATAGTGTTCCTCACCTCTCAAGGTTTCACAGTAGAGGTGCTGGAAGAGGTGGTGGTAACCACAAAGGTGAAGTGGGAGGTGAAAGAGAAGGTTGTATAGAAGGAAAGCTCTATCCAGTGTTGACTTGAGCCACTATGATTTCTGAGCTTTTGAATATTGGTTCTTAGTAGGTTCACATGAAATAAGGGTTTTATTACTAAAACATTGAAAACCACTTATGTATAGCAACTATTCCATCTTGCAAATTGAGAAATTGAAGCTTACAAAGGTTAAGTGACTGTGAGAAAATTACACAGTTATTATATCATTAGGTAGAAGCAAAATTTTGATATGAATTCAGGTTTTTGAATCTCAAGCTTTTTCTCTTTTAGGTGCTCCGTCCTTGATGCATACAAAGCATAGGATAAAGAGCTACTTTAGCTCAATATAAACATGACTTAATATTATCTTAATATATTTTTCTATGAATATGCATGCACATTTAAAAATTATTTCTAGCCCAACTTCTTCCGAGAAGAATTTGAAGTTGCTTGCCACAACAAATTCGGAATTTCAGGGAGCGAAAGTGAGGTGGAACTAGATTTGCAAAATACTTATACTAAGGTCTGGATGGCTGTGGAGTGTGTTAGTCACTCAGTCATGTCCAACTCTTTGTGACCCTATGGACTATAGCTCACCAAACTCCTCTGTCCATGGAATTCTCCAGGCAAGAAAACTGGAGTGAGTAGTCATTCCCTTCTCCAGGGGATCTTCCTGACCCAGGGATCAAACCAGAGTCTCCTTCTGCTTTGTAGGCAGATACTTTACCATTTGAGCCACCAGTGGAGGTGGGCTATAACTGGATGGGAGCTTGGTACAGATCAGTGTAGAGGAAATACAGCATAGAGTTTCTGGTATCTCGAAAATGTATGAAATTGAAAGCTGGGGGTGGGAGGGGAACACTAAAAGAAATCTGGACAAACAGAAGTAGCGGCTCCAGACTGCCTGTCAGCTATACTGTTCTTGATATGCATATGAGGCTTACTTCTTTCCCTTTGCTCTAATGTACTCAGACTCCAAGTGCTTGAACATGATGTGGAGAGTTAAAATAGCGGAGTGCCTCAATTTTCAAAGTGCCTTGCATCTGTCAGTTTAGGAGGAGACCACAGTGAGTGTATGTGCCTGCACACACTTTTATTAAACATATGCTCCCAATCACATCCACTTGGCAAGATCACAAGTACATAATAGCTACAAACTATAAAGAAAAAAAAAAAGAGAACTTAACCAGTTGCTTTTAAAGATAAATAAGACCTCTGAAGCCACTATAAGTATTCGTTTACACATTCTTTGAGTGTGCACTTTAGCTTTTCTTCTGAGTCTCTATTTACTCACGCCTACACAAAGATGAGTATTGCAGTTGTACGTGACACAAACATTGGAAATCTGTGTTTACATTTGTGTTTCCAACTGAATATGCTAATACATTTTAATCAGCAGTGATGTTGCTTTATATCAATGTTTTGTGCCAAGTATAGCCTCAGTGATAATGTTGTGATAACCAAATTTTTCTCCACATCAAAACTTGGAGACTATCCCAGTTTTTTGAACAGCCATTTGATTCCAAACTATGATGAAATCCTTTACTTTCTTCAGGATTATTTCTTTCTTTTCAGGAAACACTAAATATCCCCTTTGTTTCATTAAGGGGTTGGTGGGGGGGCGGTGCTTGGAACAAATTTACTCTTGCAGCAGTCATGAGGTTTTGGTAAACCAGATGAGCTCATCAGCTTGCAAGGAGAACCTGCAGGAGGAAGTTCCAAGGTTGGTGATGCTGTTGGAAGAAACATCTGTGGCTGACCTGGAGTATTATTTTGGGATATTCAGTCCAGCATCACACTGCCTAGGAAAACAAGAATGCAACAGCAGTTGAATACCATGGAGATGGGAAATGACAGGCTTTTAGTCATGAATTTACAAAAAATTTTTTTCTAACCTAATAATCTAGTTAAAGGAGGTACCCCAGATTTGGTGAGCTTCTGACCTTAGGCAAAAGAGATACTCCATAGATAAAATATTACACTCAGAGCACAAATACCCTTCTCCTCTAAAAAGAAAAATAAAATGTAAGAATAGCAATCTTGAACTGCAAACTTCCTTTTAGAAACAGAAGTATTTCTTATTCTTTGTGTAGGTTCAAAATTGGTGGGGACTTCTTTTTTCCCCCAGTGAGTCTATGAGAACCCTGTTGTTTTTTTTTGACAGAAACATGACATACTTTTAAAAGAATACAGTCATCTGGAAAACAATTTACACTTTGCATTTTCACCTTGCTAAATTGTATTCAGATTCTCTTTAGTGCTGCTCCTCTCACAAGACATGAAGCATTTTGGTTCTTAAACACTTATGAGTGGTACACTGCTTGAGATGTACAAATAGCTTTCATTAGTGCTAATGGGAGTTATACTTCTGAACCAGGAGAGAATAGAGCCTGAAGATTTTAAACTGTCCTTCATGCAAATCTCCCAGATGGAATAAATTATGAGGGATGCTTAGAAGGCAGAGATCTAAATATCCCCTAAAGCCATAGTTTAATGGCCGAGTAGCAGAAGTGGAGTCACAGTAATGGCTTTGGGGCTAATGCCATGCTAAGTAGCTGATATTGACTCTTGAAAATTCTTATTGGATTAGTACTGCACTCGAATTCCATTAGTTTTCAAAGGACCCGAGAGATAGTTCTCTATCTTGAATAGTCCACTAAAACGGGTTCAATTTGGTTCAGCTTTCAAGGCCATTTGTTTTAAATTCTGTAGATTTCTAATCAGCAAGCCCTATAACAAGAAGATCTTTATTTTTATTTCAGAATAATCTTTTCTAAAAATATTGTTTCCTGAATCTTTCTTTTTGAGGAGCACACGTTTTACTTTCTTGTTTTTCAAATGTTTACATTTTATTTTTGCTTAGAGAAATATTAACTACCTTTCAGAGATCACTGGGATTGTTTCTTATCTTGGTCATTTGTGACAGTCTCTGTATCTTCTTGTTTTAACGTTTGTCGTATTTCACTTGAGAATTTTTGCTTTGAGAATTATTCCCCTACCCCCACTTAAGTAACTGGAAAACTGAAGGAATTGCTATTAACTTAACAGGCCATCTCCTTTCTTTTGTTTCCTGCGAGAGCATTATTTTCACTAGAAAAATTCATCCACCTTCAAGTGGAAATTAAACATTATATATTACTATTAGAAGTAGAAATGGGTAGAGCAAAAAGGTAATGAGGGGAAGGTAAGATGCCACCAAGTAAAGATGGGGTGACTATAAAAGACCAATCAGCTGGTGAATTGACTGTGGTTCAGATCGCCTTTGAATCCTTCACTGTCCAAGTAGTCACTGGACTTGAAGAAGTATTGATATATCAGTCAAACAAAAGAAATTGAAGTAGATAACCCAGATTCACAGTTTATAAATGTATAATGGGCAGTGCTATTTTCTAGAGTGGGGTGGTGGTGTGTGCTATTCCGGACACCTTTTCACCTCTGGAATTACTATTCCCAGAAGCCAAATGAATAATCAGAAAGTAGTTCAGTAAGCACGTAATCAGTGCAGAGGAAGCTAGAATAATTTTAAGGCATTATTTCATCCAGGCCAGGTAGACCCAATGAATCTTACCTGCTCTCTAACAGGGTAACCTATCTGGGGAGGTTACATGCTCCATATTTCCTGTCTGGAAATGGCTGCTAATCTCTGGAATTTTTTTTTTTTTTTTAATCTGACCATCTTCCTTTAGTTCATTTAGTCCTACTTTAGACATGGTACAATTTAACCAAAATGACTCTTGCTTGCCCAGTTGAAATCACTTTGATTTCAGTTTTGAGCTTTCCTAAATTCTTCACATCTATTAGTTACAACCATCATATATGCATTTTTCTAGTTCAGAAGACACATTCATTTTCTTCAGTTTTAGGTTCCTGGGTAGAGAATGTCTCACTGTTAATCATTATATATTGCCACAAATCTGCATCATGATACTATAATAATATTTTTGAGTGCTTGTGGTGTGCTGGATACTGGGCTGGTATTGTATGAAATCCTAAGAATACTCTCTTTTTATAGGTGAGAAAATTGAGAATCAGAAAGGCTCAGACACTTGCCCCAAATCTCACAAGTGAACAGCAGTGGGAGTCCAGCCAGGTCTCTGGCTCTTTTCACTGTGCTCTCAGCCGAACATATTTTGTTTTTGATGTTTTGTTTGAAAATTGCTAAAATAGAAAGTGGCATTAAAGGCAGGGGGAGACTACTTTACTGTGTGCCTTATAGTTCTTTCTTGGGAAACTTATGTCATCGAGTCCATCAACCTGTGTTCATTTAAACTGTGGCATTGGATTTGGTTAGTATCCACATCTAAAATCATCAAAAATGAAGTGGAAAAGCCATGAAAAGACATGGAGGAAAATAAACTGTGTATTTCTAAGTGAAAGAGGTCAGTCTGGAAAGTCTACAATCCAAATGATTCCAGCTATATGACATTCTAGAAAAAGTAAATTATGGAGAAAATAAAACATGTGGTTTCCAGGACTTGTGTGGGGGAAGGGATGAACAAGCAGAGCACAGGTTTCTAGGGCAGTAAAACTTATCTGTACAATAATGTAATGATGTGCGTGCTCAGTTGTGTCCAACTCTTTGCAACCCCATGGACTGTAGCCCACCAGGCTCCTCTGTCCATGGAATTTTCCAGCCAAGAATACTGAAGTGAGTTGCCATTTCCTTATCCAGGGAATCTTCCCAACCCAGGAATCAAGTCCACATCTCTGCATCTCCTGCATTGGCAGATAGTTTCTTTACCTGGGAAGCCCTCAGTATGACAGATGAATGTTATTATACATTTGCTAAAAACCATAGAATGTGCAATACCAAGAGTGACCCTAATGTAAACAATGGACTTTGGATAATAAGGATGTGGCAATGAAGATTCATCAGTTGTAACATATGTACCTCTGGTGAAGGATGCTGATAATGGAAGAGGTTCTCTGTATATGTGTATGTGGGAACAGGAAGTATATGGGAACTCTCTGTACCTTCTGCTGAGTTTTGCTGTAAATCTAAAATCCTTCTAGGGCTCCCCTTGTGGCTCAGCTGATAAAGAATCTGCCTACAATGTGGGAGACCTGGGTTCAATCCCTGGGTTGGGAAGATCCCCTGGAGAAAGGAAAGGCTACTCACTCCAGTGTTCTGGCCTGGAGAATTCCATTGACTGTATAGTCCATGGGGTCGCAAAGAATCGGACACGACTGAGTGACTTTCATTTTCACTTTAAAATCCTTATAAATATAAAACCTATTTTTAAAAAATTCAGTGGAAAATAGCAAGAAGAAGTGTGTTTTCCTTGGAAATGACACCTGCTCCCTCTTTGGAGTAGGTGCGATATGTCCCATCATACAATAATTCTACCCTCAAAAGCCTCCTTCTTCTTCAACTTATCCATCCTCATCCATTATTCTTTCAAAGCCTTAAGAAAGCAAAGCATATTTTTTGTGTTTATGTGCGTTGATCTGCTATTATGGAAAAGAAAGGCAATATGATTATCATTTGGGCTGAGAAAGAAAAGAATCATTCTGGTTTCTCCCCTTTCTCCATTTCAAGGCTTCCTTGGTGGAGTATGGGATAGTGAGGAGGAGGTGAAGAGGCAAGTAGGATAAAAATGAAATTCCTGCAAAACATGTGAAGAGTTGCATCCTTGACATCTGATATTTTTCTACATCATAGCACCTATTATTTTTTCATAACATTAATCATTGCAAAATATAACTACAGGGAAGGTGCTTTTTACTTTAACCCCCAAATAATTCAGTCCCAGGATTTAAAGGCTCTGCATGACATTTTATACGTCAAAGATCACAGCTCCCCAAATCCATCAAATCAGACAACTCACCCTGTTACTGGAAAGAAACATTCAAATATGTGAGCAAGCCTAGCAGCCTCTCATGCCTTTTAAGAATATAAATGGATAATTCTTCACATGCACACTGCTGAAATTAAATGAGCAGCATGAGATGGTGAATAGCAAAATACTGACGTGAAATACTCTGAGTGCCTGCTCCTTGCACAGTGGGGAGCTGGAGACTCCATGGGAGGTAGAAAGAAAAATAAGGCTAAGCTATCTAGGTGGTGTTCTCTGGTTGGTGTAGGAGAGGGGAGGTGGGTGTCTCTGACAGTTGGGCTGCAAGTTGAAGAGGATGGGAGTGGGAGGAACAAGCAAGTGTGACTGCAGGCTGCTTCATTTGCATATGGTCCACAAGCTGGCTCCCTGTCAATCCACCACCACTCTCCCCTCCTCATCCTGGGTGGGTGTTCCTTTTGGACATGATCTGTCAGTCACTGGACATTAAAAAGTTGATCTGCTCAGACAGAATTTGTTCCAACAATATATAGCAACCACAAAGGGAAAAAAGTGTCAAGGATGAAGCACTAGAGACTTTTCTTTATTGAGATACTATATTTCAGTATTCTTATTAGAATGAAACTGACCTCTCAGGTCAAGACAGATTAAAGCAGGGCTCTGGAATTTAAATGTGTGTCATAGAATTTACATATCCAATCTCTTTTAACTAATCATTTGCTGGTATTTTGTTAAAGCTAGTTTCTGAGAGCTTTTGCTGAACAATGGGAGTCACCAGGAATGCTTTCTCCCTCCCTCTGTCAGACTGTTTTAACTTTGTATAACATGGCTTCTTAAAAGCTTGATAAGAAGAGCTTAGGAAATTAAAAAGAAAAACAAAACTGTTCAAACAGAATTTAATTAAACAGCTACCAACATCTGCATTCCATGAGAAGTACTTAGAAAAATTTCTTTCTCTGTGTTATTTGTTTTTGGTGGAATGAGCGAAGAGGCAAACATGCTAAATAAACATGCTGTTCATGATGGTGAACTGTTTGTTGAAAGGTTAATGGCTGTGCAAATGTTTAGCAGAGAGCTGTCAACATTTTCACTTGTGGAAAGACCACACATTCAGACATTTTTGAAACACGGTTTTTATCATTTACTCAGGATATGTAAGCAGGCAGAAAAGAGGGAACGTTCACAAGTCAGAAGCCACGTGACTGTTCATCTCAGTTTCGAATGTATCAGTTTTACAAATCCTCCTTTGAATACAATCCAGGAGCAACACCACCCTTTCCAGGAGTTGTTTTGGGATCCCTTGAAGATGGATAGCCTATACTCACAAATATACAAATTTACATTACACTTTGAGAAGCAATTCAAGCATATATTTTGAAAATAGGGGGAATAAGCATAGGTAAATTATAAATCTACTCCGAAACACAGACAAACATTTGAAAACAAGAGCAGTCACACTGAATAGGTAAGATATTCTGAATTAGATATGCATTGGATGAGAATGCGATTCACAGCATTCATCTAGAAGCATAAAGGGGCTAAAACATTGAGGTTGTAAATCATTAAGGCTAACTTTTATTAGTTGAGTTTTAACTTTCAAGATATATAGTATAAGGAGGGGTGTGCTTGTGAGTGAAGTGAAGTGAAGTCGCTCAGTCGTGTCCGACTCTTTGCAACCTCATGGACTGCAGCCCACCAGGCTCCTCCATCCATGGAATTTTCTAGGCAAGAATACTGGAGTGGGTTGCCATTAAATCACTACACCGAACATTTTTTATGCTGGCATAATTTAACTTTATAATTTAAAATAATTTTGTTTAGTTTTCTCCATTGTTTAGATCAGTACATGAGAATTACTGCATTTATTTTAAATGGTGGCATGAGACTTTCAGGGGGTCTGTTCCTTGCCACACATCTGGCTGGTTCCAGAAAGAGACAGACTTTAAGAGAAGCTATGGGTAGAACAGCCCTGGGTGTTCTTTGGAAGGAATGGAGCTAAAGCTTAAACTCCAGTACTTTGGCCACCTCATGCGAAGAGTTGACTCATTGGAAAAGACTCTGATGCTGGGAGGGATTGGGGGCAGGAGGAGAAGGGGACGACAGAGGATGAGATGGCTGGATGGCATCACCGACTTGATGGATGTGAGTTTGAGTGAACTCTGGGAGATGGTGATGGACAGGGAGGCCTGGCATGCTGCAATTCATGGGTTCGCAAAGAGTTGGACACGACTGAGTGACTGAACTGAACTGAACTGAACCGATGGGTAGAAACTCCATTCTCTTTTCTCAATTATTGCTGCTAAGTCGCTCCAGTCATGTCCGACTCTGTGTGACCCCATAGATGGCAGCCCACCAGGCTCCCCCGTCCCTGGGATTCTCCAGGCAAGAACACTGGAGAGGGTTGCCATTTCCTTCTCCAATGCATGAAGGTTAAAAGTGAAAGTGAAGTCTCTCAGTCATGTCCGACTCTTTCCGACCCCATGGACTGCAACCTACCAGGCTCCTCGGTCCATGGGATTTTCCAGGCAAGAGTACTGGAGTGGGGTGCCATTGCCTTCTCTGTCTCAATTATTCAATTATTGTCTCAATTATTAGATAAGCCCTATTGTAATATCAGGCTTCCCTAGTGGCTTGGTGGTAAAGAATTTGCCTGCAATGCAGAAGACAAGACACAGGTTTGACCCCTGGATGGGGAAGATAGATTCCCTAGAGAAGAAAATGGCAACCTACTCTAGTATTCTTGCCTGGGAAATCGCATGGACCAAGGAGCCTGGTGGGCTACAGTCCATGGGGTTATTTATGATGGGCTAAGTGCTTGTTGCCTGAGTAAAGAGACAGAAATGTGAGCATAACTTTGTTGCACTGAAAGCCTTTCTTCAATGCATTTAGATAAGAACTGGCATCTTCAAACACTGATTTAATATTTATGAAGAGTTAGATGTCCAGATGGTGGCACTAGTGAGAAACAATTGGGCACATCCCTGGCTGAGAATATTGATTATCTTTTCTGAAACAAGAGAGAACTTAATGACTCAGATGTGGCAGATACATGAAGGCATCTAAACAAATGAGAGACATTTTTCATAGACTGATAACTTGAAAGTCAATTGAAGGAGGCTACATCTCCCCTAACCTTATACTGTCTCCTTGATTCATTGGACCAACATGACTATTTTAAAATACAACATTGTGGAGATATTTTCTGAGATTTTTGAGAGAGGAGGAAGGCATGAACATAGAATTAGTCAGGCCAGATTAGATTTCTGGAGTGATGAATGCAGTTTAACTCAATATTGTCAAACATTCAGTCTGATTACACTTGTGTATGTGTGTGTGTGTGTGTGTTTTGAAGGAAAATGCTGGTCAATGTATCTCCCAATGGGAATTAAGCAGTGAGTAAAAACTACAAAGGTGACAGTTATGTATAATTGTGTTAACTATCTATTGCAATGTAACACAACTGCTCCTAAATTAAGAGGCTTTCAGTTCAGTTCAGTTGCTCAGTCATATCCAACTCTTTGTGACCCTATGAACCTCAGCATGCCAGGCCTCCCTGTCCATCACCAACTCCTGGAGTCCACCCAAACCCATGTCCATTGAGTCGGTGATGCCATCCAACCATCTCATCCTCTGTCATCCGCTTCTCCTCCTGCCCTCAATCTTTCGCAGCATCAGGGTCTTTTCTAATGAGTCAGCTCTTCGCATCAGGTGGCCAAAGTATTGGAGTTTCAGCTTCAACATCAGTCCTTCCAATGAACAGCCAGGCCTCATCTCCTTTAAGATGGACTGGTTGGATCTCCTTGCAGTCCAAGGGACTCTCAAGAGTCTTCTCCAACACCGCAGTTCAAACGCATCTATTCTTCGGCACTCAGCTTTCTTCACAGTCCAACTCTCACATCCATACATGACTACTGGAAAATAAGAGGCTTTAAAACAGGCTAAATATTTATTGTCTGTCACTATTTCTGGAAGTTAAGCATTTCAGAACAGCATGGTTGGACTGTTCTTGTTTGAAGGCTCCCACAGTAGTCAGATGTCAGCTGGGGCTACAATGATCTGAAGGCTTGACTGAAGCTGGAGGATCCTCCATCATTAGCTTCTGTGGCTGGCAAGTTGGAGTGGACTGTTGGTGGGACATCTCAGTCCTCTGTCTGCAGGTCTCTCCATAGGGCTGACTGAATGTCCTTATGATATGATGGCTGGCTTCTAGCAAAATGAGCCATCAAAAAACTCCAAAGCTTCAATATAGGTTATCCTTGGGAGTTACATACAGTCATGTTTGTCATATATTAGTTATTACATAGACCAACACATATACATAAAAGACTAACACAGCATGAATACAAGGAGGTGAAGGTCGCTGGGGGCCATTTTGGAGTCTGGCTACCACAGTCTATTGAGAAAATTTCCTTTTTTAGAAAATAATTGGAATAGAGCATGGTTTCACTGGAATCCTTGTGAATACCTGTCATCAGATTGTGATGTTGACTCAGGATATTATATGAAGAAGCACTGATGGAAGGAAGGAGTGGATTGTGTTTACCCTGTGTGATAATTGTGCTGGAATTTCTATCAGATAGTGGAAGGGAAGACACTCCCCTGTTGTATTGTCACATTAAAAAAGCAAAACCAAATATAAGCAAACAAAATAAAAACTAGAATGTTCCTTGAATGTCTAAAAAAACTTCATCAACTTTTGAGACCAATGTGAAAAACTGGTCTTATTTTGAGAAATAACTATTTCCTACCTTAAAAGAGAAAGGAAGAAATATGTAGTCTGTGAATGCTCAGAAGCATGGCAGAAATGATTGCCAAGCAGTTTTCTTCTTTCTGCCAAATGTCTCAGCCATTGAACTGTACTCTTCATTTGAGTTTATTATTATGTTTATTTGAGCTAAGACTATTATAGTATTTTTGAAACTTTCATGTTTTGCCAAATGGAGACATTTGTTTCTCCACACTGGTTGATTAGTATTTGGGGCTGGTATCATACTTGACTGACTTGTATTCCAGTGTGTACTGACAAACTGGCCTGATCTTGGATGATGGAGAGTTGGGAGGGGAGTAGTGAGTAGGTGTCTAGGTGTCAATCCAACATTGCCAGCTCCCAGCTCCAAAGTTCTTACTCTAAGTCTTCATTTACCATCCATTTCAACTTTTTCTGCTCCCTTGGCACATGCTTGACATCTAGATCAATTTGGTGATCAAAGTCATTCTGACCAAGAAGAATATCTGACCAAAGTAAGTCTTACAAGGGATTCTAGACATTGTAATTGATTGATGGCTAATCTAGGGCTGTGAAACTATAGCACTGAAAATCATTTCTAATGTGTGAGAACCTCAGAAATGCTTTAAGAGAACTCTGCAAGTTGTATTGATTCATGCATCAGTAGCAAAGCCAAGCATCACAGCATTTCCTTTCTTTCTGGATCTGTACTCTGTTATTAAACACCCACATTTGAAAATATCCTTTGTCTTGTAATCTACTCGTATTCTTGAGATATCACCTGTTGTGGCATAGATGAGTGTTGCCATCCTAATGTCTATGTCCTCTTCTTGGAACTCCCAATTTTTTCTGGGTACATGGTTGGATGGAAAAAGGACTACATTTGCAAATAGGTATGGTCATATGTTCCAAATAGGAAAAGGAGTATGTCAAGGCTGTATATTGTCACCCTGCTTATTTAACTTATATGCAGAGTACATCATGAGAAATGCTGCACTGGAGGAAGCACAAGCTGGAATCAAGATTGCTCGGAGAAATATCAATCACCTCAGATATGCAGATGACACCACCCTTATGGCAGAAAGTGAAGAGGAACTCAAAAGCCTCTTGATGAAAGTGAAAGAGAAGAGTGAAAAAGTTGGCTTAAAGCTCAACATTCAGAAAAGGAAGAT
>NW_011495072.1:19177044-19181689 GCF_000754665.1 Bison bison bison | reverse complement strand
GCTTAAAGCTCAACATTCAGAAAAGGAAGATCATGGCATCTGGTCCCATCACTTCATGGCAAATAGATGGGGAAACAGTGGAAACAGTGTCAGACTTTATTCTTTTGGGCTCCAAAATCACTGCAGATGGTGATTGCAGCCATGAAATTAAAAGACGCTTACTCCTTGGAAGGAAAGTTATGACCAACCTAGATAGCATATTCAAAAGCAGAGACATTGCTTTGCCAACAAAGGTCCATCTAGTCAAGGCTATGGTTCCCTGGTGGCTCAGAGGTTAAAGCATCTGCCTGCAATGAGGGAGACCAGGGTTTGATCTCTGGGTGGGGAAGATTCCCCTGGAGAAGAAAATGGCAACCCACTCCAGTATTCTTGCCTGGAGAATCCCATAGACGCAGGAACCTGGTGGGCTACAGTCCACAGGGTCGCAAAGAGTCAGACACGACTGAGGGACTTCACTTTCACTTTTCATGGTTTTTCCAGTGGTCATGTATAGATGTGGACTGTGAAGAAAGCTGAGCACCGAAGAATTGATGCTTTTGAACTGTGGTGTTGGAGAAGACTCTTGAGAGTCCCTTGGGCTGCAAGGAAGTCCAACCAGTCCATCCTAAAGGAGATCAGTCCTGGGTATTCACTGGAAGGACTGATGCTGAAGCTGAAACTCCAGTACTTTGGCCACCTGATGCGAAGAGTTGACTCATTGGAAAAGACCCTGATGCTTGGAGGGATTGGGGGCAGGAGGAGAAGGGGATGACAGAGGATGAGATGGCTGGCTGGCATCACCGACTTGATGGACGTGAGTTTGAGTGAACTCCGGGAGTTGGTGTTGGACAGGGAGGCCTGGTGTGCTGCGATTCATGGGGTTGCAAAGAGTTGGACATGACTGAGTGACTGAACTGAACTGATGGTCATATGTCTAAAGTCTAGTCAAAGGGATATAAATGGAAGTGTGTGGCGGCTTCTGGGAAATTTTCTTAAGGTAGGTGAAAAGTTTTACTTTGATCCTTCTCTCTTTTTTGACTATGATGGTTACTCCATTTCTTCTAAGGGATTCTTGCCTACAATAGTAGATAATAATGGTCATCTGAGTTAAATTCACCCATTCTGTCCATTTAAGTTTGCTGATTCCTAAAATGTCGATGTCCACTCTTGCCATCTCCTGTTTGACCACTTCCAATTTGACTTGATTCGTGGACCTAATATTCCAGGTTCCTATGCAATATTGCTCTTTATAGCATCCGACTTTACTTCCATCACCAGTCACATCCACAGCTGGGTGTTGTTTTTGCTTTGGCTCCATCCCTTCATTCTTTCTGGAGTTATTTCTCTACTGATCTCCAGTAGCATATTGGGCAACTACTGACCTCGGGAGTTCATCTTTCAGTGTCCTATCTTTTTGCCTTTTTATACTGTTCATGGGGTTCTCAAACCACTGAAGTGGTTTGTCATTCCCTTCTCCAGTGGGCCACGTTTTCTCAGAACTCTCCACCATGACCCATCTGTCTTGGGTGGCCCTACATGGCATGGCTCATAGTTTCATTGAGTTAGACAAAGCTGTGGTCCATGTGATCAGATTGATTAGTTTTCTGTGATTGTGGTTTTCATTCTGTCTGCCCTCTGATGGAGAAGGTTAAACGACCTATGGAATCTTCCTGAAGGGAGAGACTGACTGAGGGGGAAACTGGGTCTTGTTCTGATGGGCAGGGCCATGCTCAGTAAATCTTTAATCCAGTTTTCTGTTGAAGGGCAGGGCTGTGTTCCCTCCCTTTTGTTTGACCTGAGGCCAAACTATGGTGAAGGTAATGAAGATAATGGCAACCTCCTTCAAAAGGTCTCAACCAGGCACTGCTACACTTAGTGCCCCCAACTCTGCAACCGGCCACCCACACCTCTGCCAGAGACTCCTGGACACTCATGGGCAAGTCTGGGTCAATCTCTTGTGGGGTCACTGCTCCTTTCTCCTGGGTCCTGGTATGCACAAGGTTCTGTTTGTGCCCTTCCAGAGTCTGTTTCCCCAGCCCTGTGTAAGTTCTGGCAGCTCTATGGTGGATTAACAGCATCCTCTTCCAAGAGGGCTTATGCCATACCGAGGTCTACTGCACCCAGAGCCCCTGCCTCCACAGCAGGCCACTGCTGACCTATACCTCCCCAGAAGACACCCAAACACAGTTCTGTTTCAGTCCCTGTGGGGTCTCTGGTCCTGGTGCCCACAAGGTATATTTGAGCCCTCTGAGTGTCTCTGATGGCTATGGTGTTTGATTCTAAATGCGATTTCATGTCTCCTACCATCTTGCTGGGCCTTCTCCTTTGCCCTTGAAGGTGGGATATCTCCTCAAAGTTGCTCCAGCACTGTACAGCAAGCACTCCAGCACAGTGCAGCCACCACTCCAGTGCCATGCAGGAGTAGCCATCATAGTCAACAACAGAGTCTGAAATGCAGTAAATAGATGCAATCTCAAAAATGACAGAATTATCTCTGTTCGTTTCCAAGGCAAACCATTCAGTATTACACTAATCCAAGTCTATACCCTGACCAGTAATGCTGAAGAAGCTGAAATTGAATGGTTCTGTGAAGACCTACTGGAGAAGGCAATGGTACCCCACTCTAGTACTCTTGCCTGGAAAATCCCATGGAAGGAGGAGCCTGGTAGGCTGCAGTCCATGGAGTGGCTAAGAGTCGGGAATGACTGAGCGACTTCACTTTCACTTTTCACTTTCATGCATTGGAGAAGGAAATGGCAATCCACTTCAGTATTCTTGCCTGGAGAATCCCAGGGGCTGGGGAGCCTGGTGGGCTGCCATCTATGGGGTCTCACAGAGTCGGACATGACTGAAGCGACTTAGCAGCAGCAGCAGCATGAAGACCTACAAGACATTCTAGAACTAACACCCCAAAAGATGTTCTTTTCATTATGGGGGACTGGAATGCAAAAGTAGGAAGTCAAGAAATACCTGGAGTAATAGGCAAATTTGGCCTTGGGGTACAGAATGAAGCAGGGCAAAGGCTAACAGAATTTTGCTAAGAGAACGCACTGGTCATAGCAAACACCCTCTTCCAACAACACAAGAGAAGACTCTTCACATGGGCATCACCAGATGGTCAACACCGAAATCAGATTGATTATATTCTTTGCAGCTAAAGATGGAGAAGCTCTATACAGTCAACAAAAACAAGACCGAGAGCTGACTGTGGCTCAGACCATGAACTCCTTATTGCCAAATTCAGCCTTAAATTGAAGAAAGTAGGGAAAACCACTAGACCATTCAGGTATGACCTAAATCAAATCCCTTATGATTATATAGTGGAAGTGAGAAATAGATTTAAGGGCCTAGATCTGATAGATAGAGTGCCTGATGAACTATGGACGGAGGTTCGTGACATTGTACAGGAGACAGGGATTGAGACCATTCCCAGAGAAAAGAAATGCAAAAAAGCAAAATGACTGTCTGAGGAGGCCTTAAAAATAGCTGTGAAAGGAAGAGAAGTGAAAAGCAAAGGAGAAAATGAAAGATATAAATATCTGAATGCAGAGTTCCAAAGAATAGCAAGAAGAGATAAGAAAGCGTTCTTCAGCGATCAATGCAAAGAAATAGAGGAAAACAACAGAATGGGAAAGACTAGGGATCTCTTCAAGAAAATCAGAGATACCAAAGGAATATTTCACGCAACGATGAGCTCGATAAAGGACAGAAATGGTATGGACCTAACAGAAGCAGAAGATATTAAGAAGAGGTGGCAAGAATACACAGAAGAACTGTACAAAAAAGATCTTCACGACCCAGATAATCACGATGGTGTGATCACTGACCTAGAGCCAGACATCCTGGAATGTGAAGTCAAGTGGACCTTAGAAAGCATCACTATGAACAAAGCTAGTGGAGGTGATGGAATTCCAGTTGAGCTATTCCAAATCCTGAAAGATGATGCTGTGAAAGTGCTGCACTCGATATGCCAGCAAATTTGGAAAACTCAGCAATGGCCACAGGACTGGAAAAGGTCAGTTTTCATTCCAATCCCAAAGAAAGGCAATGCCAAAGAATGCTCAAACTACCACACATTTGCACTCATCTCACATGCTAATAAAGTAATTCTCAAAATTCTCCAAGCCAGGCTTCAGCAATATGTGAACCATGAATTTCCTGATGTTCAAGCTGGTTTTAGAAAAGGCAGAGGAACCAGAGATCAAATTTCCAACATCTGCTGGATCATCAAAAAAGCAAGAGAGTTCCAGAAAAACATCTATTTCTGCTTTATTGACTATGCCAAAGCCTTTGACTGTGTGAATCACAATAAACTGTGGAAAATTCTGAAAGAGATGGGTTTACCAGAACACCTGATCTGCCTCTTGAGAAATCTGTATGCAGGTCAGGAAGCAACAGTTAGAACTGGACATGGAACAAGAGACTGGTTCCAAATAGGAAAAAGAGTTCATCAAGGTTGTATATTGTCACCCTGTTTATTTAACTTATATGCAGAGTACGTCATGAGAAACACTGGACTGGAAGAAACACAAGCTGGAATCAAGATTGCTGGGAGAAATATCAATAACCTCAGATATGCAGATGACACCATCCTTATGGCAGAAAGTGAAGAGGAACTCAAAAGCCTCTTGATGAAAGTGAAAGTGGAGAGTGAAAAAGTTGGCTT
>NW_011495072.1:19165722-19176944 GCF_000754665.1 Bison bison bison | reverse complement strand
ACCTAGACAGTATATTCAAAAGCAGAGACATTACTTTGCCAACAAAGGTTCGTCTAGTTAAGGCTATGGTTTTTCCAGTGGTCATGTATGGATGTGAGAGTTGGACTGTGAAGAAGGCTGAGCGCTGAAAAATTGATGCTTTTGAACTGTGGTGTTGGAGAAGACTCTTGAGAGTCCCTTGGACTGCAAGGAGATCCAACCAGTCCATTCTGAAGGAGATCAGCCCTGGGATTTCTTTGGAAGGAATGATGCTGAAGCTGAAACACCAGTACTTTGGCCACCTCATGTGAAGAGTTGACTCATTGGAAAAGACTCTGATGCTGGGAGGGATTGGGGGCAGGAGGAGAAGGGGACGACAGAGGATGAGATGACTGGATGGCATCACTGACTCGATGGACGTGAGTCTCAGTGAACTCCAGGAGTTGGGGATGGACAGGGAGGCCTGGCGTGCTGCAATTCATGGTGTTGCAAAGAGTCGGACACGACTGAGCGACTGATCTGATTTGATGGTTTTTCCATTAGTCATGTATGGATGAAAGTTGAACTTTAAAGAAAACTGAGCGCTGGAGAATTGATGCTTTTGAACTGTGGTGTTGGAGAATCTCTTCAGAGTCCTTTGGACAGCAAGGAGATCCAACCAGTCCATTCTATAGGAAATCAGTCCTGAATATTCATTGGAAGGACTGATGATTAAGCTGAAACTCCAATACTTTGGCCATCTGATGGGAAAACCTGACTCATTAGAAAAGACCCTGATGCTGGGAAAGATTGAGGGTGGGAGGAGCAGGGGATGATAGAGGATGAGATGGTTGGATGGCATCTGTGACTCAATGGACATGAGTTTGAGTAAACTCTGGGAGTTGGTGATGTACAGGGAGGCCTGGCATGATGCAGTCCACAGGATCCCAAAGAGTTGGACACAACTGAGTGATTGAAGTCAACTGAACCTCTTCTCTCTACTTTCTGTCTATTCTTTAGAACTCAGACATGATGGTTAGAACACCATGTGGAGCAAGGATAAGTAAACATGTTGTAGAACTGAAAGCAGTCCAAGTTCCAGGTGATAATGAGATCACCACATCGGCTTTTGTTTGCCTATGGGAAAGAAACGTCTATTTGTTGAAAGAAAATTCGAATTTCTTTTGGTTGAGAGCCTCATTGTTGGATCTTTATGAAGTCTTGAGTAGGAAAATGGTACTAATGTGCTGGTAACATATGTCATTTGTAGTCCCTTTGTAAACTATGAGGAATCAAGTATGGGACTTTTCATGTGATCGTCAGGGATAAGTTGCTTTAGTAGCATCGTGGAGGAAAATCACAGCACCTCGGTGCAGTCTTCTACACAGATGCTCTAGAGCTGTCACTTCTGCTGATAAAGCAGTTAATTCTGCGGATTCCCTGTTGGTTCTGGTGCACATTCCTGGGCAGTTTATCATGGGACACCTTCTGGTTTTTTCCTAAACCAAAATGAGGAACACTAATTTAAACTTTTACAAGTCATTAAAGTTGTCACATATGTAAAGTCATTGAAAGTTTTTACAGCAGCTAATTTATGGCATTATGATTTAAGTGATTAAATACTAATTTTTCATATTAGAAGACAACAGATAAGAGAAATTCAGGGGTCTTTATGTGGTTAAATGAGTCCAAGCTTTTTGCAGACAAAAGAAGGTAAATAGACTTGGAAATAAATATGCAAAACACGAAACCTATAATTATTTGACTCATAGGCTTTAATCCTCTTCAAATCAAAGCGCATGTTTAATATGGATATTTCAATAGTACTACATCTTTTAAAGTGAAATCTTCCATTGTTTGATTAAAGAATTTCATTTGTGTTCACTGTGTCTATTTTCTGTAAGGTAATTATGAAATACTTATTATGTATGACACTGAGTTATGCTCTATGATGGAGTAAGCACAAATGTCTCAAAGAGAGAAAACAGCATGAAAATGTTTTAGTGAGCATGAGATTATCGTTGTAGATATGCCATTAGTCACTGAAGACTTGAAGGCAATGTACTGAAATTTTCATGATCATTTTTAAGTGATGTATAGGATATTTCGTGAATCTTTAGGATCATTTGTTAGCTTCAATAGATGCTTGGGAAAAGTCTGTGTTTTGCAAAGTCATGGATATTATTTAATTATGTTTTTATCACTAGACACTGAAAATACAGTTTGTCTTTTTAAAAAATCTTATTGATGTATAGCTGATTTACAATGCTTTGTTAGTTTCAGCTGTACAGCAAAGTGATTCAGTTATACATATATTCATTCTTTCTCAGAGTCTTTTCTCTCGTAGGTTATCAAAGAATATTAAATAGAGTTTCTATGTCTATGCGTCTGCTTCTGTTTTATAAATAAGTTCATTTATATTGTATTTTAGATTTCACATGTAAGTAATCATATATTTGTCTTTCTCTTTTTGACTTAACTTCACTTAGTATGAGATTCTCTAGGTCCATCCATGATGCTGCAAATGACATTATTTCCTTCTTTTTATGGCTGGGTAGTATTCCATTCCATTTTATTTATATTCCATATAAATATATATATTTATCACATCTTCCTTATCCATTCATCTGCCAATGGACATTTAAGTTGCTTCCATGTCTTGGCCATTGTGAACAGTGCTGCTATGGACATTGAGGTTCATATATCTTTTTGAACTATTCTGTGGATATATGCTCAGAAGTAGGATTGCTGAATCAATGGTAACCCTATTTTTACTTTTGTAAGGAACCTCTATACTGTTTTCCATAGTGGCTGCACCAATTTATATTCCCACTAACAATATAGGAGGGTTCCCTTTTCTCCACACCCTCCCTAGTGTTTATAATTTGTAAAGTTTTTAATGATGGCCATTCTGACTGGTGTGAGGTGATATTTCATTGTAGTTTTGATTTGCATTTCTCTAATAATTAGCAATGTTGAGTATCTTTTCATGTGCCTGTGGAGATGTCTATTTAGGTCTTCTGGCCATTTTTTGATTGTTTGTTTCTTTTTTGTTATTGAGTTGTATGAGCTTTTATAAATTTTGGAAATTAAGACTTTGTTGGTCTCATTGTTTGCAAAAATTATCTCCCAGTCCATAGGTTGTTTTTTCATTCTGTTTATGTTTTCCTTTTCTATGCAAATTCTTATAAGTTTGATTAGGTTTCAGTTGTTGACTTCTGGTTTTATTTCTATTGCCTTGGGAGACTGACCTAAGAAAACATTGTTATGATTTATGTCAGAGAATGTTTTGCCTGTGTTCTCTTCTAGGAGTTTTATGGGAGAAAATTTTCATTGTTTTTCAAATAAGTTTTCTGCTTGGCTTATGTGATTTTTTTAAATGCATTTTCAAGAGAGCAGTTGCTTGAGAATGCTGATGCTGAAGGTAATAATAATGCCAATCACAAGTCAGGCATTTTATATGTTTTAAAATAAAATTCATAATGATTAAAGGACAATTTTCATACTGCTTATTTTGCTAATGAAAAAACTAAGACAGAGATATTTAAGTTAATAGAGGGGTTCAGAACAGACCTCCCCAAGATGTTCCACTTGGGCATGAAGATTATTTTTTTGTTTGTTTGTTTTTTCTTCTTTTTTATTTTTCAAATGTGAAAGTATGATAACACATTTATAGGAGACTTGGAAAATACAGAACAAAATTACATATAGTTCTAGTACGTATTACAATTATTTTTTAAATAGGTAAATTAAGATTTTTGGTTAGAGTTTCAAAATCACACTCTCAAAAACCATCAGAATGAATATACAGAAAAGTAGAAGAATATAGTAGACCTGAAAAGCCCTTTGAGCCAATTCAACATAATTAAAATATACAGTTTTCACACAGCATCAGTATACAAATTCTATTCAAGTTCCCATGGACTATAAACCAGGAAACATAGGACTATATCCAGGGACATAAAACAAGGTGCAAAAATTTCATGTCTAGAGGTATGGAAATCATAGGGTCTGTTCTCATCATTGTGGAATTATATTAGAAATCAATTTCAAAAGATACTCAAAAATAAGCCACATATTTTCAAGTACAATGTGACACTCACCGAGAGAGATCTTTGACTTAGCCACTGAAAGCCTCACTAAGGTTGAAAAACTGAAAAAACATACAGGGTGATTGCAGAGATGAAAGCATTTAAATGAGAAATTAATATAAAAATAAACTAATATCAAAGATACTTAAAAAAAACCATATATTTGGAAATTAAAAGTTCACTTTTAAATGATGGGTGTTTGTAAGAAGACATAAAAAGAGAAATAAGAAAATATTTGTAACAGAATAAAAATTAAAAGAGAATTTATTAGAATTTGTTGCATGCAACTGAAGCTTCTTAAGTGCAACTAAATACAATGTGGAATCTTGAATATATGAAAACAAATAATGGACATCATCAGAAAATTTTGTGAAATTTGAACAAAATCTGTACTTTAGTTAATAATACTGTATCACATGTTAAAGTGTCTTTTTTTTTTTTTTTAACAACATAGTATTTCTTTATATGCTCAGAATTGAAGCTTGAATTTCAAGGTCACTCTTTGTGACCCCATGAATTTCAAGCTTCATTCAATATTTTAGAAATCACTATAAAAATAAGATAATAAGCTTTCTAGACTTTTAACAGTAATAGTAGATGCCAGAATAAATGGAACTCTATCAACATTTTGAGTGAATATAGATTAGAAACCTAGCATTCTATTCATATTTAGTCAAACCGGACCAAAATGTTATAATGTTTATACATATACAAAAGCTATTCTACTATACTCTATAGAGACTTAAGAAAGAACAATAAAAAATGAGATGGAGAGTTTGCAAAAATAAACTAAATGAAATGAATGTACTGAGTGAAAGAGAAAATGTTAAATTAGATAAAAGTAAAAGGTCATTATGTAGTCCAGTTGTTTTTAAACATGGCTGTTTATTAGAATCACATCTGGAGCTTTAGAGAAAAAAACAATACTGGGGCATTTTTATTTTTAAAAATTCCAAGATAACTTTAATGTGTATCTGGATCTTAAGAAGTGATTAGAGGTTTTTCTATTAAATGTTAGTTTTGGTGATATAGAATTCTATTATTTTCTGTTGGCCAGTCATGATGCAATGGTGTTAAAATGACTAACAGTTACAAAATCACAACAATAAAAGATGTTTATCAGTTTTCACAATCAATAGCCATACAAAAAATAAAAGATAATTACAATTGCAAGCCCTCATGGAAACATGATTAACCTAGCAATATAAAATTAGTTCAGTTCAGTTCAGTTCAGTCACTCAGTCGGGTCTTACTCTTAGTGACCCCATGAATTGTAGCACGCCAGGCCTCCCTGTCCATCACCAACTCCCAGAGTTCACTCAGACTCATGTCCATCGAGTCAGTGATGCCATCCAGCCATCTCATCCTCTGTCGTCCTATTCTCCTCCCGCCCCCAATCTCTCCCAGCATCAGAGTCTTTTCCAATGAGTCAACTCTTCGCATGAGGTGACCAAAGAACTGGAGTTTCAGCTTTAGCATCATTCCTTCCAAAGAATACCCAGGACTAATCTCCTTTGGAATGGACTGGTTGGATCTCCTTGCATTCAATATAAAATATTGACATGCAATTTGGGAGGTTAAGTAGAGTGATGTGGTAAGTAGAAGTGCATATATGCACATGTTTTCATTCACCCAGCCAGTCTATGTCTTTTGATTGACACATTTAAGTCATTTACATTTAAGATAGTTATTGATATGTGTGATCCTGTTACCATTTTCTTATATATTTCACGTTTTTTTTAATGTAGGTTTTTTTCTCTTCTCTTGTGTTTGTTGCCCAGAGAAGTTCTTTCAGCATTTTTATAAGGCTGGTTTGGTAGCGAAGAATTCTCTAAACTTATGCTTGTCTGGAAAGATTTTGATTTCTCTGTCAGATCTGAATGAGAGACTTGCTGGGTAGAGTATTCTTGGTTGTAGGGTCTTCATTTTCATCACTTTAAATACATCGTGCTATTCCCTTCTGGCTTGTAGAGTTTGTGTTGAGAAATCAACTGATAACTTTGTATGTTATTTATCATTTTCCCTTGTTGTTTTTAATATTTTATTTGTTTAATTTGTGTTGACTTGATTACTGTATATCTCAGTGTGTTCCTCATTGAGTTCCTGGGACTCTCTGCACCTCCTGAACTTTTCTTTTCCATATTAGGGAAGTTTTCAACTATTACCTCTTTGAATAATTTCTCAAGTCCTTTCTTTCTGTCTCTCTCCTCTTTCTGGGACCCCTATAATGGAAGGTTGGAGTGTTTAATGTTATCCCAGAGGTCTCTTAGACTATTTTTTCATTATTTTTTCTATAATTTGTTTTGTGGCAGTGATTTCCACCATTTTGCCTTCCAGGTTACTTATCTGTTCTTTTGCCTCAGTTATTCTGCTATTGAGTCTTTCTAGTGTGCTGTTCACCTCTAATTTTTTTTTTTTTTTCTGTAGTTCTCTAGGTCTTTGGTAAACATTTCTTTCATCTTCTTCATTCTTTTCCCAAGATCCTGGATCATTTTCACTATCATTATTCTGAATTCTTTTTCTGGAAGGCTGCCTATCTCCACTACATTTAGTTGTTTTTCTGGGGTTTTATCTTGTTCCTTTATCTGGGAATAACCCTCTGCATTTTCATTTTGATTAACTTTCTGTAATGTGATTTTCATTCTGGTGGGCTACAGGATTACAGTTCTTCTTGCTTCTTCTGTTTGCCCTCTGATGGAGAAGGCTAAGAGGCTTGTGTAAGCTTCTTAATGGGAGGGACTGGCATGGGAAAAACTAGGTCTTGCTCTAGTGGGCAGAGTCATGCTCAGTAAAACTTTAATCTGATTGTCTGTTGATGGCTGGGGTTGTGCTCCCTCCCTGTTGGTTGTTTGAGGGCTTATGCCAAGGGGTATCTCCCAGAACTGCTGCTGTCAGTGACCCTGTCCTCACAGGAAGCCACTGCTAACCCGCACCTCACCAAGAGACCCTCCAACACTAGCAGGTAGGTCTGGTTCAATCCCCTGTGGGGTCACTGTTCCTTTCCTTTGTGTCCTGGTGCATGAAAGATATTGTTTTTGCCCTCCAAGAGTGGAGTCTCTGTTTCTCCCAGTCCTAGAAGTCCTTCAATCAAATCCCTGTGGCCTTCAAAACCAGATTCCTTGGGGATTCTTAGTCCCTTTGTCAGATCCCCAGTCTGGAAAAACTGATGTATGGCTCAGAACCTTCACAACAATGGGAGAACTTCTTTGGTATTATTTTTCTCAAGTTTGTGGCTTGCCTATCCGGTGGGTATGGGATTTGGTTTTATCATTATTTCCCCCCTCCTACTATCTCATTGTGGCTTCTCCTTTGTCTTTTGATGTAGGGTGTCTCTTTTTGGTGGGTTCCAATGTCCTGCTATCAATGGTTGTTCAACAACTAGTTGTGATTTTGGTGCTCCTACAGGTGGAGATGAGTGCACGTCCTTCTACTCGACCATCTTGAACAAATCTCCCCTCAGGCATGAAGATTATTTTGAGCTAAAGGCAATGGAGACCCTATGGATTCAAGGGAAACTACTAGCTTTCTGTTAACTACCTAGAAGAATTTACACTGGAGGGGTTCCTCATGAAAAGAGTTATTTTCAGAGATTAAATTTTATCTAATTGGCCCCATCTGTATGGTAGGGCAAACATATAATAACCAAACATATGTCCTTCTTCTTATCATCCTGTGAATGACCCTTCTGTCCTTAGAAGCCCCAGCTTCCCATCCCATTTCTTAGCTCAAGACTATATAAACACCCCATTTTACCTTTCTGTCTCTGAACCTCTCATGTACATGGGATTCCTGCACATATGAAATTGAATTTGATTTTCTCCTGTTAATCTATCTTACATGAATTAATTAGACCAGTCAAAAGAACAAGCAGAAAGGGAAGAGAAAAGGAAAAATTTCCCCTTCCTTACATTAACTTCTTAAAGTCACAATACTGATTAGTGGAAAAACTTGGTTTGAACTCAAGTCTGTCAGAAAAAAATTGTGCTGATTCCACTTCATGGTACTATTTTCCACTGATACTAGACTTTCATTTCTTGCAGTACATTTAAAGCAATTGGGCTACTACAATGGCCATTGCTTCATTTTTAGTTGGTTGAAGTATTTCAACACCTTGTTGTAGAGCCCAGTTGTTTTACTATTTAATGTCAGACAGTGTGCAATAATAATGTAAGTGAAGTTACCTAAGAATAAAACATTTAAACCAGCATTATGACCACATTTTAAAGTCACATTCATGATCTCTTTTTCCTAAAGAAGCATTTTTGTTCTTAAAGGTAACAAGCTAAAATGTGGATTTCTAAAATGCTAAGGATATATAAAAAATTTGGAATTTGTTTCTAGGAATTTCTGATGAGAATATTTTAGGGAGTCTCAATTAAGAGGAGAGGATGAAAATTCTAGTCAATTGATATGACTCTGAATGGATGGGTTAAAATACCACATAATAATAGATGGTTATTGGGATGGTTCAAAGTGTATGAACCAGTCTGTGAAGCAGAGTGTTCAAGTGGTGTTAAGGCAGCAGGTATTGCTTTTGGCTTGCACATTTAAAGCTTTCTGCCTAATTTGAAGACTGTTAAAGGGAAAACCTGGTGGAACTTTAGAATGGCATTCCTTTAGAATACTCAGAAGTAGTTGTGTGTTCTTCAAGCCAGTCATGTGTTCTTCAAGGTATGATTCAGGCTTGCTTAGAGATATTTCCCTTTTTCTTGCCCCATTGCTGTTAGAATGTGATCTATTTTGAGTTCTGATTCCTACTCATCTTGTGTGAAACATGTCAACTACAAATTGGCACTTACCAAAAGCTCTGCCAATGACTGAATAACAAAGGCATTTGCTGTCTGCCTCTACAGAGATTGAACCCCATGCTGCTATAGCTGTTGACCTTCAACAATCCCTGAGGGAATTCAGGGTGGAGTGAGGCACTCTGTGCTCCAGTGAATCTGGTGGGATAGGTCTATAGATAGTTGGATGTTTTTAGGAACACATTTTGTGATCTCAATCCTTGCATCTCCTCATATCTAGCACTAAATCCCTTCATAGTGACATCAGATCCTCATGACTAACAAAATCCTTTTGTAAATTGAGTACTTCATGGTATTGAACTCCCCCTTCACCAAAACCTTAAAGGACATTTTTTTCCCTCTACATTCCTTAGTCTTAGTCATATAAAACAGTTGTTTTTTTTTCATTAATCCTGGAACTGATGGTTAAACAACAAACAAATCAGTTTAAACTCTGTAGTACGGATTAGAGGAGAGTGAAAGAGGAGAGTGAAAAAGCTGGCTTAAAATTCAACATTCAGAAAATGAAGATCATGGCATCTGGTCCCATCACTTCATGGCAAATAGATGGGGAAGCAATGGAAACAGTGACAGACTTTGTTTTGGGGGGACTCCAAAATCATTGCAGATGGTGACCACAGCCTTGAAATTAAAAAACGCTTGCTCCTTGGAAGAGAAAGTTATGACCAACCTAGACAGCATATTAAAAAGCAGAGACGTTGGACCAACAAAGGTCCATATAGTCAAAACTATGGTTTTTCCAGTAGTCATGTATGGATGTGAGAGTTGAATTATAAAGAAAGCTGAGCGCTGAGCGGTGGTGTTGGCGAAGACTCTTGAGAGTCCCTTGGACTGCAAGGAGATACAACTAGTTCATCCTAAAGGAGATCAATCCTGAATATTCATTGGAAGGACTGATGTTGGAGCTGAAACTCCAATACTTTGGCCACCTGATGCGAAGAGATGACTCCTTGGAAAAGACCCTGATGCCGGGAAAGATTGAAGATGGGAGGAGCAGGGGATGACAGAGAATGAGACGTTGGATGGCATCACCAACTCAATGCACATGAGTTTGAGTAAACCCCAGGAGTTGCTGATGGACAGGGAAGCCTGATGTGCTGCAGTCCATGGAGTCTCAAAGAGTTGGACAAGACTGAGCAACTGAATTGAACTGAACTGAACTAGAGGTTATATAACAACTATGTTTCCTGCTTGAGGACAGTTTCTACTTCCTGAAAACCTTCAGCTAATCCTGATATCTTAGAATGTATATTATGGAAGTGGGTCTGGTAGGATCCTTCTTCTGTTAAATTCTAATCCTATTATTGTGGTCCACACAGTCAAAGGCTTTGGCATAGTCAATAAAGCAGAAATAGATGTTTTTCTGGAACTCTCTTGATTTTCCATGATCCAGCAAATGTTGGAAATTTGGTCTCTGGTTCTGCTGCCTTTTCTAAAACCAGCTTGAACAACTGGAAGTTCACAGTTTACGTATTGCTGAAACCTGGCTTGGAGAATTTTGAGCATTACTTTACTAGCGTGTGAGATGAGTGCTATTGTGCAGCAGTTTGAGCATTCTTTGGCATTGCCTTTCTTTGGGATTGGGATGAAAACTGACCTTTTCCAGTCCTGTGGCCATTGCTGAGTTTTCCAAATTTGCTGGCATATTGAGTGCAGCACTTTCACAGCATCATCTTTCAGGATGTGAAAGAGCTCAACTGGAATTCCATCACCTCCACTAGCTTTGTTCATAGTGATGCTTTCTAAGGCCCACTTGACTTCACATTCCAGGATGTCTGGCTTTAGGTGAGTGATCACACCAACGTGATTATCTGGGTTGTGAAGATCTTTTTTGTACAGTTCTCCTGTGTATTCTTGTCACCTCTTCTTAATATCTTCTGTTTCTGTTAGGTCCATACCATTTCTGTCCTTTATCGAGCCCATCTTTGCAAAAATGTTCCCTTGGTATCTAATTTTCTTGAAGAGATCTCTAGTCTTCCCCATTCTGCTGTTTCCCTCTATTTCTTTGCATTGATCGCTGAGGAAGGCTTTCTTATCTCTTCTTGCTATTCTTTGGAACTCTGCATTCAGATGTTTATATCTTTCCTTTTCTCATTTGCTTTTCGCTTCTTTTCTTTTCACAGCAATTTGTAAGGCCTTCTCAGACAGCCATTTTGCTTTTTTGCATTTCTTTTCCATGGGGATGGTCTTGATCCCTGTCTCCTGTACAATGTCACGAACCTCCGTCCATAGTTCATCAGGCACTCTATCTATCAGATCTAGGCCCTTAAATCTATTTCTCACTTCCACTGTATAATCATAAGGGATTCGATTTAGGTCATACCTGAATGGTCTAGTGGTTTTCCCTACTTTCTTCAATTTAAGTCTG
>NW_011495072.1:19162925-19165464 GCF_000754665.1 Bison bison bison | reverse complement strand
TACTGGTTGGGGCATAGATTTGGATTACTGTGATATTGAATGGTTTGCCTTGGAAATGAACAGAGATCATTCTGTCGTTTTTGAGATTGCATCCAAGTACTGCATTTTGAACTCTTTTGTTGACCATGATGGCTAATCCATTTCTTCTGAGGGATTGCTGCCCGCAGTAGTAGATATAATGGTCATCTGAGTTAAATTCACCCATTCAAGTCCATTTCAGTTCGCTGATTCCTAGAATGTCGACGTTCACTCTTACCATCTCTTGTTTAACCACTTCCAATTTGCCTTGATTCGTGGACCTGAAATTCCAGGTTCCTATGCAATATTGCTCTTTACAGCATCAGACCTTGCTTCTATCACCAGTCACATCCAGAACTGGGTATTGTTTTTGCTTTGGCTCCATCCCTTCATTCTTTCTGGAGTTATTTCTCCACTGATCTCCAGTAGCATATTGGGCACCCACTGACCTAGGGAATTTCTCTTTCAGTATCCTATCATTTTGCCTTTTCATACTGTTTATGGGGTTCTCAAGGCAAGAATACTGAAGTGGTTTGCCATTCCCTTCTCCAGTGGACCGCATTCTGTCACACCTTTCCACCATGACCTGCCCGTCTTGGGTGGCCCCATGGGCATGGCTTAGTTTCATTGAGTGAGGAGATACCCCTTGTCCAAGATAAGGAGCAATGACTGTGCTTTGCTGGAGCAGCCGTGAAGAGATACCCCATGCCCAAGGTAAGAGAAACCCAAGTAAGACTGGTGTTGCAAGAGGGCATCAGAGGGCAAACACACTAAAACCATACTCACAGAAAACTAGTCAATCTAATCGTACTAGGACCACAGCCTTGTCTAACTCAATGAAACTAAGCCATGGCCATGGGGCAACCCAAGACAGGCGGGTCATGGTGGAGACATTTGACAGAATGCAGTCCACTGGAGAAGGGAATGGCAAACCACTTCAGTATTCTTGCCTTGAGAACCCCACAAAAGTATGAAAAGGCAAAATGATAGGATACTGAAAGAGGAACTCCCCAGGTCAATAGGTGCCCAATATGCTACTGGAGATCAGTGGAGAAATAACTCCAGAAAGAATGAAGGGATGGAGCCAAAACAAAAACAATACCCAGTTCTGGATGTGACTGGTGATAGAAGCAAGGTCTGATGCTGTAAAGAGCAATATTGCATAGGAACCTGGAATTTCAGGTCCATGAATCAAGGCAAATTGAAAGTGGTCAAACAAGAGATGGCAAGAGTGAATGTCGACATTCTAGGAATCAGTGAACTGAAATGGACTGGAATGGGTGAATTTAACTCAGATGACCATTATATCTACTACTGCGGGCAGCAATCCCTTAGAAGAAATGGAGTGGCCATCATGATCAACAAAAGAGTTCAAAATGCAGTACTTGGATGCAATCTCAAAAACGACAGAATGATCTCTGTTCATTTCCAAGGCAAACCATTCAATATCACAGTAATCCAAGTCTATGCCCCAACCAGTAATGCTGAAAGAGCTGAAGTTGAACGGTTCTATGAAGACCTACAAGACCTTTTAGAACTAACACCCAAAAAAGATGTCCTTTTCATTATAGGGGACTGGAATGCAAAAGTATGAAGTCAAGAAACACCTGGAGTAACAGGCAAATTTGGCCTTGGAATACGGAATGAAGCAGGGCAAAGACTGATAGAGTTTTGCCAAGAAATGCACTGGTCATAGCAAACACCCTCTTCCAACAACACAAGAGAAGACTCTACACATGGACATCACCAGATGGTCAACACCGAAATCAGATTGATTATATTCTTTGCAGCCAAAGATGGAGAAGCTATATACAGTCAAGAAAAACAAGACCAGGAGCTGACTGTGTCTCAGACCATGAACTCCTTATTGCCAAATTCAGACTTAAATTGAAGAAAGTAGGGAAAACTACTAGACCATTCAGGTATGACCTAAATCAAATCCCTTATGATTATACAGTGGAAGTGAGAAATAGATTTAAGGGCCTAGATCTGATAGATAGAGTGCCTGATGAACTATGGACGGAGGTTCGTGACATTGTACAGGAGACAGGGATCGAGACCATTCCCATAGAAAAGAAATGCAAAAAAGCAAAATGGCTGTCTAGGGAGGCCTTACAAATAGCTATGAAAAGAAGAGAAGCGAAAAGCAAAGGAGAAAAGGAAAGATATAAGCATCTGAATGCAGAGTTCCAAAGAATAGCAAGAAGAGATAAGAAAGCCTTCTTCAGTGGTCAATGCAAAGAAATAGAGGAAAACAACAGAATGGGAAAGACTAGGGATCTCTTCAAGAAAATCAGAGATACCAAAGGAACATTTCATACAAAGATGAGCTCGATAAAGGACAGAAATGGTATGGACCTAACAGAAGCAGAAGATATTAAGAAGAGATGGCAAGAAAACACAGAAGAACTGTACAAAAAAGATCTTCACAACCCAGATAATCACGATGGTGTGATCACTGACCTAGAGCCAGATATCCTGGAATGTGAAGTCAAGTGGACCTTAGAAAGCATCACTATGA
>NW_011495072.1:19139545-19162427 GCF_000754665.1 Bison bison bison | reverse complement strand
ATCTGCCTCTTGAGAAATTTGTATGCAGGTCAGGAAGCAACAGTTAGAACTGGACATGGAACAACAGACTGGTTCCAAATAGGAAAAGGAGTACGAAAAGTCTGTATATTGTCACCCTGTTTATTTAACTTATATGCAGAGTACATCATGAGAAACGCTGGACTGGAAGAAACACAAGCTGGAATCAAGATTGCTGGGAGAAATATCCATAACCTCAGAGATGCAGATGACACCACCCTTATGGCAGAAAGTGAAGAGGAACTCAAAAGCCTCTTGATGAAAGTGAAAGTGGAGAGTAAAAAAGTTGGCTTAAAGCTCAACATTCAGAAAACGAAGATCATGGCATCTGGTCCCACCACTTCATGGGAAATAAATGGGGAAACAGTGGAAACAGTGTCAGACTTTATTTTTCTGGGCTCCAAAATCACTGCAGATGGTGACTGCAGCCATGAAATTAAAAGTCGCTTACTCCTTGGAAGGAAAGTTATGACCAACCTAGATAGTATATTCAAAAGCAGAGACATTACTTTGCCAACAAAGGTTTGTCTAGTCAAGGCTATGGTTTTTCCTGTGGTCATGTATGGATGTGAGAGTTGGACTGTTAAGAAGGCTGAGCGCTGAAGAATTGATACTTTTGAACTGTGGTGCTGGAGAAGACTCTTGAGAGTCACTTGGATTGCAAGAAGATTCAACCAGTCCATTCTGAAGGAGATCAGCCCTGGGATTTCTTTGGAAGGAATGATGCTAAAGCTGAAACTCCAGTACTTTGGCCACCTCATGCGAAGAGTTGACTCATGCTGGGAGGGATTGGGGGTAGGAGGAGAAGGGGATGACAGAGGATGAGATGTCTGGATGGCATCACTGACTCGATGGATGTGAGTCTGAGTGAACTCCGGGAGTTGGCGATGGACAGGAAGGTTGGCGTGCTGCAATTCATGGGGTCACAAAGAGTCGGACACGACTGAGCGACTGAACTGAACTGAATTGAATCCTATTATCCTAAAATTTAAATTGTGGGAGTGTGTCTGGTAAAATTGTTACAACCTTTAGATATTCTTTTGATTTATTGTAAAAACTAATTTAAAAAGTATATAATTCCCTTGCTAAAGACTAGCAAGGGGGCCACTCTCCATCCCCCTTCTGATGTCTGTGTCAGAGGCTTTCTCTGTCCCATTTCATACTTTTATAAAACTGCTACACAAAAGCTCTTGAGAGATCAAGCCTGGTCCCAAAGCTAAATCTTTTTCTTTTTTGGAGATTACAAATCTGACACAGTAAGCTATCACTTCCATATCAGTTGTTTTAAAACATCTACTGAGAGACTGAAAGTACCTCAGAGTGATAAAATGAGAGTGTTACTTCATATGAGACATTTGCTGGGCAATGTGTGTCACTGTAACAGAAGGGGAAACTGATAGAGTCATGACCCTCTTCCCTAGAATAACTGCTACTCCTTAAAAAGAGACCACTGAGCTGAGTGACTCAGCTGGAGGACTCATCTCCATGCTGTGGAGAGCTGTTCCAAACTGATGTTGCAGGAGGCCCTGTTCCCACAGAGGGCTCTTCCCACTCATGGTTAGCAAGAGACCTATTGCCAGACTGCTGCTTGTGCTGTGATGTCTCCTTCCAGGAATTCTCTTTGGAGGCTAATTGGGTCCTCATTAACTGTTGGGTACTAATCATTTGTGAGAAACTGAGTAATTTACGAACTGAATATTGGCTATATTCTTGTACCTCCAATCTTGTGATTCTCGACCTGGCCTTACTTGCTGGACCTTGTGACAAATAATTGCATTGTAAATGTAAGGCAGGCAATGTATTTTCTTACAACTAGGGAAAAAAAGGCATCACCAGGATGTATCATCTCTCTCTCCCATAAAAATTAAGCCTTTTGGTACCCCTCTGGTGGAGAAAAGGAAAGATATACCCATTTGAAGTCAGAGTTCCAAAGAATAGCAAAGAGAGATAAGAAAGCCTTCCTCAGTGATCAGTACAAAGAAATGGAGGAAAACAACAGAATGGGAAAGACTAGAGATCTCTTCAAGAACATTAGAGACACCAAGGGAACATTTCATGCAAAGATGGGCTTGATAAAGGACAGAAATGGTATGGACCTAACAGAAGCAGAAGATATTAAGAAGAGGTGGTAAGAATACACAGAACTGTACCAAAAAGATCTTTATGACCCAGATAATCACAATGGTGTGATCACTCACCTAGAACTAGACATCCTGAAACATGAGGTCAAGTGGGCCTTAGGAAGCATCACTACAAACAAAGCTAGTGGAGGTGATGGAATTCCAGTTGAGCTCTTTCACATCCTGAAAGATGATGTTGTGAAAGTGCTGCACTCGATATGCCAGCAAATTTGGAAAACTCAGCAGTGGCCACAGGTCTGGAAAAGGTCAGTTTACACTCCAATCCCAAAGAAAGGCAATGCCAAAGTGCCGGGGTCCAGCCCCGGCTGATCCAGGGTATTCGAAGGGGAGATGGCTTTGGTGAGGATCAGGATACAATAGATTCAATTAGATATTAATTAGAGATATAAAGAGTAATAGAATGAGGATAGCTCAGCAGGAAAATTCAGTGGAGAAAAGAGGCTGAGTAGCTTGGTTTACGTGGGAAACCAATAAAACTTCAAGACAAGAAGCTTGCACCACTTACATAGGCCGCAGGCATCCTTCCATTCTCCTGAAGGAGAGGAGACACTGAGGCCTCCCCGGTCGGATCTTAGAAGCCCAGGCATAATTAGTAAGCATGGCGGGCTCCGTGCTCCAGATGGAGACTCAGCCAGAGTTTGAGAGAGAGAACGACATGGGGAGACTAGTATTTCGAGGAACTGATCCCAATTCTTTATTTGCCAGAGTCTGTTTTTATACACTGAGATGTTATACAAAAGTCACGCGGGGACAGCAGTCCTGAATTTTATTAAAGTCAGGTGCTTCATACAAATGTATATAGAGGTCTTAGGGGTGTTACATCATCTTCTGGCCAGGGGGGCCTGCTGACAATTTA
The DNA here is from genome assembly GCF_000754665.1 of Bison bison bison. Lineage (NCBI taxonomy): Eukaryota > Metazoa > Chordata > Mammalia > Artiodactyla > Bovidae > Bison > Bison bison. Next base: position 19,159,412 of record NW_011495072.1, on the reverse strand, counting down.
TGACCCTCTCCTTGTGACAGCGGTCAGTCAACCAGAACACTTTTTTCTCCAAGGGTGATTATTCTTAAAACAGACACCACCCAAATAAAGTTACATTCCTATAGGGTGAGGGTGTAGTGGGTTTTAGTTAAGGAAAGAATTTACTTAGCCTAAGGTCTAATGTGATTTATATCAAAGGTTAATACTTATTTCTTCTATATATTCATTAATGTGTATAAGGGCAGGGGATGTGGAGACTTAGCAGTAAGCATTGGCTCAACAAATGAAAAACCCTTCACCAATACAATTTCTAATCAGCCCAGTATACTTATACTAATAATTTTCTAACTTCTCTAAAGAACCTGTTTTTAGAAGGTTTAAAGCATCTCATGCCTCTCAAGGTTGGGAGGCTGTGAGCAATCACATGTGGCCGGACAAGCCTGTCAGGCAGGCTAGAGAACCTTCAGAGGAGTTTGTAGGTTAAAACACTCCTGTCACACCCAGGAATTATTATTAACTGGACCTCTAAGTTAACTCCTTCTCCGAAAGAGGTGGTGGGGGACAGCCCCCCGTAAAGTCAGAGGTGTAGGTGAGAGCACAAAGTAGGCAGGCTCTGGTTATGGGGGTAGATGCTCGAGAATTTCCAGGGGGGCTCCTGAGGCTCGATCCCGCCTTTGCGTATGTCGAGCCTCCTTCCTCATGACCTTTGCCATGGGCAGAGTGCCTCCCGCTGGCTCTCCGCACCAAAGAATGCTCAAACTACCGCACAATTGCACTCATTTGACACACTAGTAAAATAGTGCTCAAAATTCTCCAAGCCAGGCTTCAGCAATATGTGAACTGTGAAATTCCAGATGTTCAAGCTGGATTTAGAAAAGGCAGAGGAACAAGATATCAAATTGCCAACATGTGCTGGATCATTGAAAAAGCAAGAGAGTTCCAGAAAAATATCTATTTATGCTTCATTGACTATGCCAAAGCCTTTGACTGTGTAGATCACAATAAACTGTGGAAAATTCTAAAAGAGATGGGAATATCAGACTACCGATCTGCCTCCTGAGAAATCTGTTTTCAGGTCAGGAAGCAACAGTTGTAACTGGACATGGAATGACAGACTGGTTTCAAATAGGAAAAGGAGTACGTCAAAGCTGTATATTGTCACCCTGCTTATTTAACTTTTATGCAGAGTACATCATGTGAAATGCTGAGCTGGATGAAGCACAAGCTGGAATCAAGATTGCTGGGAGAAATATCAATAACCTCGAAAACACAGATGACACCACACTTATGGCAGAAAGTGAAGAACAACTAAAGAGCCTGTTGATGAAAGTAAAAGAGGAGAGTGAAAAAGTTGGCTTAAAGCTCAGCATTCAGAAAACTAAGATCATGGCATCTGGTCCCATCACTTCATGGGAAATAGATGGGGAAACAGTGGAAACTGTGGCTGACTTTATACTTTTGGGTTCCAAAATCACTGAAGATGGTGACTGCAGCTTGCTCCTTGAAAGAAAAACTATGACCAACCTAGACAGCTTAGCAAAAAGCAGAGACTTTACTTTGCCAACAAAGGTCCATCTCGTCAAAGCTATGGTTTTTCCAGTAGTCATGTATGGATGTGAGAGTTGGACTCTAAAGAAAGCTGAGCACCAAAGAATTGATGCTTTTGAACTGTGGTGTTGGAGAAGACTCTGAGAGTCTCTTGGACTGAAAGGAGATCCAACTAGTCCATCCTAAAGGAGATCAGTCCTGAGTGTTCATTGGAAGGACTGATGTTGAAGCTGAAACTCCAGTATTTTGGCCACCTGTTGGGAAGAGCTGACTCATTTGAAAAGACCATGATGCAGGGAAAGATTGTAAGCATGAGGAGAAGGGAAGAGGACAGAGGATGAGATGGTTGGATGGCATCACTGACTCAATGGACATGAGTTTGGGTAAACTCTGGGAGTTGGTGATGGACAGGGAGGCCTGCATGCTGTGGTCCATGGGCTCACAAAGAATTGTACACGACTGAGTCTGAACTGAACTGAAATGAAGCAAGGCAAGGTTGAGGGTGGGTTGGCCAATGGGTGTACTTAGAAGCAGAGAAGTCCTGGAATCCTGCTGTTGAGATCAGAGGAAGCATTGAAGGAACTGACAGTTTTACACATGGAGACTTTAAAATCTCACATTTTGCAAGAGACAAGTCATTTACTCTTGGTTTATTGCCAGCATTTGAAGCTGTCATTGAGAGAGAAAATGTGACCTGTGAGGTTTCATGACATATGTAAAACCTTACCCATTTTTCTAGTTACTCTCATTTGTTTAGTCATTTAATGAAACAAGGTTTATTGGGAGATAAAACACCACTACCACTATATGCACAAATAAATCAATAACTAACTCTTCCTTCAAATGCCTTATTACAAAAAATTCATTTGTTTCTTTCCAAATCAATTATTTGTACATTTGGAACTTAATTTCTTTGCAAGTTAATGATTGGTTGTTTAAATCAGTATAAGTTGCTATTGAATACAATCTTTCCTTTACTGGACCCATTCTCTTTTGAAGATGGAATTTTAAGAAGTAAGGAGTTCATAAGACTGTTCTATAACAGTCTTATGGACTCTGTTGGAGAGGGAAAGGGTGGGAAGATTTGGGAGAATGGCACTGAAACATGTATAATATCATGTATGAAATGAGTTGCCAGTCCAGGTTCGATGCACAATACTGGATGCTTGGGGCTGGTGCACTGGGACAACCCAGAGGGATGGTATGGGGAGGGAGGAGGGAGGAGGGTTCAGGATTGGGAACAAATGTATACCTGTGGCAGATTCATTTCAATATTTGGCAAAACTAATACAATATTGTAAAGTTTAAAAATAAAATTAAAAAAAAAACCAGAAAACTGAAAAAAAAAAAAAAGAAGTAAGGAGTTATGCAGAGTGAAGTAAGTCAGAAAGGGAAAAAATATCATATATTAACACATATACATGGACTCTGTAAAAATGGTACTAATGACCCTATTTGCAGGGCCGGAATAGGGATACTGTCATAGAGAACAGACTTGTGGACACAGCTGGGGAAGGAGAGGGTAGGACGAATTGAGACAGTAGTGTTGACTATGTGTAAAGTAAATAGCTAGTAGGAAGCTGCTATATAGCACAGCGAGCTCAGCTCAGTGGTCTATGATGACCTAGAAGGATGGGATGGTGGGGAAGGGATGTTCAGGAGGGAGGGGATATGTATACATTTATGGCTGATTCACACTGTTGTATGAGGGAAACCAACACAACATTGTAAAGCAATTATCTGCCTGTTAAAAATAAAAACAACAACAAAAAAAGGAGTTGATTATTCTTTGTTTGCCTTTTGATATTGTTAAATCAATTAAACAAGAAGACCATTAGCCTTAGGTGGCTTTAATGCCCTGGTAACCTGTGTAAGCAAACCAAATCTAGGTGTATAAGGGCCTCAAAGTTATGAAATTTAAACCTAAGGACAATCAGTCACAAACAGCCAACTAAGGATTCAAGCTATAACCAATCAATAATTTATTTATTTTGCTTCTGCTGTCTTTCTATAAAAGTCTTTCCTCAAGCTACTGCCAGTGGTATGCTTCTAACTATTTCTCGTTTGGTTCCACCTGATTCAAATAGATTTTTTTTTTCCCTCAGATAAACTCTTAAAACTTTGAATATGCCCTCAGTCTATCTTTAAATAGTATTAACTGATTTTCCACTTCTCATTTCTCTAGTCGGGCTATGGCATTTGCTAAATCATGTATTCTTTGGTTTTGATTTTTCCTTATGATTTTGAACTATGGTACTGAGTGGAGGATTAATTCTTTTGCTATGTAATGTACTAGTCATATCTTTCTTATGACAGATATCCTTATGATATAAGGAATTAAATGAGTTAGCACAGGTGAAGTGATTAAAAGAGCTCCTGACACATAAACAGGCATTCATAGGCCTTCCTTAGAGGTTCAGTGGTTAAAACTCCATGCTTCCACTGCAGGGTCACAGGTTCAATACCTGGTCAGGGAACTAGGATTGCTCATGACACATGGCCAAAAAAACCAAAAAATAGATACTTAATATAAATTGGTTATAGTTATCGTTTTACCTGAATAATAGCAATAACCTCTAATTTTTTTTTTTCCCAGAAATCTAGCTCTCCCTCCAGTCTTTCTTCCACAGAACAAATCAGAGTGATCCTTTTTAAGGTGCAAATATGTTACTCCTGTATTTGCTCTTATTGCTTTACTTTAGTAGCTCCCTGTTCCTTACAAGATACATTCTAAATTAATTATTGTGATCTGGTTTCTCTTTAGTTTTCCTGCCTCATTTTATAATTCCTCTATTCAAAATCCACAACTTCTTGATTTTATTTATAAATATAATGTTAAAAACAGGAATTAGTGCCTTCAGCTTTTAAAAAATTAATCAGTTAATTCATAAATTAGTTGATTAAATTATCCCTCACAATACTCCATATATAAATGTAGTTATTTTAACTCACTTAAGTATTTCAAACTGCATTTAAAAATTTTAAATATCTTGATCTCAGACACTTTAAAAAGCAAGTAAATGTGCTTTTTTATTATAATAAAATATGCATAACTTAAAGCTTACTACTTTTACTATTTTAAAGTATACAATTAGTTCAGTGTCATTAAGTACATTCATATTGTTGTGTAAATAAACTTTGAAGTAATGCTTTAAAAAGTCTTTCTAAGCATTTTAATTTTATAAATATGATAAATCAAACCTGTAAATGTAGATTCTTTTAAAAATGCATATTCTTTCAACAAACTTAATTCTTTTATGCCCTTTACTGATACGAAGAATTGACTAATTTGAAAAGACCCTGATGCTGGGAAAGATTGAAGGCGGGAGGAGAAGGGGATGACAGAGGATGAGATGGCTGGATGGCATCACCTACTCAATGGACCTGAGTTTGAGTAAACTCTGGGAGTTGATGATGGACAGGGAGGCCTGGTGTGCTGCTGTCCATGGAGTTGCAAAGAATCGGACATGACTGAGTGACTGCGCTAAACTGAACTGATGCCCTTTACATTAAGATAAAAATATCAATTAGATATTTCAGTGTTAGATGACAAGGCTATTATGTCAGATTATCTCAAACATTTGGAACTGTTAAATATGCTGTGAAACAAAATGTTTCAGGCAATTTAGTTATGTGAATGTGTGAAGGTTTTATTATCATCTTGATGCAAAGGAATAGGGTCCTAGTAGACCAATTAAAATACTCATTTTCTGTAGGGACATTATGCAGGAAGAAAAAAGAGCTGCATAATCAAGGTTAGACTTGTCAAGAAAAAACTTAAAAGATTTAGAAAGGGGAGTAAGGGGTGACTGTCTTTTTAAGGGAGTGTTGAGTATTCCCTTCAGAGGTTATTTGACTTTATAGGACTGTGCAACTTTGATTGTCCTTCTATGACAATTTCGAAATCTGTAGGGAAAAATTTAGGTTGTAGAAAACTTGCACTTTTCAAATTATTCTCATTCATAGCACTGCAAATAAATTATGTGCTATAGAGACACAACTTGATGCCAAAAACTTGGCCTCTGTGCACCACTGCCAAATCAAATCTCAGAGTTTTGGGTGTAGAAGAAAAGAATGACCTTAGTGCTTTTTTGGCAAAGGGGAACACAGTGGGCTCATGCCTCTCAAAAACTGTACGTCCTCATCAGAAAGGACATGAGGAATTTTATAATAATGTTTCAAGGGTTGGGCTGCTGATAAGGATTAGGGTGTGTGCAGGGCCTGCACTTCTTAATCTGGTCTCAGGTAGTCTTCTCCAGATGAAGAAGAACATCTTCCATTTGTTGGGGGTTTTAGTTCTGCAAAGAGGTCAAAAATAATGTTTTGTGTATCACCCGCATAACAAGGACCCTGCCAAAGGCTGCCTAATTGCTTCTAAACTGCTCCTCCCTTGTCTCCACATCACCTCCCTTCTCTGATTACTGCTGAAGCGACTGATTGTTCAGTCACTAAGGTGTGTCTGACTCTTTGTGACCCCATAGACTTCAGCACGTCAGACTTCCCTGTCTTTCACCATCTCCTGGAGTTTGCTCAAACTCATGTCCATTGAATCGGTGATGCCATCCAACCATTTCATCTTCTATTGTCCCCTGCTCTGATTAGCAACAGTTCAGATTTGCCCTTTGAAACTCAGGGAAGGTCATGGAGGCTGGAGTATATTCCCTACAAACAAGAAACGGGACACAGAAAGGCTTTTGTACCCAGCAACTCCATAGGGTCCTGAGGGTCACACTCATTTCTACTCTAGAAAGATCATCTCAAACATTGTTTTTTAAATTATTAATCACTCTTCATTTATTAGGAAATTCATTTTAGCAGTCCTGATTGCCTGTGTGTATGTCTATGTTTCAAATTCTCCTTTGAACCAGTTTTAACAACTTATTGATTTTTCATTAATAAGTTAAATAAAAATTTGACAGTATCCATTTTTATATTTTAATGAATGTTCTTAATTTTTTAAGAATCCATACTTCAGTACGTTAGATTTTTAAAAAATGTCTCATTAAGCTTCTTGACTGACAATCAATAGTATCCTGAGAATGAACTGGTCACTGGTAGAACAAACCTGAATCCCTATAAAGTTCATCAGCAAATTGTTTATGCATTTGGTAAGAAGTAGGAATTTATTTACAGAGGAAGTTGTAAATTACAGCATGGAAAACGTCTTTATTTCAGACCAGTTTTGGAAAAGAATTACAAACTTTTACAATTTATCTAAAAATCATTCCTAATATTTCTGGGGCTGCAAAACCAATTACCCAGCTGAAAAATTGCTATTATATATATAACAGTATTATCATACAAACTCAGGTTATTTCTCCAGGACAGACCCCAGAGCTATTCATCACCTGGTCAGAGAATTGTAAATGAGAGTCATCCTGACTCCAGAAACTGCAATTAAGGCATATCACAGAAATGTCACAGACGGTAATCAATCCTATCATCTTTGTTCTTCCTTTTTTAGAAAAAAACCCTGACTCAAACAGCAATTTGGAGTGGATCTGAGGCTTTCTCTCACTTCCATTCTTGAAAGTGAAAGTGAAAATGTTAATCACTCAGTCATGTCTAACTCTTTATGACCCTGTGGGCTGTAGCCCATAGAGGACAGGTTCCTCTGTCCATGAGATTCTGCAGGCAAGAATATTGGAGTAGTTTGCCATTTCCTTCTCCAGCTCCCATGCTTGGAGCCCTGCAGTAAACACTGTCTGTACTTCACACAACCCAATGTCAGTAGACTAACTTTGCTGCAAGGCAGGCAAGCAGACCCGCATTAGGTTTTGTTCTGTAACACATCTCTGGCTGTCTAGAGTAGAGTCTCAGGATTCTTCAGCCCAAGTCACAGGTAAACATGCTGAACACCCTTTTTAAAGTAGTCATGTGAGTAGGTTACAGGCCATGGGGTCGCAATTTTTTTCAAGCCTTTCTTTTTTCTGTGTGAATATGATATGTATACCAAATATACCTTTGCTTTTTATGTCTTTCTACTTTTCATCCCCTAATTTTGATAGATAGACTTGCTCACTCTTTTAACTATTATAGCTAACCTCTTTGCTGCAAGGTTACATTCAACAAATCTTTTTATTGCCCAATTGGATTCTTCATTCTTACCTTGCTCATGTAATTCCATTCTTTCATTGACATCCATCTTCAAATACTCAATTTCATGCAAACTACTTTCATTTCCTTAGCATATCAGGTTGTCTCTTGCTCTCAGCTCTTGTACCAAAATCTGGATTTTCCCTGTCCCTACTTCTGAGATGAACTTCCTATTACAAGTTTTTCCTGCTTTGAGATTCAGGGTTCCTATCACAACTGTATATATCTCTCCTGTAGTGTTCATCACACTATCTTATAAATACCTATTTCCTTGCCTGTTGTCTCTACCAGGCTTTAATTTTCTAGAGAATGGAAACAATGTCTTGTTCACTACTGCAACTTACACCATAAACAGAGGAACATAGAAGGTGCTCAATACATATGTCTGAGGGAAAAAAAAAAACAACAACAACAACAAATGAAGTTCAAGGACCAGCTCTGAGATTTCAGTGCTATATTCTGATGTAATTTTAAAAAAGATTGAACATTATATGCCTAAATCCATGCTGTCAAGGGCTTCCTTGGTAGCTCAGACAGTAAAATGTCTGCCTGCAATGTGGGAGACCTGGGTTCAATCTCTGGGTTGGGGAAATCCCCTGGAGAAGGAAGTGGCAAGCCACTCCAGTACCCTTGCCTGGAAAATCCCATGGATGGAAGAGCCTCGTAGGCTACAGTTCATGGGCTCGAAAAGAGCTGGACACGACTGAGTGGCTTCACTTTCACTTTTCATGCTGTTGAAGCAACTAAAGGATCTAAGACAGCTTTAGTAGGATTTTTGCCAGTCATCATTTATGTTAGCCTTATCTAACTCATTCTTCATTACTGGTGGTGTTGAATCACTATCTCTTTTATACAGCTACACTGAGGACATGCTGGCAAAAGACACTGTGGTCTTATTAGAAATGCTTAGAGTACTGGATGAGCAATCTAAAAGCAAAGATCAACTTTTCTATTGCCATGAAAACTACAGCATCTCCTCTCTGCCCACACAGATGGAAGATTTATAGCATAATAAAGGATGAAATAATTTCAAGACATCATGTACCTTCAGCTGCTAGTTAGGTGTTTTCTACCACAGGCAGACACATGCTTTCAGAGTTTGCTGGTGTTAAAGGGAAGCTTTGATTGCAGATCATTTCCACAGGTGAAGACTGGTTCCTATGTTTTTTGTTCTGTTTTGCTTTTTAAAAAATTTCTTTTGAAAATTTGCATTGAACCACACAAAATTTCCAGTGATGGTGCAGCAATCCAGTTGGCTATGCCTGAAGACTAACTAAAAACAATTAGCACTTAATGGTTAGCTGTAATTTTCAGTGTATCGATCACATGTGATTATACCATATTTCTGTTGAGTGACTCCCTGGTCAGTGACAGTCCCAGATGTAGTTGCTGCATTCTTGGAATCACTATATGAACAAGCTAATTGTGTTTATTATTATTATTTTTTTAGTTACAATATATTTTCAGGTAACACATAAATCATGAAAACAGTTAATGACAACAGATGTTACCAATTACTTTTGTAGTTCTATATTTGAAAAAAAGATTGAGGGTTGAATATGTATATCAAATAGAATTTTTTTTCCTTTTGTATTTAAATTTGTGAGGAAAAGTTTGCTGAAAGATGTGAAATACTGCAAAATTATAATTCAGTGTTTGAAGTTGTTGTGCAGACAACTTCACAGCTCTAGTGTCAGGGAAAGAGTTGATATACAACATCATATTACCTTGTGTAGTTATGACTTATGTTTATTGTGTTTTGAAGGGTGAGATTTGGCTTTGAGATCCAGAGAGTTGTCACAAAGATTTCTCCAAAGAACATTTTAAGAAGACATCACTAAGAGTCTTAGGGACTTCCCTGGTGGTCAGGGAGGTGATTAAGTGATTGAGACTCTTCATTTCACCACAGGGTGCATAGGTTCCATCCCTGCCTGGGAACTAGGATCCCACATGCCAACTGGCATGGCCAAAAAAGAGTCCTCTTCATAACTGTGGGTTATTTGTTTTGGACGCTGGAAATGTCTGGCATGTATTTTGTATAATCCTGTCCCTTTTCAAACCAGCTGCCAATCTAACAATGATTTTTTAAATGGATTTTACTTTGGTACCATATCTCACATAACTAATGAAAATATTGTCTTACTACCTATTCTGATGATGAGAAAATACCTGTAGAGTGAAACTAGTTAGCTAGTAAAAAATGTTGTCTCATAATCCATTAATATAAAATATTATTACTATATTATGAAAGCAACTAATATTTTCTTCTTTCTTCTAGTTATTGTCTATCTTCACACAGAATATTAGACACTAGAAAGAATAATAGTTATTTTAATTCTACTTTAAAAAATTCTCAACATTAACAAATATATGTTAACCCTTTCAGGATGGGGATGAGGAGAATGATTAAGTATCCCAAGGACTAGGAAAGGCTAATCTGAAAGTTAACAAGTACTTTTAGAAAAATTAAATGGGCTACTCTCATCCTCTAGAATGTCCCTCAATGATCTTTGCCTCTCGGTGTTTATGTATCAGGGTTGATGAGCGCAACCAGCAGAATTCTGCACTAGTGATGATATGTTACGTCCAAGGTGAGCTTTGAAAAGACATTGCTCTTCTGTCCTCCAGCACTCCTCTCTCGTACCCCAGTGCAAACCAACTGCTTCGTTATGAGGAGGAGCCCATGTGATAAGGATCTGAGAGCTCTGGCCAATAGCCAGTAAGGAAGTGCAACCCTTTGCTAACAGCCATATAGACACGCAATTTGAGAAGCAAATCCCTCAGCCCCAGTCTAGCCTTCAGATGATTTTTTACTCCAGCTGTCATCTGAACTGCAACCTCATGACAGCCTCTGAGCTAGAGCTGCTCAGTTAAACTATTTTGGAATTCCTGATCCACAGATAATGTGAGATAATAAACATTAGTGGGTTTAAGCCCCTGAGTTTTGGAGTGATTGTTTCCATAGCAGTAAACCACCAATATAAAAACTATCAGGAATCATACATTGGTTACCCACAACTTCACATCTGTCTGCACATGTATACTTGTACATTCATAAAAATCATAACATCCTCAACTACTTATGTTTTTAAACCTTGGCAACTCTCTACTTTTCCTTCTTGATAAGATATAGAAAGGGGTATAAATAATCAATTTTGTGGTAAGCACTTGTGTTAGCGCCTCAGGAATTAGAAGTCATGGAGTGTGAATGTTATACTGATGTGTGTGGTATGTGTGCACGGGCTAAACTCCCTGTCAGGGTATCTCCTGGCAGAGGGATGGAATGGATCCTTGAATGACTCAGTTACACAAATGGGGCAATAGAAATAAAAGTTAGCATCTCAATCAAACAGGCAGCTCAATTCCAACGACCATTCTGTTGGTTTCTTCTTGTGTGGTTCTCTATAATGTTCAAAGTATATTTTTTTCTAAGACTGTCATAACATAATAATATCACCACATAACCAGATGGCTTAACATAACAATCACCACAAACTAGATGGCTTGCAACAACTGAAATGTATTTTCTCACAGTTCTAGAGGCCAGAAGTCTGAAAGCAAGGTATCTGCAGGTCATGCTCCATCTGAAGACTCTAGGGGAGAAAACTTCCTTGTCTATTCTAGCTTCTTTTGATTCTAGGCATTCCTTAGCTTGTGTGTGTGTGCTCAGTCGATCAGTCATATCTGACTCTTTGCGAGCTCATGGACTGTAGCCCAAGAGGCTCCTCTTTCCATGGACTGCAGCCCAAGAGGCTCCTCTTTCCATGGAATTTTCCAGGCAAGAATATTGGAGTAAGTTGCTGTTTCCTACTCCAGGGGATCTTCCCAACCCAGGGATTGAACCTGTGTCTCCTGCATTGCAGGCATATTTTTTACCTCTAAGATTCTCTGGCTTATGGCAGGATAAATCCCATCTGTGCTTTTATCTTTAGCCTTGGGTCTTCTTCCTTGCATCTTTTTGTATCCTCTCTTCTTGTAAAGATGTTTGTCAGTAGATTTAGTTCAGTTGAATCACTCAGTCATGTCCGACTCTTTGTGACCCCCATAGGCTGCAGCACACCAGGCTTCCTGTCCATCACCAACTCCTGGAGCTTACTCAAACTCATGTCCTTCAAATCGGTGATGCCATCCAACCATCTCATCCTCTGTCATCTCCTTCTCCTCCTGCCTTCAGTCTTTCCCAGCATCGGGTCTTTTCCAATGAGTCAGTTCTTTGCCTGAGTCAGTACTCAGGTGGCCCAAGTATTGGAGTTCCAGCTTCAGCATCAGTCCTTCCAATGAATATTCAGGACTGATTTTCTTTAGGATGGACTGGTTGTATCTCCTTGCATTCCAAGGGACTTTCAAGAGTCTTCTCCTTATGTTGATGTATGGCAAAACCAATACAGTACTGTAAAGTTAAAAAAAAAAATCAAAACATCAATTCTTCAGTCCTCAGCTTTCTTTATAGTCCAACTCTCACATCCATATATGACTATTGGAAAAACCATAGCTTTGACTAGACAGACCTTTGTTGGCAAAGTAATGTCTCTGCTTTTTAATATGCTGTCTAGGTTGGTCTTAGCTTTTCTTCCAAGGAGCAAGTGTCTTTTAATTTCATGGCTGCAGTCACCATCTGCAGTGATTTTGGAGTCCCCCAAATAAAGTCTCTTATTGTTTCCACTGTCTCCCCACCTACTTGCCATGAAGTGATGGGACCAGATGCCATGATCTTAGTTTTCATCAACATTCCATGAAAGTTTCACTTTCATCAAGAGGCTCTTTAGTTCTTCTTCACTTTCTGCTATCAGAGTGGTGTTATCTTCATATCTGAGGTTATTGATATATCTCCCAGCAATCTTGATTCCCGTGCCTCATCCAGTCCAGCATTTCTCACGATGTACTCTGCATATAAGTCTGATTATACCCAGATTATCTCCAGATTTCAAAATCTTATAGATGTTTTCTTTTTAAATGGAATGCGTTATTTCTAATTGTAAATAATTTATAAAGTGTTTTTATTTCTCAGATCCTTAGGCTAACACCATGTAGGGGTATGATTATCACCATTTATGATAGAAGCTTTATACAAATGGCTTCAATAATTTCTCCCCTCCCATTACTTTACAACTCTTTGCAAAGTTACTTTACCTCCTGTCTCATCAAGAGGTGAGTTTATTTCTTTACCCCTTGAATGTGGGTTGGGCTTGTTTGTTGCCTTAACCAATAAAATGCAGTGGAAATGATGCTCTGTTCCTTCTGAGACTAGACCTTGAAAGTTTTCACAGCTTCTGCTCTCACCCTTCTCACAGCTCTGGACTGTATCTTAGAAAAGCTATCTTGAGCAGTGCCTTGGTTTTCCTTCCTCTATCATAAAAATGATGACTAATTTACAAATAGATATATGTTCCTCATGAAATAATTTTGATTTTAATTAAATTAATCCATTAAATTTATTTATATAATTTCATTATTATCTAATTTTAATATTTTAATTTATATAATATATATGTTTAATGTTAACCTTCATTATACCCTGCTTCACTCATGAATGGTTGACAATTAGGGAAATGTATAAGAGTATCTAAGGTGATAAAAATAGCAAGGGTTTCAGTTTTCAAAATGTCTTATGGCCAATTTTATCCCTGCTTTATATTTCTCAAGATACTAATCACTTCGGGGGCAGTTGTGAGCCACTGTGGCTCTGATATAAGCTTCCTGCTGATAAAGAGATTAGTTGGATATAATAGGAATCTAGGTGCATCTTTACAGTAGATTAATTGCATCAGTGGCCCCAGTCTGTTACCCCTCCTTTTATCCATGACCTTTTCATTGTGACTTTGTAGGTCCTCTCATTAAAGACACAAAGTTTCTTTCTGTCCTTGGATTCTGAGTTTGGCCGTGTAATTTGCATACTTGATGTATGTAGACATTTTAAAAAGGGCTCATTATTGCTGCTTCTGCTCTTGAACCTATGCCTTTCTTAAGGGAACTCACTCAGCCTAATTTGTTGGAGGGATGTGAGCGGCATGTGGGCTGAGTCAGGTCTCTGCACTGACAGCCAGTCAACCACAGATGGGCAAGTGAGTCCAGCAGATACCAGTAGAGGTCTACCTCATCTAAACTGCTTGCACAGATGTGTGCACTAAATAAAGGTTGACCTGGGGAGGGGTTTATTTATAGTAATATTGTAGCAGCAGTTAACTTATGCAAATCTTATTCAAGGTTTCTTTTTTATGGGGAGTGAAGATCCCAAATGATAACCTAAGGGACACTTTCTTTTCCTTAGATTCAGATGGTTCAACTATGAGATTCCAGAGGCCTCATAATTTGGCTAGATGGGACTGTAATCACAACTTTAATGGTGAGGATCAATAGGACATGTGTTTTAGGGACACTGATGCATGCCTCATGTACAAGAAGCAGTATTAAGCCAAATGCAGAGTATTAGTTACCAGAGAACACATACTTAGGCCTATATTTTTGCTAACAGAATGCAGTAACCTGATTATAATAAATCCTGGTGGACTCAGGGAAAAAGCTCTTAGTGGCATTTTGTAATGTCTAGTTGCACTAAATCCAAAGTGAGGTCAGGAGGAATTTCGAAGCCACCATTCAAAGACTTTCTTGGTACATAACGTGTTCATAAAATATTTTCAATATATTCACTATACAATCATATTTTTCTGTCCTTTCTAGAAAATTTTGCAAGGTAAAATATATTTTCTTTTCAATCTTTTGCATTAGTTTTTCAATCCTACCCCTTTTCACTTTGGTATTTCCTTTCACTAAAAAAAAAAAAAAAAAGATGCCAAAGTGCTACAGTTTGCAATTTTACTTTCTACTTTTAGAATAAAAATGTCACTTAAAATTTATTGTAAGCATAATATATAATGGTTATATAATGTTTAGTTGCATGACTACTATAATTTAACCATTTCCTTTTTTCCATTTTGTCACAATTCAAAATAACTACTGTAGTAATATTTTTTGTTTGCTTTTCTACTTATTTCCTTATGATAGATTTCTAGAAGTGGGATTACTGGTCCAAATATCATAAACATTTAAAGGTTTAAGGTTCTGAGTACATACAGCCAAAGTTTTTAAGAAAGATTGTGTTTCTTCCTGAAGTGTGTATGAGAACACCACTCTCACAGCAAACTTGCCAGAATTGAGTATATTCTTAAAAAATTACTCTTTGATAGTGTATATGTACTATTCCATTTGCAAAGCTCAATAGTGCTAAAAAATAACAAAAATAGTGAGTCATTTAATTAAAGATCACTGAGGTGGTTGTGAAACTGATGGAGCTAGAAAGCTAGCAACTAGTCTCCTCCCCTCCTCCTCATGCTTCTCAAGTGGCCTGTGAGAGTAGTTTGTGATCGGATTCTAATTTCCAGCTAATTGTGGGCATGTCTTGGGGTTTTATTTTGGTGTTCTGGTTACTTAAAGAAGTGGGAATGAGGTGACAGATGCCACAGGGAAAGTAGCAATTAGCCCCAAGAATATGATTTCAGGGCAGATGGAGACATACTTACAGATAAAAAGACTGTTATAATGTTTGAATGGTTTAATACTTTTCAAGAGGAGACAATGAGATGCAGTGGGAATAGTGGAAGATTCAGAATATGACAGACTTGGTTAGATTCCTGTCTGTCACTTATGAGAAAGTTGTCTTGGGCAACCAAAGTGTATATTAGTCGTTCATTGGTGTCCGACTCTTTGCGACCCCATGGACTGTAGCTCTCCAGACTCATCTGTCCATGGGATTCTCCCGGCAAGAGTACTGGAGTGGATTGTCATTTGTTCCTCTAGGGGATCTTTCCTGCATCTCCTGTGTCTCTTGCATTGGAGGCGGATTCTTTACCACTGAGTCATCTGAGAAGCTTCTCAAATTTATAGACCCCCACTGTTAAACCATAAATAACAATCCAATTCACTTATATTTTCTTTTCTTTTAAATCTTTTTTTTTTCTTTCTTTCTGGGCACATCTAAAGACATGTGGGATCTTAGTTCCCCAACCAGGTATCAAACCTGTACCCCCTGCAATGAAAGTGGAGAGTAGTAACCACTGGAACATCAGGGAAGTCCCCCTTGCATTTTCTTTGATGACTGCCATTATTAGGTATATTTACATTGTGCTATTATTTACTCACATTATAACACCATTTCTCATAATAATCTTACTATGTGGTGACTGCTTTCTCTTTAAAAATACACACACACACACACAAAACAAGGAAAATATGTCTCTGATTTGGGCTTCCCTGGTGGCTCAATGGTGGGCTACCATCCATGGGGTTGCAAAGAGTTGGACATGACAGAGCACACATGCATAATGCATAAATTTGGAAGCTTAATAATGTTCATAATGTTTGAAGCAACTTGCAAAATGTTGTGGACTAGGTGATAAGATCTTTAGGACCCTGGTGGGCATGTGGGCTATTCCCCACTGACTACAGTATAATTCACTTTCCCAGTGGTAGTGCCTGAGGGAGCAGTGACCAGAGAGAATACCTGGGCTACCTCATTTGCTGCATCTTGAACTTCATCCCTAGTTTGATGACTATTATCAGAAGCCATGTGCCTGGGAATACACCTAGAGAATCCTAGGCATTTATGAGGATTTCCCTAATGAAAGGCGTCTGGGAGGAAGGCAATATTTTGGTGTGTCAAACTGATACAAAAGTTGGGGCTGAGGTATGGCTGTAGCCAAGCCATGACTTTGGAGAGAATCTGTCTCCATATTTAGGAGACTAGAAAACTGCACAGAAGGTCTTTGCCTCAAACCCACTGTGGTTTAGAGACTACTGAAAAACTCATTGGTTATGATAATTATCTAAAAATTGATAGAGAGGTAAATTTTCATGAAGACACAAATGGTTTGAATTTCTCACTGCCAATATGCCAAGTCTAGACTAGTTATTTTAAATTCACAAGAAATGTAGAACATGTGTTGACATAATGCCACATTTGATTAATTGTGACTGTTATTAGGATTGTCAGTAATTCCTGTAGCTAAATTTATTGTGTAGACATATGCATTGATTATTGAGCTAGGAACATTGATGTGTCAGCTATGCCACAGGCAAATCATTTCAGCTCAATACAGAAAGACAGAGGTTGAAATGCTTTCAAATTCTTCTAATAAAACCACCTATTAGAACTAGCCCTACTTGACTGGACAATCATAATTAGGAAAGGGACTTTGGCTTCCCTAAGGAGGAGTCTTCTACTAAATGAGGATTAATTTGAGAATTAGAGAAATTACTTAGAATCAGAAATAGCTGAGAGGAAAATGTTTTAAAGATTTGTATTAGGTTGGATGATAGTGGCTCAAAGAATTGTTGGAGTTGTTCTTTGTGAGAAATGTCGTTAATCCAGACTGAAAGATTAGCAGAGGCTTGTAAAGAAGTAAATGGGGCAATTCTCATTAAAATACAGTTTCTTTGGACTGAGTAGAGATGACCAAAGTGCACTGTTCTTGTATTACTCATTGGTAAAATATTAGTTGGACAGAAGAAGCCACTTAGACTTAATTTGGTTTGTTTTTCTTTTTTTCTTCTGTGTTATGTGATGTTTTCATTTCACAAGGGATGTTCATAGGCTTTCACTATCAATGATACAGAAACCATTGTTGATAGAACCAGAGACTTCTAGAGTTCAAAGGCTCTTCCTTATGTAATGACAAAAATTATTGCATACCCCACCTAGGGGTTGATTTGGTAAGAGAAGACTCAATCTTCTGTTACCTATTTACTCTTTTGCTTCAGTGGTGATGGAGGGGAGCAGAGTAACATTAATCTTGAGCCCTTCTAAGAAATTTGTAATGTGAATTTCTAGATAAAAAGTTTAGGTCTGTGATCTATAATAATAAAAAAAAATTATATGGTCTTCATCTCAGTGTCTGGTACAGAGGTCCTAAAACCCTTGGAATTTCCTAAAACAAAGCTGTCTTTTGTTATGGTAATGAGGTTGTTTTTATTTTAATTGGAGGGTAATTACTTTACAATGTTGTGATAGTCTTCGCCATACATTAGTGTGACTTGGCCATAGGTATACATGTGTCCCCTACCATGCGGAACCCCCTCCTACCTTCCTCCCCACCCTATCTCTCCAGGTTGTCACAGAGGGCATGTCACAGGCTTTCAGTGGCTATCTATTTTACATATGGTAATGTATATGTTTCAATGCTATTCTGTCAAATCATCCCACCTTCTCCTTCTTCAACTGAATCCAAAAGTCTGTTCTTTATGTTTGTGTCTCCCTTGCTGCCCTGCATGTAGGATCATTGGTACATCTTTCTAGATTCCATATATATGTGTTAATATGTATTTTTTAAACCAGACCTAAGGATGCAGGCTGGTGGCCAGTGGAGCCAGTCATGTTACTTTTAGTCTTATCTCCCTGACCTCTAGGCAGAGGAGAGGGGCTGGAGCTTGAATCAATCACCAATGGCCATAGATTTAATCAATTATGCCTAAGTAATAAGGGCTTCCTTGATGGCTCAGAGGTTAAAGCTTCAGCCTGCAATGCAGGAGACCTGGGTTTGATCCCTGGGTTGGGAAGATCCCCTGGAGAAGGAAATGACAACCCATTCCAGTATTCTTGCCTGGAGAATCGCATGGATGGAGGGGCCTGGTGGGCTACAGTCCATGGGGTCTCAAAGAGTTGGACGCGACCCTATACAAAAAAAGATAGATAGTTGAGAGAGCTTCTGCATTGGTGAACATGTGGAGATTCCCAGAGAGTGGCATCCTTCCTCATACCTTGTGCTGCACCTCTTCCATCTATCTGTTACTGAGTTATAACCTTATAAAAAATTAATAAGTAGAAACCTCAATTAAATAGAGTTGGGAGACCAAAAGATAGAGCTCTCATGCTCTGTGATGATAGCAGAGCCCAAGAGGAAGAAGAATGACTCTTCTCTCCTGGCAAGGACTCAGCCAATAGAAAGCCATGGACTCTCTGTCTACTGGTTTACTGTGGCCCTTCCACATTCCTTTTACCTCTAGAAGTATGTTTTCCCTCCCTAGCTGTGTGGGGACTTGCATGTGATTTGCCATGATTACAGACCCCAAATTGTAATTTTCTGCTGATCCTGAATAAACCCATATTTCCTAAAGAAATATCTGGAATTTTATTTATTTCAGACCAACATCCTTTTATAGTAAACCAGTCATCTAGTAAGTAAAACGTATCTCTGAGTTCTGTGAGCTGTGCTAGCAAATCACAGTAGTTCCCCCTTACTTGTGGTTTCACTTTTCTATGTTTCAGTTACCCAAGGTCAACCATGGTCTGAAAATATTAAAAGGAAAATTCCAGAAGTAGACAATTATGTTTTAAATTAAGTAACATTTTGAGTAGTATGATGGTATCTCACGCCGTCCTGCTCCATCCTGCATGGGATGAATCATCCCTTTGTCCAGCATATCTAAGTTGTATATGTTACCCAGTAGTTAGTCACTCAGTAGCCACCAGGAATGTCAGATCCACTGTCATGGTATTACAGTGCTTATGCAAGCAACCCTTACTTGAATTAATAATGGCCTCAAAGTGCAAGTGCTAGTGATGCCAGCAATTTGGATTTGTCAGAGAGAAGCTGTAAAGTGTTTTCTTTAGGTGAAAAGGTAAAAGTTCTTGACTTAATAAAGAAAGAAAAAAATTATATATAAGCTGAAGTTGTTAAAATCTATGATATGAACAAATTTGGACTTCCCTGGTAGCTCAGCTGGTAAAGAATCTGCCTGTAATGCATGAAACCTCGGGTTGATTCTTGGGTTGGGAAGTTCTCCTGTAGAAGGGATAGGCTACCCATTCCAGTATTCTTGACCTTCCCTGCTGGCTCAGACAGTAAAGAATCTACCTGCAATGCGGGAGATTTGAGTTCAATCCCTGGGTTGGAAAGCTCCCCCAGAGGAGAGCAAGGCAACCCACTCCAGTATTCTTGCCTGGAGAATCCCCATGGACAGAGACCCCGGCAGGTTACAGGCTCTGTAACAGTTTGGACACAACTGAGTGACTAAGCACAGCATAGCACATGAACAAATTTATTTGTGAAATTGTTAAGAAGGAAAAAGAAATTGATGCTGAGTTTGCAGTAGTACCTCCAACTGCAAAAGTTCTGGCCACAGTGAAATAGTGCTTAGTTAAGATGGCACAGACATTAAACTTGTACAGGGCAGTATTTTAAAAGGGGAGACCACACTCATATAAATTTTATGACAGTATGTTGTTATAATTGTTCTATTTTTATTATTAGTT
>NW_011495072.1:19138842-19139445 GCF_000754665.1 Bison bison bison | reverse complement strand
TATTCTCCCAAATCTTCCCACCCTCTCCCTCTCCCACAGAGTCCATAAGCCTGTTCTATACATCAGTGTCTCTTTTGCTGTCTCGTATACAGGGTTATTGTTACCATCTTTCTAAATTCCATATATATGCGTTAGTATACTGTATTGGTGTTTTTCCTTCTGGCTTACTTCACTCTGTATAATAGGCTCCAGTTTCATCCACCTCATTAGAACTGATTCAAATGTATTCTTTTTAATGGCCGAGTAATACTCCATCGTGTATATGTACCACAGCTTTCTTATCCATTCATCTGCTGATAGACATCTAGGTTGCTTCCATGTCCTGGCTATTATAAACAGTGCTGCGATGAACATTGGGGTACACGTGTCTCTTTCCCTTCTGGTTTCCTCAGTGTGTATGCCCAGCAGTGGGATTGCTGGATCATAAGGCAGTTCTATTTCCAGTTTTTTAAGGAATCTCCACACTGTTCTCCATTGTGGCTGTACTAGTTTGCATTCCCACCAACAGTGTAAGAGGGTTCCCTTTTCTCCACACCCTCTCCAGCATTTATTATTTGTAGACTTTTGGATCGCAGCCATTCTGACTGGTGTGAGATGGTACCT
>NW_011495072.1:19133416-19138017 GCF_000754665.1 Bison bison bison | reverse complement strand
GCTTGTATATTTTTGAGATTAGTTGTTTTTCAGTTGCTTCATTTGCTATTATTTTCTCCCATTCTGAAGGCTGTCTTTTCACCTTGCTAATAGTTTCCTTTGATGTGCAGAAGCTTTTAAGTTTAATTAGGTCCCATTTGTTTATTTTTGCTTTTATTTCCAATATTCTGGGAGGTGGGTGATAGAGGATCCTGCTGTGATGTATGTCAGAGAGTGTTTTGCCTATGTTCTCCTCTAGGAGTTTTATAGTTTCTGGTCTTACATTTTTAGATCTTTAATCCATTTTGAGTTTATTTTTGTATATGGTGTTAGAAAGTGTTCTAGTTTCATTCTTTTACAAGTGGTTGACCAGTTTTCCCAGCACCACTTGTTAAAGAGATTGTCTTTAATCCATTGTATATTCTTGCCTCCTTTGTCAAAGATAAGGTGTCCATATGTACGTGGATTTATCTCTGGGCTTTCTATTTTGTTCCATTGATCAATATTTCTGTCTTTGTGCCAGTACCATACTGTCTTGATAACTGTGGCTTTGTAGTAGAGCCTGAAGTCAGGTAGGTTGATTCCTCCAGTTCCATTCTTCTTTCTCAAGATCACTTTGGCTATTCGAGGTTTTTTGTATTTCCATACAAATTGTGAAATTATTTGTTCTAGCTCTGTGAAGAATACTGTTGGTAGCTTGATAGGGATTGCATTGAATCTATAAATTGCTTTGGGTAGTATACTCATTTTCACTATATTGATTCTTCCAATCCATGAACATGATATATTCCTCCATCTATTAGTGTCCTCTTTGATTTCTTTCACCAGTGTTTTATAGTTTTCTATATATAGGTCTTTAGTTTCTTTAGGTAGATATATTCCTAAGTATTTTATTCTTTCTGTTGCAATGGTGAATGGAATTGTTTCCTTAATTTCTCTTTCTGTTTTCTCATTATTAGTGTATAGGAATGCAAGGGATTTCTGTGTGTTGATTTTATATCCTGCAACTTTACTATAGTCATTGATTAGTTCTAGTAATTTTCTGGTGGAGTCTTTAGGGTTTTCTATGTAGAGGATCATGTCATCTGCAAATAGTGAGAGTTTTACTTCTTCTTTTCCAATTTGGATTCCTTTTATTTCTATTTTATTAGTAGCTGTTGTTAATTTCTTACTGCACTTAATTTATAAATCAAACTTTATCACAGCAGCCACTGTGGGGACAGTATCGAGGTTCCTTAAAAAAAAATAAAAATAAGCTACCATATGATCCTGCAATCCTGAAATCCCTGGACAAATACTCCTGCGCATATACCCAGATGATAATCTAATTAGAAAAGATATATGCACCCCAATGTTCATAATAGCACTACTTACAATAGTCAAGGCATGGAAGCAATGGATGAATGGATAAAGAAGATGTATATAGCACATCTTCTTTATCCATCTATATGTTCAGTTCGGTTCAGTAGCACAGTCATGTCCGACTCTTTGTGAGCCCATGGACTGCAGCATGCCAGGCCTCCCTGTCCATCACCAACTCCCAGAGCTTACTCAAACTCATGTACATCAAGTCAGTGATGCCATTCACCTTCTCATTCTCTGTCATCCCCTTCTTCTCCCACCTTCAATCTTTCCCAGCATCAGAGTCTTCTGCAATGAGTCAGTCCTTTGCATCAGGTGGCCAAAGTATTGGAGTTTCAGCTTCAGCATCAGTCCTTCCAATGATCACTCAGGACTGATCTCCTTAAGGTGGACTGGTTGGATCTCCTTGCAGTCCAAGGGACTCTCAAGAGTCTTCTCTAACGCCACAGTTCAGAAGCATGAATTCTTTGGTGCTCAGCTTTCTTTATGATCCAACTCTCACATCCACACATGACTACTGGAAAAACCATAGCTTTGACTAGATGGACCTTTGTTGAAAAAGTAATGTCTTTACTTTTTAATATGCTGTCTAGATTGGTCATAGTTTTTCTTCCAAGAAGCAAGAATCTTTTAATTTCATGAGTGCTGTCACCATCTACAGTGACCCCCCAAAATAAGGTCTGTCTCTGTTTCCATTGTTTCCCCATCTATTTCCCATGAAGTGATGGGACCGGATGCCATGATCTTCATTTTCTGAATGTTGAGTTTTAAGCCAATTTTTTCACTCTCCTCTTTCATTTTCATTAAGAGGCTCTTTAGTTCTTCTTCACTTTCTGCTATAAGGGTGGTGTCATCTGCATATCTGAGGTTATTAATATTTCTCCAGGCAATCTTGATTCCAACTTGTGCTTCATCCAGCCTGGCATTTTGTGTGATGCACTCTGCATATAAGTTAAATAAGCAGGGTGACAACATACAGCCTTGATGTATTCCTTTCCCTATTTGGAACCAGTCTGTTGTTCCATGTCGAGTTCTAACTGTTGCTTCCTGACCTGCATATAGGTTTCTCAAGAGGCAGGTCAGGTGGTCTGGTATTCCCATCTCTTTCAGAATTTTCCACAGTTCGTTGTGCTCCAACAGTCAAAGGCTTTGGAATAGTTAATAAAGCAGAAGTAGATGTTTTTCTGGAACTCTCTTGTTTTTTCAGTGATCCAGCTGATGTTGGCAGTTTGATCTCTGATTCCTCTGCCTTTTCTGAATTCAGCTTGAACATCTGAAAGTTCATGGTTCACATACTGATGACCCCTGGTGTGGAGAATTTTGAGTATTACTTTGCTAGTGTGTGAGATGAGTACAATTGTGTGGTAGTTTGAACATTCTTTGGTATTGCCTTTCTTTGGGATTGGAATGAAAACTGACCTTTTCCAATCCTGTGACCACTGCTGAGTTTTCCAAATTTGCTGGCACATTGAGTGCAGCACTTTTGCAGCACCATCTTTTAACATTTGAAAGAGCTCAACTGGAATTCCATCACCTCCACTAGCTTTGTTTATAGTGATGCTTCCTAAGACCCACTTGACTTCACATTCCAGGATGTCTGGATCACACCATCTAGGTGTGATCACACCATCATGGTTATCTGAGTCATTACAATCTTTTTTGTACAGTTCTTCTGTGTGTTCTTGCCACCTCTTCTTAATATCTTCTGCTTCTGTTAGGTCCATACCATTTCTGTCCTTTATTGTGCCCATCTTTACATGAAATGATCCCTTGGTATCTCTAATTTTCTTGAAGAGATCTCTAGTCTTTCCCATTCTATTATTTTCCTCTATTTCTTTGTACCGATCACTGAAGAAGGCTTTCTTATTTCTCCTTGCTATTCTTTGGAACTCTGCATTCAGATGCTTATATCTTTCCTTTTCTCCTTTGCCTTTCACTTATTTATTTTCTCAGCTATTTGTAAGGCCTCCTCAGACAACCATTTTGCCTTTTTGCATTTCTTTTTCTTGAAGATGGTCTTGATCACTGCCTTCTGTACAATGTCATGAACCTCTGTCCATAGTTCTTCAACACTCTATCAGATCTAATCCCTTGAAACTATTTCTCATTTCCACTGTATAGTCATAAGGGATTTGATTTAGGTCATACCTCAATGGTCTAGTGGTTTTCCCTACTTTCTTTAATTTAAGTCTGAATTTGGCAATAAGGAGTTCATGATCTGAGCCACAGTCAGTTCCTGGTCTTGTTTTTGCTGACTGTAGAGAGTGTCTCCATCTTTGGCTGCAAAGAATATAATCAATCTGATTTTGGTATTGACCATCTGGTGATGTCCATGTGAAGAGTCTTCTCTTGTGTTTTTGGAAGAGGGTGTTTGCTATGACCATTACATTCTCTTGGCAAAACTCTGTGAGCCTTTGACCTGTTTCATTTTGTAATTCAAGGTCAAATTTGCCTGTTACTCCAGTTATTTCTTGACTTTCTACTTTTGCATTCCAGTCTCCTATAATGAAAAGGATAACTTTTGGGGGTGTTAGTTCTAGAATGTTTTGTAGGTCTTCATAGAACCATTCAACTTCAGCTTCTCCAGCATTACTGGTCAGGGCATAGACTTGGATTAATGTGATACTGAATGGTTTTCCTTGGAAATGAACAGAGATCATTTTGTCGTTTTTGAGACTGCATCCAAGTACTGCATTTCAGACTCTTTTTGTTGACTATGACAGCTACTCCATTTCTTCTAAGGGATTCCTGCCCACAGTAGTAGACATAATGGTCATCTGAGTTAAATTCACCCATTCCAGTTCACTGATTCCTAAAATGTCGATGTCCACTTTTGCCATCTCCTGTTTCAGTCAGTTCAGTTCAGTCGCTCAGTTGTGTCTGTCTCTTTGAGACCCCAAAGACTGCAGCATGCCAGGCCTCCCTGTCCATCACCAACTCCCGGAGTTTACCCAAACTCATGCCCACCGAGTTGGTGATGCCATCCAACCATCTCATCCTCTGTCTTCCCCTTCTTCTCCGGCCTTCAATCTTTCCCAGCATCAGGGTCTTTTCAAATGAGTCAGGTGGCCAAAGTATTGGAGTTTTAGCTTCAACATCGGTCCTTCCAATCATCACTCAGGACTGATCTCCTTAAGGTGGACTGGTTGAATCTCCTTGCAGTCCAAGGGACTCTCAAGAGTATTCTCCAGCACCACAGTTCAAAAGCACCAATTCTTCAGTGCTCAGCTTTCTTTATAGTCCAACTCTCACATCCATAC
>NW_011495072.1:19132772-19133316 GCF_000754665.1 Bison bison bison | reverse complement strand
TGCTTTTTAATATGCTGTCTAGGTCAGTCATAACTTTCCTTCCAAGGAGTAAGCGTCTTTTAATTTAATGGCTGCACCCACCATCTGCAGTAATTTTGGAGCCCCCCAAAATAAAGTCAGCCACTGTTTCCACTGTTTTCCCATTTATTTTCCATGAAGTGATGGGACCGTATGTCATGATCTTAGTTTTTTGAAATGTTGAGCTTTAAGCCAGCTTTTTCACTCTCCTCTTTGACTTTCATCAAGAGGCTTTTAGTTCCTCTTCACTTTCTGCCATAAGGGTGGTGTCATCTGTGTACCTGAGGTTATTGATATTTCTCCCGGCAATCTTGATTCCAGCTTGTGCTTCATCCAGCCCAGCATTTCTCATGATGTACTCTGCATACAAGTTAAATAAGCAGGGTGACAATATACAGACTCAACATACTGTTTGTCCTATTTGGAACCAGTCTGTTGTTCCATATCCAGTTCTAAGAACCTATAATAGAGATGAATCTGTAAAAGAATGTGTGTGTGTGTGTGTGTGTGTGTGTATGTATATATA
>NW_011495072.1:19118522-19132630 GCF_000754665.1 Bison bison bison | reverse complement strand
CTCTCTCTCTGAATCACTTTGTCTTCAACCTAAAGCTAACACAACATTATAAATTAACTATACTTCAATTAAAAAAGTGATATGGGAATGGAAACAAAATACAAACTATATGTAGGTTTTAGTACAATCTGTGGCATCAGGCATCCACTAGAGTCTTGAAACGTATTCCCTACAGATAAGCAGGAACTATTGTAATTGAATCCAAGGACAAGGGGTCATCAGAATGTCTGATCTATTGGGTTGGATGACCTATTGGGATTACTGCAGGTTAGTTTAAAGCACAGATGACAACCTGGGCTGGCACCCCCCCACCCCCCAATCCCTGCTTTTCTTTTGGCTTGGTGAGTAAAGCTACTTAACAACCTAAAGGTTTCAGCTAAAGCCTATTTTATTATAGGGTAGTGTAAATGTGCTTTGCAAAATGAAAGAGAGATGGTTTGTGGTGAGAAAATCTAGAACAGTTGTAGCAGAAGGGTGAGGTAACCAGAGTAGCATATGAGGAAAAGCTGACAGCAGGCATAACAGGGGAATGGAGAGAAAACCACTTATAGAATGTAAGCAACTTCTTCCTTCCTCCAGGAAGTCATGGAAATATGGGGGAAGGGAGGAGAGCTCTTTTGTTTGGTTATTAAAGGAAAAGATGATCACAGAAAGCTAGAGGACTTGGGGTCATTTGATTACAGTAGCTAATGATTATATAATACTAATTGATCACAGTTTTCAGAAGCCTTCTAATGTAAATTTAGCCCCAAGTCAACAAAGACACTTCTTTTAAATATCTTCTGGGACATTTGTCTTCTGTCTTTTGGTGCTCTGGACCTGTGTCCATTTCTCAATATTTCTCTTAAGATATCATATTTAGACTGGAACTTAGTATTCCTAAGATGGATTTATTCAGGGAGAGAGCACATATGACTCCTCTTTTTCTGAGCTCTATATTTCTAGCTGTGCAAACTGAAATGGAATCAATTCTTTTTTCAACTTCTCATTTTACTACTGACTCATATTCATCTTAGGTTTAACCTAACTCCTAGTTTTTTGACACAGACTTATTTTCTACTCATATTTCTTTATCCCACAGTTGTAGAGTCTGTATTTTTTAAAACTAAATTTTATTATGCACATGTGGTCCATCTTAATTGTTTCTTGTAATGATTTATGTCCTAGAAAGATTTAGTAAGGTTGCAAAATGTATATGCTGTACTTATTTTTAATATTTTCAGTTTTATTGAGGTACAAGTGATAAACACAATGGTAAGATATTTAAACTATACACTGTGGTGATTTGATATATATATGTTGTTAATTCCTATCATCAAATTAATTAACACATTCATTACCTCTCATATTTGTCTTTTTTTTTTTTTTAGTGAGAACTTTTAAGTTCTACTCTTCTAGCAAATTTCAATTCTATTATACAGTGTTAGCAGCTATAATTACCTAGTTACCATGATATACATTAGATCTTCAGATCTTTTTCGTCTTATAGCTGAAAGTTCTTACCTTTTTACTAGCCTTTCTCTACTTCTCCCACCCACCCAGCCTCTGGCAACGACTTTTCTACTCTCTCTTTCTGAGGTTAACTTTTCCTTCTTAGCAGCCCACATATAAGTAATACCATGCAGTATTTATCTTTCTCTCTATGATTTATTTCACTTAGTAAAATGTCCTCAAATTCTGTCCAAATTGTTTCAAATGGCAGGATTTTTTCCTTCTCATGGCTTAATAATATTCCATTGTGGAAAATAAGTTCAAAGTGGATTAAAGACCTAAATGCTGGAACAGATACTATAAAACTCCCAGACGAAAACATAAGCCAACCAATCTTTGACATAAATTGCAGCAGTATCTTTTTGGATCTGTCTCCTAGAGTAATGAATATAAAAACAAAAATAGTCAAATGAGATCTAATTAAACTTAAAAGCTTTTGCATAGAAAAGAAAACCATAAAACAAAAATACAACCTACAGAATGGGAGAAAATATTTGCAAATGATGCAACTGACAAGGAATTAAACCCCAAAATATACAAACAGCTTATACAGCTCATTATATAAAAAAAAAAAGTCATTCAATCAGCTGTACATTTATACAACCATATAACATCTGGTTCTCATATCTCTCTTATTCATCCAGAAATTCTAAAGAAGAGAGCAGACTCCATAATTAACAGAACTTCATGTCACATATTCTAAAATTTGAAATCTCAAGTAACACAGAGATGCAATGCTTTATTCAAATGGGAAAACACTGTAAGGGTCTTCAGTAGTTTACAAATGCCATGACGTCTTTCAAACTGATGTTATTAGCATCTTTTTTAAAATATTTTTTTTGATGTTTGCCACGTTAGGAGTTGAAGATTCTTTTTCTTCTTTTCTCTAAGTAACTAGAGGTTTCACTTTTCCTACCTGAGTGTTGTGAGTTCTTTTCTTTCTTACCTAAGTGTCATGAGGTCCTTTCTTCCCCTCTGTTTTCAAGACAGTTCTTAGAAGATGATTTAGATTGTGTTTTCATTAAAGTTAGTCTATAATTTAATGTGTTAAGAGCTAAGGCATGGTATTTGCTGAGCTTCTCCCTCAAAGTTGCCTTTTTCATTTTAAATTTCATGTAAGCCTTCAGTTAATGACAGCCTTATTTTTAAAAATTTTTAAAAATTTAAGGCTCCTCCCTCCCCACCATAATTCTAGACTAAGAAAGCATTCTGACTTACTTAGCATAAATTTAATATAAGCATAATTTACACATTATTAGATTATATAAATAGCATACAAACTTGGTCTTATTCTAGAAGGTTACTATAAATGCTAAATAAACATAGCTTTAGTCTATAAAACTATCAAAGTCTCAGTTGTATATATATATCACTATCTCCTTGTATTAGTATTTTCATTTATGGTCAAATTAATTCTGGTTAGCTTAAATTGGAAGGAATTTATTACAGAGTATTTGTTGGCTCAGAGGATTTCTGAGTGTGCACAGGATCCAGGTTGTATTCACAGATGGGTGACACAGATAGAAGAAATGCCCAAACACATCACCGCTCTGTTTGAAAGAAGTCCAGAAACTGTACTGCTGCCCTCTGTTCTTCTATACTCCTATTCACCAAACCTCCTCAAGGGCTGCTCTTGAAATTCTAGGCCTTCCTTGATCCTGTTTATTAGATCTGTGCAGCCCCTGCTCACAATCTTGTCTCCACTATCAAAGTCTCATAAGTGAATCTGTTAGGGGAATGTAGTCAAATGTATAAGCTAGCTACAAGGAACTTGGGAAAAGTAGACAATGTTCCGACCTCTGGTGAACAAGGAGATATACTGTAAGGCTTCCAGAGTGGCCCTGAGGGAGTCAATCTGTGGCGTCTGCTGCAGTCACCCTTAGGCAACCTCACACGCATATTCTTCTGCCCAGATTTAAACTTCCTCATAACAGTGGGAGCCAGCAGCATTGTTCATACTAAAGGAACATAATATAAAATAGCTATTCTTTTCAGAATTAGGTTTAAAATTTCATCATTACCCATCTAAGTGATGTTCACAACTCCTTTAGTACAGTCACTATTCTGTATTAATATACAAATAAGAGTCATAAGGTTTATTA
This sequence comes from Bison bison bison, assembly GCF_000754665.1. Taxonomy (NCBI): domain Eukaryota; kingdom Metazoa; phylum Chordata; class Mammalia; order Artiodactyla; family Bovidae; genus Bison; species Bison bison. Next base: position 19,129,037 of record NW_011495072.1, on the reverse strand, counting down.
TCACTACCTCATCTTATATAAAATAGTAGGGGAAATTGAAAGGAAAAAAATAGCTAATGGTAAGGGGAGTGAAATTCCTTATTCTTAATTCCACCTTTCCCTTGTCCATTATCTAATTTCTTTGTTCTCAGACAGCCCTTCTAGGGCTGAGAGGGCCTCCCTGTATCGAATTGCTATTGTTCTTCCGAAATTTATCACTGGGTAAGGTGGAACCAGCAGGCAGTTTGGAAAAGCCCATTGGTTCCAAACTCTACTCCTCCTGTCCCCACTACACAGTAGCATCCCTATTTTCTCTTGATAATCAGCATTCATTTTCCTAACCAACATGGTAATTTTCCACCAAACTAAGGACATCAGGAGAAAAGACTGGTCAAATTGAAGTCTTGATGTAGAATTCAGTGGAATCAATATGTGGCTGTTACATGAAGAGCTGAAATTGTCAGCAAGTAGAATCAAATATTGTCATATTCTCTGAACTTACCTGAGTAAATTTCTAGCAAATGATCACAAGGGAATTCATTTCTCTGAATACCTCATGGAAACTTTGTGTGTGTGTATTGTTGTTAAGTCACTAAGTCGTATCCTACTCTCAGTAGACTCTATTTTATATATATAATCTATAATCTCTTCTAATTGTCTTCCAATTGCTGCTAGCTAGGAAGTTTATAGTGATGTTGTTTTGTTTTTCCTCTCTATCTCCAAGTGATCTCTATGATTCTTTTCTCAAGTTTGTGAATCTATATGCAGATTTCACTTCTAACAAGGTATCTGTTCTGTGCATGCATGCTCAAGCTGTGTCCAACTCTTTGTAACCCCATGGGTAGTCTGCCAGGCTCCTCTGTCCACGAGATTTACCAGGCAAGAATACTGGAGCAGGTTGCCATTTCCTCCTCCAGGGGATCTTCCTGACCCAGGGACAGAACCCATGTTTCCTGAGTCTTCTGCATTGGTAGATGGATTCTTTACCACTGAGAAGCCTCTAGTAAGGTATCAGTTCAGTTCAGTTCAGTCGCGCAGTCGTGTCCGACTCTGCGACCCCATGAATCACAGCATGCCAGGCCTCCCTGTCCATCACCAACTCCCGGAATTCACTCAGACTCACATCCATCGAGTCAGTGATGCCATCCAGCCATCTCATCCTCTGTCGTCCCCTTCTCCTCCTGCCCTCAATCCCTCCCAGCATCAGAGTCTTTTCCAATGAGTCAACTCTTCCCATGAGGTGGCCAAAGTACTGGAGTTTCAGCTTTAGCATCATTCCTTCCAAAGAAATCCCAGGGCTGAGCTCCTTCAGAATGGACCTGTTGGATCTCCTTGCAGTCCAAGGGACTCGCAAGAGTCTTCTCCAACACCACAGTTCAAAAGCATCAATTCATCGGCGCTCAGCTTTCTTCACAGCCCAACTCTCACATCCATACATGACCACTGGAAAAACCATAGCCTTGACTAGACGGACCTTTGTTGGCAAAGTAATGTCTCTGCTTTTCAAGCACACCAGTGTAGTGCTTGGTAAATAATAGTTGATCCATACATAGTGAACATTGGTTTTTAATACTAACTTCAAACTAGATTCAGCTGGAGAGAAGCAAAGAACCCCTGCCTCTCCACCTCCACCACAAAAAATAAAAAACCAAAAACCCCTAAAAAAACAAAACCTCTAAAACAAGGAGAAATAAAACTCATATTTGGACTCTGCTCAAGACCCATTACATCAGAAACTCTTTGAATGGGGCTTAGGCATTAGAATTTTTTTAAAGACAGCCTATGTCATTTTAATGTGCAACTAGACTTGAGACACACTTTAAAATAATAGTCCAGGAAAGAGGCCCCAAAGTTTCTCATTCTCTGCTTTTACTTAGAGCAGCTCAGTTAGTTAACACTAAACCTTACAAGCACATGTACACACTTTATTATGTATACTTAATATTCCCTTTGACCAGAGATAATTTTTAAAATAGAGATAAATAGAAAAAAACAATGATCACTCATGATCCCCTCACACAGAGGCCATACTGTAGACATACTGATTTGTCTCCTTGTTGATAAACACCTACACCAATAATTAGGATCATGATACATAATTTCATCCTGCTTTTTGCCCTTAGCATTTTATTTTGAGTTGTTCTTCAGGTAATTAAATGCTTTTTGAAAAGAGGAGTTTTAGAGACCACATAATAGTCTACTGTGTGGCTGAACCAAAATGTGTTTGATAATTATGGGAAGTTTAAAGTAAAGAGAACAGTGAATGAACCACCATGCACTCATTATGGGACTCAAACTTCCCTCTCCTGATTTAATAGCTCGTTATGATTTATGTCCTTCTCATAGGTACAAGGGAGTAGTTGCAAGGCTGTCAGCCCTAAATGATCATTTTAGTTTGTTCTTAGAACCACTTCCTGTCAGTGGCCACCAAGGATGTTCATATATGGTCTAGCCCTCAGATGAAGTCTGGTTCTTTGATGCAGGCTCTTTGATACAGCTTCAAAGCATCTTTGGCTGCCCACCCCCTGCCCCCAAATGTTGGACTCAGCATATCTTAATGTATTCATGTATGAAGGTCTAAATCTGTGTTATATAATATTACCCATTAGTTAATTATATGGGAAATTTAGATTGTATGTCATCGGTAGCTTTCTTTTAAAATTATTGTTATGACTTCATAGTTTTTAACTATGAGTCTTTACCTGCAAGCTTTACAAGCTCATGTATTTTTAAAAATAGCTGCATTGATAGATGAATGAGAATACAATGAAATGCACATATTTTAAGTTGTATCACATGATAAAACTTGAAATATTTATATAGCTATGGTCTGAATGTTTATGTCCCCCAAGAGTCATGTGTTGAAATCTTAATCCTGCAGGGTGTGTTAGAAGGTGGAACCTTTAAGAGGTGATTAGGTCATGAGGGTAGAGACCTCACAAATGGAATTAGTGGCTTTATAAAAGAAGTTTCAGAAAGATTCCTTGCTCCTTGTACCATATGAGGACACAGGAAAAGTCATCAGCTATGTACCAGGAAGAGGGTCTTATCAGATACTATGTCTGTCAGTACCTTGATTTGGGCTCCCCAGCCTCCAGAACCATAAGAAATAACTTTCTGTTGTTTATAAATCACCCAGTCTATGGTATTCTGCTAACGCAGCCTGAACAGACTCAGACTAAGACGAGGATGGAAAGAAGACAATTTGGAGAAGCACAGAGGAAGTGAGCTGGGAAGAGCATGATGCATGAGGTCAGGGTGTGTGTGCATGCTATGTCACTTCTGTCATGTCTGACTCTGCAACCCTATGGACTGTAGCCTCCTCTGTCCATAGGATTCTCCAGTCAAGAATACTAGAGTGGGTTGCCATATCCTCCTCCAGGGGATCATCCCAATCCAGGGTTGAACTAGTATCTCTTACATCTCTCAAATTGGCAGGCAGTTTCTTTAGCACTAGTCCCACCACTTGGGTTCAAATCTCAGCTCTTCTGCTTGTGATACTTATGATCTTGGACAACTGGCTAACCTACTTGGGCTTCGGTTTCCTCAGCCATAAAATAGGTATTGCTAATATTTGCATTCTCTCTTCCTCCAGTTTTCTTTACTTGATTTACCTTTAATCATATTTGAAAGCACATCTCAAACACTGCCTCTTTCAAGAAGCTTCCTCTGACCTCTGCAGACTTTGTTAAGTGCCCTTCATCAGTATGCCTTTGATCCTCTGTGCTTTGTGTTAATTCCACATCTTATATCTCTATCCTTTAAATGGTAAGCTCTTTGAATGCAATTATTGTGTCTTATTCATCTGAATCCCCAGTGTCTGGAACTATTCCTAGATCAGCAGATGCTTGGTAATTGTTCTCTCAAAAAACAAACCAAGGCAAAGTGAATTAATAAGCAAACTGAATTCAACTTCTGGATGGTAGGTTGATATCAGTTCAGTTCAGTCACTCAGTCATGTCCAACTCTTTGTGACCCCATGAATCGCAGCATGCCAGACCTCCCTGTCCATCACCAACTCCTGGAGTCCACCCAAACCCATGTCCATCGAATCAGTGATGCCATCCAACCATCTCATCCTCTGTCGTCCCCTTCTCCTCCTGCCCCCAATCCCTCTCAGCATCAGAGTGTTTTCCAATGAGTCAACTCTTAGCATGAGGTGGCCAAAGTATTGGAGTTTCAGCTTCAGCATCAGCCCTTCCAAAGAACACCCAGGACTGATCTCCTTTAGGATGGATTTAAACCTGGCCAATTAGCAAAATCACTTGGATATATTTTTTGCCCAGCTTTATTGAAATTTAATTGACATACTGTGTAAGTTTAAGGTGTATGATTTGGTTTAATACAGTTATATATTGCAAATGACTACCACTATAGGTTAGCTAAACCTCCATCATGTCACAAAATTACCATTTCTTCCTTGTGGTGAGAACATTTGAAGTCTACTCTCTGAACAACTTGGAAGTATACAGTGCATTCTTGCTAAATGTGATTACAGTGATGGGCATTAGATACACCAGAATTTATTCATCTTCCAACTGGAAGTTTGTACTCATCAACATTTCTCTCACCCTGTCAGCCCATGGTAACCATCATTCTGTTCTTTGTTTCTACAAGTTCAGTGTTTTCAGATTCCACATATAATCAGATTCCACATGTAATTCCACAAAGATACCATATAGTATTTATCGTCCTCTGTCTGACAGTTCACTTAGCATAATACCCTCATGTTCCCTCCATATTGTCACAAATAGCAGGATTTCCTTCTTTCTCATGGGTGAATAATATTCCATTGCATGATATCCATTCATCTTTGACAGACATTTAGGTTATTTTCATATCTTGGCAATTGCAACTAATGCTGCAGTAAAAGTGGGATTTCAGATATTCTTTGTTATTCTGTTTTCATTTCCTTTGGATATGTAAGCCTGTGCTCATGCCTAGTCACTCAGTTGTGTCTGACTCTGTGTGACTCCATGGATGGTAACCCACCAGGTTTCTCTGTCCGTGGAATTTTCCAGGCAAGAATACTAGAGCAGGTTGCCATGTCTTTCTAGAGGGGATCTTTCTGACCCAGGGATCAAATTGTGTCTCCTGCATTATAGGCAGATTCTTCACCACTGAGCCACTTTGGAAGTCCATATTTAAGCCTAGAGATATTTTAAAAGAGAAAAACTATTTGACTAATACTTAAGGATTTTGATTTAGTAGGTGTATTAGTCTACTGAAAGTAAAGTGAAAGTTGCTCAGTTGTGTCCAACTCTTTGTGACCCCACGGCCTGTAGTCCATGGAATTCTCCAGGCCAGAGTACTGGAGTGGGTAGCCTTTCCCTTCTCCATAGGATCTTAGTCTGTTATGGCTACTCTAACCACAAAGTACCACAGACTGGGTGGCTTAAGCAACAGAAATTAATTTTCTCATGATCTGGGGGGGCTAAGAGTCTGAGATCAAAGTATCTGCAGGGTTGATTCTTTCTGAGGTCTTTCTCATTGGCTTGTAGATAGCCATCTTCTTCCACTGTTTTCACATCAACTTTGCTCTCTACCTCTCTGTGTCCTAATCTCCACTTACAAGAACACCAGTCATGTTCTGGTTTAGGGCTCACCTTAATGTCCTATATCTCATTACTCACTTCTTTGAAGCCCATATCTCCCAAAACAGCGCATATTGAGGTAGTGATGGTTAGGAACTCAACACATGAATTTCAGGGGGCATAGAGCAGCCTAAAATAGCATTTCTGGGATAGTGCCTAGGAAGCTCCATAAATAATTCTGAAGATTAGTCCAGTTTGGATAGTGTGGACCTAAATCTCTTTTAACATTTCTGATTCTATTAAGGGTGACATGTTTTAAATATTTATGTATTTGGCTGCATCAGGTCTTGGTTGCAGCATGAGGGATCTTCCACTGTGGTACATGGATGCTCTAGTGTGGCACACAAGCTCCAGAGTGTGCAAGCTCAGTAGTTGGAGTGCTTGGACTTAGTTATTCCATGGCATATGGAATCTTAATTCCCCGACCAGGTATTGAACCCACATGCCCTGCATTACAACACGGATTCTTAACCACAGGACAACCAGGGAAGTCCCCCAAATAGCATGTTTTAAATTAATAATCAAGTGTGCTTTACAAACATGCAAGTGAATACTTGAGAGTTTACCTCTTTGAAAGTTCTCCAGAAAAAGCAAAAGGATAAAGTAACTAATAAAAACTAAAAGTAGGAACAAGAATTAGTGGACCTAAAGCAGGATTCAGTAAAAACAAAGTGTAATCCCCTGATAAGAAGATCAGAGATTGGCTCTAGGACCTCACCCCAAAATGTAGGTGGGGTATGTTTCTTCTCTTTAATGTGAGGAAGAGAAGTTATAAAGTAGATGCCTCTTGCTATTTAGGGTTTTCCTCAGTTCTGTGTTTAGTGTGTTTTGTACCATGTAAATTACAGTATCTTAACTCTTGTTCATTTTGTGAAAGTATAAACTATCTTTTAAAAAAATAACATGTTTTACTTCTCTTGAAGCTATGAAAACCAACATTGGTGTTCTATTTCTTCATTATTTTGATATTCAGGTTAGGGCAAAATATACACATGAAAATTTTACCTATTTATTTAGTCTATAATAGTTATTACTATTTAATCTATATGTACTATTATTTTTGACAAATCTTTGCTGGAAGGCCAAACCTATTTATACTTTTTGAGATTATTGAATGCCAACCAAATGATATGTATCTGAAAAGCTTATTTTCTCAACTGTTATTTATTTGTTTTGTCACATGAGAATGATATATGGGCTTGTGTTGTTCCCAGAATCACACATCAAGCCCAGCTATTCATAAGGAAAGAGGACTCTGCGTCCTTTACTAGAATAGCTGAACCATTATCCTTCCACATCAGCTTTGTTAGAGAGGCTTTTTTTTTTTTTTTAATTGATGAAATCTAATAAGTGTTTGCTTTCTCCATTGCTTATTCAAAGTCATTGAATATTGTAATTTCTTTCTATTAATCAGCGTTATACCTACATGCATGCTGAATGAACAATGGAAAGGATTAAATGAGGCATGATGTTTACTCTGATGCTTTTGGTGGGAATGTTCATCTTAGGAAGAAATGAACTGAAACCTAAAGCATTCTCCCAAGGAACACCTATTATGCATTCAACTAAATTTGCTTTTTAGTTTTCTTTTCCCTTAAGAGAGAGGGTTTCCTCCACCCCTTTGGTCAATCTAGTATGGCCCAGGGGTAATGACAAATCTAATAGATGCTGTAAACCACTACTTTTAATGCACAGTGTAATTGAGTCAGAATATAGTGTCTATACTGATGACATTATGATTGGAAATTATGATTAGAAAGATCCAGATAATGCTGAATTCTATTATATTAAGCCACAGGATTATATAATTTTCCTTCTTGCAGCCTGTCCTTTCTTTTCTTTTGAATTATGCAGTGTTGTCTTAAATGGTTTAGTACTTCTTTATAACAGAATTCAAAAAACTGCTGAGAGAATTTAACATTTTTGGTAAAACAGATGCAAGCTCAATTTCTCAACTGTCAACAGACAATTTCTTTCCATAGCTTTTATCAAAAAGTGCCTGTTTAAGTAGCACCCTATAGCAACCTTCCTAGACAGCTGAAATGCGGTGGTGTGAGAGTGGTCCAATGCCCTGTACAAGGAAAGATCATTACCCTAATTGCTATGTGGTGTTTAGAAGATGTATTTTCACTTTTCACATTGTCAAGGGCACAAGGTGAGAAAACACTTTATGGATGGTAGTGAGGAGTGGGAGTTACTCTTAAAAATAATGAATGCCTCCATAACTCAGACCTAGTGAGGTGTGAGTGAAATATGTTGTTTTCTTCCTTTGTGAATAAAGATCATCAATTACTGCTATGGACTAGGACACCTTTATTTGTGACCTAAAGCCATCCAAAATGTAATACTCTAAAACTGTTGGTTTCACCATCTGTCTACTGGGGTATTTGTAATTTGTTTGAAAGGCATTCACTATAACTGTACATGTAATAAATAAAAATAATTTTGTGTTGATGCCATTACTAATAATGTTACAAGTTACCATTTCCTAAGAAGTTCTTTGCTGGTCATTTTGTATATAGTTAAATATAATTCTCATGTGATAGAGTTGAACAAATTTAAGAAACTTGCTAAATGGACAACAGCTAGCAAGTGGCAGAATCAGGATTTGAACCCTGGTCTTTTCAAAGGCATGATGCTTTATGACACCCCTAGTGACTCTTTTAAATTATCTATTTTAAGGAAAAACAAACATGATTACCAGTAATTTTAATTTAGAGAGTAATCAATTTACCTAAGTGATTAGAGCAGGACTAAAATGGGTTATCAGAGAAGGCAATGGCACCCCACTCCAGTACTCTTGCTTGGAAAATCCCATGGACTGAGGAGCCTGGTAGGCTGCAGTCCATGGGGTCGCTGAGAGTCAGGCACGACTGAGCGACTTCACTTTCACTTTTCACTTTCATGCATTGGAGAAGGAAATGGCAACCCACTCCAGTGTTCTTGCCTGGAGAATCCCAGGGATAGGGGAGTCTGGTGGGCTGCCGTCTACGGGATCTCACAGAGTCGGACACGACTGAAGCGACTTAGCATAGCATAGCAAAATGGGTTATATGATTTTGCCTGGATGATGGATCTGAGTGGCATAAGTAGTTATGGTTTCCATTGCTGCTAAGTCGCTTCAGTCGTGTCCGACTCTGTGAGATCCCGTAGACGGCAGCCCACCAGACTCCCCCATCCCTGGGATTCTCCAGGCAAGAACACTGGAGTGGGTTGCCATTTCCTTCTCCAATGCATGAAAGTGAAAAGTGAAAGTGAAGTCGCTCAGTCGTGCCTGACTCTCAGCGACCCCATGGACTGCAGCCTACAAGGCTCCTCCATCCATGGGATTTTCCAGGCAAGAGTTCTGGAGTGGGGTGCCATTGCCTTCCATTACAGGTAGCAAAAGTAGAGTTATATTAAATTAAATGATCTGCAAGCTTATCTAGGGGTGACTAGTTGATTATGGGGTCCCTGGGATTGAAATAGGTAGCCTACTAAAGTCTCACTTGAATTGGAAAACCTAAAACAAACAAAAAAACATTTTAAGTCTGGTACAAAGAGGCTTGTCTTAGACTCCCATGATGGAGAGTCATAGGAATTTTTCAATTCCCAAAACTAAGTCAATTAACAGAACTAGGCACTCTTTAAAAAAAAAGGCAGAAAAAGAGGAAGGTATGATGTACTTGAGGAAAGTTTCTGTGATAATGTCATAGGATTTTGCTTAAATCTTACACTCAACTTTGCCAAGGTTGCATTCACGTATAGAGTAACTGTGTCCGGTGAGTTGAACACAGACATAAAGCCAAAACGAATCAATAGAAACCTCACTTAACTTACTTGCTTGGTCATTCAGAAGGCATATTGGTTTTAAAAAGTTGACGTAATTTCAGTAGCTTATTCAGAGAGTGACAAATTTTCAGTTGATGCTCCAAATGTTATCTCTTTATTGGAACAAATTAACATTGTCTGTGACATCTCCTACATAGCTCTTGATTTTTATCTATTTCAATATTTTTGTGAAAAAAAGAAGCAGTTTTCTTTTACCTTACAAGGAGAGCAATTCATTTTCCTCATCTTATCTCAGGCTTTTGTTAATTTTTCAGATTCAAGAAATAAAATATAGCCTTCAGGCACCCTGATTTTCTATTTCACAGGATACCATATATTCTATTACCTTGATGCAATCATGCTGAGAGGACTAGGAGATCAGGGACTATCAGATATTCTAGTGCCTTGGTGTGCAGTGTCAGAGGGAGGCAGATGAAAGAGCAAAAAGAAACGGGGGCCTCCAGCTCCATTTACCTTTTAACGGACCTACTACTAAGAGACCTGCTAAGATACCCCTTTCAAAGTAAAAGAAGTTGTGCCCTTAATGTAAGATATTACTGGTAAAATGGCACAAGTTTGGTGGGCCCATTTATATTGGAGAAATTTCTATCAGATTTGAGCCTCTGAATAATTCACTCTATTACCCCAAATGCCAGATTTGAGAGGGCCCTACAACAAACTGTGGGAAATTCTGAAAGAGATGGGAATACCAGACCACCTGACCTGCCTCTTGAGAAATCTGTATACAGGTCAGGAAGCAACAGTTACAACTGGACATGGAACAACAGACTGGTTCCAAAGAGGAAAAGGAGTACGTCAAGGCTGTATAATGTCACCCTGCTTATTTAACTTCTATGCAGAGTACATCATGAGAAACGCTGGGCTGGAAGAAGCACAAGCTGGAATCAAGATTGCTGGGAGAAATATCAATAACCTCAGTTATGCAGATGACGCCACCCTTATGGCAGAAAGTGAAGAGGAACTCAAAAGCCTCTTGATGAAAGTGAAAGTGGAGAGTGGAAACGTTGGCTTCAAGCTCAACATTCAGAAAACGAAGATCATGGCATCTGGTCTCATCACTTCATGGGAAATAGATGGAGAAACAGTGGAAACAGTGTCAGACTTTATTTTT
>NW_011495072.1:19116616-19118127 GCF_000754665.1 Bison bison bison | reverse complement strand
GTGATGGACAGGGAGGCCTGGCATGCTGCGATTCATGGGGTCGCAAAGAATCGGACACAACTGAGTGACTGAACTGAACTGAACTGACACTAAGGGAAGCCTCCCAGCAGAACGAAGCTATAGTATAATTTATTTTGCTGTTTAGTTCTTATGACTTAGTGGATACAGTGGAATTCAAAGTGTGTGTAGCCCATTAGGGTGCTTAACAGTGTTAATCACTGTTAGGAGAATTACAACAGAGACTCCTGGAGATTTGGAACAAAACTATGCCTTCTTTGACAAATAACTATTCTTTCTCTCTCTCTTTTAAAAAAATATTTATTTATTTGTTTGGTGTGCAGGATCTTTTATTTGCAGCATGTGAAATTTGAATTGCAGCATATGGCATCTAGGTCCCTGACCAGGGTTCGAGCTCTGGCCCCTTGCATTGGGCGTGCAGAGTCTTAGACACTGGACTGCCAGGGAAATCCCTTTATTCTTATTAATAGCTTCTAGTAGAGTTTAAGGGCTTCCCTGGTGACTCAGACAGCAAAGAATCTGCCTGCAATGCAAAAGACCTGGGTTCGATCCCTGGGTTGGGAAGATCGCCTGGAGGAAGGCATGGCAACCCACTCGGGCATTCCTGCTTGGAGAATCCCCATGGACAGAGGAGCCTGGTGGGCTACGGTCCAAGTGGTTGCAAACGATCAGACATGACTGAACAACTAAGCACAGTAGAGTTTAAACAATTGGCTATTGGCCATACATGAGCTGTACCTTATCATGAATCTGGATAACTTGGTGAGCCAAACTACCAAGAAGAAAAATTCAGCATGCCAATAGTACTTTATTCAAGTGATTATTAAAATCTCTCACTTTATGAAAGACAGAAATGCTTTCCTACTTTCCATTAGATTTAAAATACAGGTTGGAGAGAACCGGCCTGGGAGTCAGTTCAGAGGAGAGTGACGTGAATAGGTCACATGCAGAGAATTAATTCTTATGGAAACAAAGAAGAGACAGCGAGCTTTCAAAAGTCACACACACACACATTGTGAGGGTCCAGTTCCACGCTCTCCATGGGCAGTGCAAACTGTAGGGCTGCGGGGGTGACAGTGGAGCCTTACTGGAGCATTCAGGCTGTATATAGTTGGATTATTCTTCCTGGCTATATAGTCTGCAGGCCAGATATCTCTAGCCTTCCTTCATAATTTAAGAGTGGCCTCGTAACCTTTAATATATTCTTCTTCTGTATATATTGGATGGAATGGGTTCTGTTTCTTACAGCTAAAAATGATTCCTGATACATGGATATTTGCAGTAACCAAAGAGAGGAATGTAGGCAATGATCTGGTCAGTCACAGAGAAGAAGTGATTATATATTAGCATATATATATATATGCTGCCACTAAGTCACTTCAGTCGTGTCCGACTCTGTGCGACCCCATAGACGGCAGCCCACCAGGCTTCTCCGTCCATGGGATTCTCCAGGCAAGAACACTGGAGTGGGTTGCCATTTCCTTCTCCAATGC
>NW_011495072.1:19108940-19116485 GCF_000754665.1 Bison bison bison | reverse complement strand
AAACAACCCACTCAGTTTTAAAAAGATAGAGCAATCTCACCCAAGTCTGAACTCATGCAATTAAAACTATTTCTTCCTCAGCCATAAGATATACAAATCTGTGCAGTTTAAGAAAATCTCATACACAAACTCTTAATTTACAAAACAGATAAATTAAAAATCTCCCTTTTTTAGTTTACCAAAAGATTTATTATATCAAAGAATTAACTGTGTATTTTACCTAAACTGGTCAGTTCCCCATTTACTTACTACATTGTCATTTATTAAAGAATTCTGTTTTTAAAGAGTTCTTCAAGACCATGTCTACTGCATAAATAGAGAATTGCTTTTTTTTAAGCACAAAAATTTGAATGGTTGGTTGGGAAGTTGTGAGATCACCAGTCCCCACAGACTAACAAACGATTCTAACCATCACTTTCAAAATTGAAATGCTTTTTAAAATATTAACATTACGAAGAATGTATACCATTGAGGAATATGTTTATTATTTAAGGCTTTTAAATTAAGACAATAAAACACATATCTAACTAATAAGTTCACCAGTACAAAACATCATGCCTCTCAATTTCTGAATGTTTTGGCATTAATGTGGCTAGCTATTGATTGTGTAGAATCACCATAATCCATTTTTCTAGTTATTTTTCAGTTATAAATTTAAAAAATCTTTTTTGGGAGGACTTATGATACTATACTGGAGAAGGCAATGGCACCCCACTCCAGTACTCTTGCCAGGAGAATCCCAGGGATGGGGGAGCCTGGTGGGCTGCCGTTCATGGGGTCGCACAGAGTCGGACACGACTGAAGCGACTTAGCAGCAGCAGCAGCAGCATGATACTATACAGGTAGCTTTTACAGTGATGATGGTGCAGTAATTGTGCCTGCATCAGACATGTGTGTGTGTCATACTGTGTGGCTCCACGCTTATAAATACCCCTAAATCCCCTTTAGGTTCACAAGTTCACAGTGGATGTTGAACACCTATTAGATATTTAAGAGCATCATAAAAAGACTATTTCTGGAGGGTTGTGCTTATGCTTGGAATAGATCTCCTTCCTAGCAAGTCAAAAGCCCACTAAAAGGATTTGGTCTCGGCCTCTGTTAGATGTTTGCTTTCCTATTAGAGAGCTCATCTTATAGCTGTAACATGGGTAGTTGTCTCTTTAATTACTAGGAACTTGACTTTATAAGAACTTCAGGAGCAGAACTTGGTGAATAATATTTAACCTGATGATAAATATTCATCAGTTTTCACATTGAAAAGATTTAGTTTTTTCAAGATAGCTGAAAAAATATGTTAGAGCTGTATCTTTTAAAGCTTTTCAAGACATACTAGATTTCAGATTATGTAATAAGCTCTGCTATTTAAGTTCTGTCTTTCAAGTAAAGCACTGGATCTTATAAAGCCCAGGAATATTCTTTTTTCATAAATGGGATCTCATGAAATTTTGGCTCAAATATTTGTGTATGTGTGCTCAGTCACTCAGTATGTCTGTCAGGCTCCTCTGTTCATGGAATTTTCCAGGCAAGAATATTGGAGAAGGTTGCCAGTTCCTACTCCATGGAATATTCTGGAACCAGGGATTCAACCGTGCCTCTTATGTCTCTTGCACTTGCAGGCAGATTCTTTACCACTGAGCCACCTGGGAAGCTCAAATATTTGTAGGCTGTACTTTACAGAGTTTTACTGTATCAGAACAGTGATAGTAAATGGCTTGCTGGATATATTCAGTTATTAGTATTCTCAATATCACTTAAACCTTCAAATCCTAACCCTTAGTTGATTGTTTCCTAAATGGCTTTAATTAACTAGCTTTCTCAACTAACCAAAGGTTAGTGGAAAATTTTAAGGAAGAGCTCAAGTACAAATATTGGGTTTCATTGGTGTGGAAAAACTGGAACTGGGATTATCAAATGTATTTAGTCTGATTTTGATGATAGGAAAAGCTGAAGATTAGTAGTTTTGTCTTCATGCCATTTGATCTGGCCAAAGAGCAATGTACTTGAGACTGAAAGGTTTCATATTTTGTAGATATGGATGTGGTTATGGTAACTACTCAATTATCCTAGTACATATATGTCATTTTACCTCTCAGATGATCAGAAACAAGATGTGTTTCATTTATATACTCCATGATATTTCCATGAATAAAATGCTGTAGGTGTTTTCTAATGGTACAAACCATCTATGTATCTGGTTTAGATTCTTCATAAGCCTCTGCGATCAACTCCACATGAACTTATGCTTGCAAAGGAAGGATGTCAAAGTTCCCAGAGCTGAAACCATTCACATCAGGTGACCAAAATACTGGAGCTTCAACTTCAGCATCATTCCTTCCAATGAGTAGTCCAGGTTGATTTCCCTTAGGGTTGACTGGTTTGATCTCTTTGCTATCCAAGGGACTCTCAGGAGTCTTCTCCAGCACCACGGTTCAAAGGCATAGATTCTCTGGCACTCTGCCTTCTTCTCTGCCTCCCTTTAAGATACAGATCAGGAAATATATCTTTTAGCATATATCCTCTGGTGTGCCTGACTTAATTAAGTGCCCCTTCTTTGCGTATCTATGGAACCCTGTGTACAGACTTACCATTGCGTTACCTTAATATCATATGCTTACATATTTGTCTTGCCTTGTACCCTTTCCCAACTTCTATTTCTGAACCAAGTCTAACTCATGGTAGCTGCTCAATAAGTGTTTACCAAAGTGAATTAAACATTTCTTCCCTTCCTCTGCTTTGTTCATCTACCTTCCTTTTTCCTCATTCTTTGTGCTCCTGGTTGCTGATTGGTCTATTTGTGTTGACTCTACCTTACTGTATAAAGCTCCAACTTTATGTGTATCTCCTCCCTTCGCATCTCTCTCTCAGTGTGATGACTTCAGTACAACTACGCACTCTTATAGTCAGATGAAGAATATTGGAACAGTTTTGATTTTGGAATGTTTTCGTAAATGAAAAATGTAGATCAAGACCGCCTTAAAGGCTAACTCCTTTAATCTGCTTAAAGAAGCTTGTCCTGTCTTTTAATTGCTAATGACCTGTCCTTTTAGGGTCCTCACAGGCAGCCTGAGGCAATCTATATAAAGATGAGATCATATATTGGAAGGATCTATGGGAAGTCTTTTGAAATTAGAAAGTTCTTGTTCTCGACCTAGGAGTCATGTTGTATTCGCTTTAACAAATGTGAAAATAAAGACCTAACAATTGCCATAAAAAGTTTAGGTTTAAGATATGTAGTTAGCCTGTGTTTCCTGTGAAATCAGAACCTGGTTTGAATGAAAGAGGACTTCTGATTTTGAAATGGTTATTATACATGACATGTTCATTGTCAGCCACATATCCCTCTCAATCTGTGCCTTAAAGCCTAATATTTTGTAAAATTTTAGAATTTTGTAAAATTTGTATAACAAACTCAGATTTTTAAAGTTTACCTTTGTGAGTTTTTTCTTCTCCAACCACCCCCATCTGCACAAATTTTCCTAAATGATAAGCACTCACAGACATTTGACCCACATCATGGACAATTAGGTTTTCCTGCTGGCTCCCAGGTAAAGAATCTGCCTGCAATGTAGGAGCCCCAGGAGACATGGGTTCGATCCCAGGGTCAGGAAGATCCCCTGGAGGAGGCAATGGCAACCCACTCCAGTATTCTTGCCTGGAGAGTCTCATGGATAAAGGAGCTACAGTCCATGGGGTCTCAAAGAGTTAGACATGACTGAAGGGACTTCGTAGTAGCATGGACAATATCTCTCAATAGTGAGCTGATGAATTTTTTACAAATGCAGTGGGTTGTAAATTTAAGCAATCTTTAACTGAATGGCTATTTCAACTCAAGTGATTAGTCAAGCAGTGCACATTCAAAACATCACACTCTAGGAGTACAGTAATAATGCAAGTTTGTACCTTGTATCCAAATCGGGATTTTACATTGGAGAATGACTTCTTTGTGAACACATCACTGGATTTTCAAGTCACTGTGAAATATTTTGATTTCTGGAATCAAGACATTGATCCCAGCTGATTTCTCTTTTGAACATATTTTGTCTTTGTCTGTCGGTAGCTTTATTGCATAGCAGAAGTAGATTGGAGAAGGAAATGGCAACCCACTCCAGTGTTCTTGCCTGGAGAATCCCAGGGACAGAGGAGCCTGGTGGGCTGCCATCTATGGGGTAGTACAGAGTCAGACACGACTGAAGTGACTTAGCAGCAGCAGCAGCAGAAGTAGATTGCCCTGGTATGAAAAATTCTCTCTGTAATTTTGACTTGTAAGCAAGTCTTTTTTAAAAATAAGATTTCTCTGAACTGTTATACTTTTCTTAAGCCCTAAGAATTCTGAAATTTAAATGTTAACATCCAGTTTAACATGAGGGAGACCAGGTATGTACATGCTCTTCCTTCCCTTCTGTAGTTCTTGAAGACATGCTCCTGAATTTGCATAGTAAGGCCAACCCCTCCAATTTTAGCCAATCTACTCACACACTTGGTTCCCCCAGGAATCCTTTTCTCTCCTGAACTGTCTCTCTCCTGAATCATTTCAATCAGTAAGTGAACACAATCATTCATATCCATCTTAAAAAACAAAAATCTACCAAACAACCAAAATAGAGACCTTCACTCCACAGCATCTTTAGTTCGGCAACCACCCATCTATCAGTGACTTTGGAGCAAAATGTTTCAAACAGTTGTGGCTGTCTCTATGGACTTTCCTTCTATTCCCTTGTCAACACTCTTGCCCACATATGATAATTTATTTGTATTGTGGGTTGTGATTAATAGTCTTCTTGTATGCATGCTCTTTGTAGTCTCTCACCCACTCTGTTTCTGGGAGGACTTGGCCTTTCCTTTGCCTATAGGATATGAGAGAAATGATGGAGTGCCAGTTTTCAGTCAATGTTTCAGGAAGCCTTGTGTCCTTCTGCTTTCCTTTTCTTGGAAGACTGCCACCATTCTGAAAGCATGCCAGGACAGTCCTTTGGGAGGTTAAGAAACCCTGCAAAACAGAGATGAGCCATTGTCATTGTTATACTTGAGGATATTCTAGAGCAACTGACCTCTAGGGTACCTACTGGTTAATTGCAGTCACATGACCTAACCCTGTTGAGATCAGCTGAGACTGGTCCAGAGGAGCAGTAGACTTTAAGAAATAATAGTTGTTATTTTAAGCCACTGAGTTCTGTAGTGGTTTATCAGACAGCAATAGCTAAGCTTCCATATTCCACTGATTTGGCTTTCATTGTCACCACATTCTGAAAGTGACCTTGTGCTTATCAAAGTCATCAGGGCCCTCTAATTCACCACATCCTAGAGCCATTATCTGACAAAATGATCCTTTTTTGAAATTCTTCTCTAAGCCTTCATGATATCCTGTTTACTTGGCTTCCTGCTACATCACTGAGGTTCTTCCTCAGTCTCCCTTTCTTCTTTCCTCCTCTGCCAGATGTTTACATGTTGGAAACCACAGGGCTCTGTGTGTATCCTCATTGCCTTTATAAAAATATTTTTTCCTTTAACAATATAATTCAGTTCCATGTATTTAAATACTATCTATGTGATGATAACTCTCAATTATAAATCCCCTTTTCTATATCTTTTCTCTGAATTCTAGACTCATATTTCTAGAAGCTTTTGTAGCATCTTTCAGTTCAGTTCAGTCACTCAGTCATGTCCGATTCTTTGCAACCCCATGAATTGCAGCATGCCAGGCCTCCCTGTCCATCACCAACTCCCAGAGTTCACTCAAACTCACGTCCATCGAGTTGATGATGCCATCCAGCCATCTCATCCTCTGTAGTCCCCTCTTCCTCCTGCCCCCAATCCGTCCCAGAATCAGTCTTTTCCAATGAGTCAACTCTTCGCATCAGGTGGCCAAAGTACTGGAGTTTCACCTTGAACATCAGTCCTTCCAAAGAACACCAAGGGCTGATCTCCTTTAGAATGGACTGGTTGGATCTCCTTGCAGTCCAAGGAACTCTCAAGAGTCTTCTCCAACACCATAGTTCAAAAGCATCAATTCTCCAGTGCTCAGCTTTCTTCACAGTCCAACTCTTACATTGATATATGACCACTGGAAAAACCATAGCCTTGACTAGACGGACCTTTGTTGGCAAAGTAATGTCTCTGCTTTTCAATATGCTATCTAGGTTGGTCATAACTTTTCTTCCAAGGAGTAAGCATCTTTACAGATACATAATAGGATTACCATTTTAACATAGCAAAGATAGCTCTTTATTTTTTAATCTTCCAATTCTTCTTTAGTTTCTTTTTTTTTTTAAATTTTATTTTATTTTTAAACTTTACAAAATTGTATTAGTTTTGCCAAATATCAAAATGAATCCACCACAGGTATACATGTGTTCCCCAACCTGAGCCCTCCTCCTTCCTCCCTCCCTATATCATCCCTCTGGGTCGTCCCAGTGTGCTAGCCCCAAGCATCCAGTATCCTGCATCGAACCTGGACTGGCAACTCGTTTCATACATGATATTATACATGTTTCAATGCCATTCTCCCAAATCTTCCCACCCTCTCCCTCTCCCACAGAGTCCATAAGACTGTTCTATACATTAGTGTCTCTTTTGCTGTCTCATACACAGGGTTATTGTTACCATCTTTCTAAACTCCATATATATGTGTTAGTATACTGTATTGGTGTTTTTCTTTCTGGCTTACTTCACTCTGTATAATAGGCTCCAGTTTCATCCACCTCATTAGAACTGATTCAAATGTATTCTTTTTAATGGCTGAGTAATACTCCATTGTGTATATGTACCATAGCTTTCTTATCCATTTGTCTGCTGATGGACATCTAGGTTGCTTCCATGTCCTGGCTATTATAAACAGTGCTGCGATGAACATTGGGGTACTCGTGTCTCTTTCCCTTCTGGTTTTCTCAGTGTGTATGCCCAGCAGTGGGATTGCTGGATCATAGGGCAGTTCTATTTCCAGTTTTTTAAGGAATCTCCACACTGTTTTCCATAGTGGCTGTACTAGTTTGCATTCCCACCAACAGTGTAAGAGGGTTCCCTTTTCTCCACACCCTCTCCAGCATTTATTATTTGTAGACTTTTGGATCGCAGCCATTCTGACTGGTGTGAAATGGTACCTCGTTGTGGTTTTGATTTGCATTTCTCTGATAATGAGTGATGTTGAGCATCTTTTCATGTGTTGGTTAGCCATCTGTATGTCTTCTTTGGAGAAATGTCTATTTGGTTCTTTGGCCCATTTTTTGATTGGGTCATTTATTTTTCTGGAGTTGAGCTGTAGGAGTTGCTTGTATATTTTTGAGATTAGTTGTTTGTCGGTTGCTTCATTTGCTATTATTTTCTCCCATTCTGAAGGGTGTCTTTTCACCTTGCTAATAGTTTCCTTTGATGTGCAGAAGCTTTTAAGTTTAATTAGGTCCCATTTGTTTATTTTTGCTTTTATTTCCAATATTCTGGGAGGTGGGTCATAGAGGATCCTGCTGTGATGTATGTCAGAGAGTGTTTTGCCTATGTTCTCCTCTAGGAGTTTTATAGTTTCTGGTCTTATGTTGAGATCTTTAATCCATT
>NW_011495072.1:19093558-19108840 GCF_000754665.1 Bison bison bison | reverse complement strand
ATTTTTGAGATTAGTTGTTTTTCAGTTGCTTCATTTGCAATTATTTTCTCCCATTCTGAAGGCTGTCTTTTCACCTTGCTAATAGTTTCCTTTGATGTGCAGAAGCTTTTAAGTTTAATTAGGTCCCATTTGTTTATTTTTGCTTTTATTTCCAATATTCTGGGAGATGGGTGATAGAGGATCCTGCTGTGATGTATGTCAGAGAGTGTTTTGCCTATGTTCTCCTCTGGGTCTTATCTTTATCATCCCACTCAAGCCAAAAACCTAATTCACAAGTATATTGCTAGCTCTACTTCCAAAATGCACTATGAATGTGATCATATACATTCTGACAATTCTTACAGGTATAGTCTGACCCATTCTCATGTCTTATTTGCTCAAATTCAGTTGCCTCTTAATTGATTTCCCTGTTTTCATTCTTAATCTATAGTCAGGTCTCTTTACAGTAGCTTGAACAGTTTTTTAAGTCTAATCTAATGACATCATTACTTTGCTTAGACTCCTCTAATGGCTTTCCATGTCAGTGGGGAAAAAAAAATTCCAAACTTCTTACCTTATTTTCTAAAACCCTCTCTGATCTGTCCAGAGCTATCTTCCCATATCTGACCACTTTCCTTTGTTTTTTTTCTCTATTCTCTTTTTCTTGTTCAGTTTCTCAGTCATGTCTGACTCTTTGCAACCTCATGGACTGCAGCACACCAGGCTTCCCTGTCCTTCACCATCTCCCGGAGCTTGACGAAACTCATGTCCATTGAGTTGGTGTTTCCATTCAACCATCTCATCCTTGGCCATCCCCATCTCCTCCTGCTTTCAATCTTTCCCAGCATCAAGGTCCTTTCCAATGAGTCGGCTCTTCACATCAGATAGTGAAAGTACCGGAGCTTCAGCTTCAGCATCAGTTCCTTCAATGAATATTTGTTTACTCCAAGTTCCCCTCTGTCTTTGAGCCTCTGTACTTGCTGTTCCTACTTCCTGGAATTTGCTTTACTATGTATTTCATAGTTGGTACTTTTTTCAACATTCCAGTCAGATTAAAATGTCATATTTTCAATTTTAACTTTAATTATAATATTTAATAATTACATTTATTATTCATTTTGCCTTAGACAGTTATGTTAATTTCTGATAGTCTTTGTAGCAGTTCTTAGGAACTCATTTTCTACACTTATCATAATAAAAAACAATGTTCTATTTTTTATGAAAACATTTATTTTCATTATAGGTTTTGAGGGTCATCCTTGCTCAAATAGCTTGCTTCTACAGCCCCCAATTCATTCTCTAACATACCACCTTTATTTATTTTCTTTATAGCACTTATTTGTCTTCTAGTTCTTACGTAAAAGCAGCTTATTTACTCATTTCTTACATGGTTAATGTCAGACTTTCTCCATCAGAGTTCAGCATTCCTGAAAGTAGACTCTTGCTTACCTTGTGTTCTGCTGTCTACTCCATGCCCAAGACAGTACCTGGTGCTGAGTGGGTGTTCAGTAACGATGTGCTGAAAGAATGAATGCATCTGAAGTGGAATACTACTGATGAATGCATCAAAATATTGGATCTTGTTCTTAGTTCAAAAATATTGACAAGTACCCATGATATATTTCCAAATCCTTAGAGCCTTTAAATGTGTAAAAATAAGGTACTACAATGGATTAAACTTGTGAAATCTCTTTATTAATGACATTGATCTGGTCATTGACTTAGCTTCTGTATTAGCCAGCAGAAAGGCACTGATGTGAAAATACATGTATCCATTGCCCTGGCAGCTGGCCTTTCACTAAATTAACTTTCCAAATGCCATGCTCTAAGTTAGACTGATTTGCAACATATGAAGTTAAACTGTGTCATGAATGGGCTACACTTTTCAGGTTTGCATGTCTGTGATGTACCAAGGAGGTGCTACATACAATGAAAGATTTTATTTAGGAATGAAAATTTATGTTTTTAAATGAGAAGTGTTCCTTTCATAGAAATATTAAAAAAGTATCCTTTAAGATCAATTTAAGCATTACCGTTTCTGGCAAGCATTCCTTGATCTTTTAGGAAATGCCAGTCACATCTTCTTCTTGGGTATCTAACGGCTGAGAGCGTTGACTGCATTGAAATTTTAATTGCTGATTGAAGAGACTGCTTTTTCCCACTAAACCTTCAGGTCCTTCAAACAGATCTCATACCTTCTTCTTGAATGCAGATCATGATTTTGGCATCTTTAGTCAGTTTGTAAAATAAAGTAAGTTCCAGCAAATGTTTATTGATTTGAATGAAATAACTATCATTTATGATATTTAACATGTATATTGGGTTGAATTGCTACTTAATCATTTTATGTGAATATCTAAGCTTGCCTTCAGAATGTGAAACTTTGGAGGGTAGAAACAATGTATTATTGTTGTTCAGTTGCTCAGTTGTGTCTGATACTTTACCACCCCATAAACTGCAACATGCCAGGCTTTCCTGTCCATGACCAACTCCGGGAGTTTGCTCAAACTCATGTCCATTGAGTCAGTGATGCCATCCAACCATGTCATCCTCTGTCATCCCCTTCTCCTCCTGTCTTCTATCTTTCCCATCATCAGGGTTTCTCTTATATTTCTCTTAGAGAATAGGACACTACTCTGCATATGGTAGTGATGCTCTCTCCTCCACTAGATTTGGGATCTACCCAGACTACCTCCTCCAGGATTAGGGGAGTTGGTAGCCAACTTTTTACTTACGGTTCTGCATTAAATCTCTATCTTGACTGCTGTCTTGGTCAGTTCAGTTCAATTGCTCATTCGTGTCAAACTCTTTGCAACCCCATAAATTGCAGCACACCAGGCCTCCCTGTCCATCACCAACTTCCTGAGTTCACTCAAACTCATGTCCATTGAGTCGGTGATGCCATCCAGCCATCTCATCCTCTGTCGTCCCCTTCTCCTCCTGCCTCCAATCCCTCCCAGCATCAGAGTCTTTTCCAATGAGTCAGCTCTTCTCATGAGGTGGCCAAAGTATTGGAGTTTCAGCTTTAGCATCAGTCCTTCCAATGAACACCCAGGACTGATCTCCTTTAGAAGGGACTGGTTGGATCTCCTTGCAGTCCAAGGGACTCTCAAGAGTCTTCTCCAACACCACAGTTCAAAAGCATCAATTCTTATGCACTCAGCTTTGTTCACAGTCCAACTCTCGCATCCATACATGACCAATGGAAAAACCATAGCCTTGACTAGACGGACCTTTGTTGGCAAAGTAATGTCTCTGCTTTTGAATATGCTGTCTAGGTTGCTCATAACTTTTCTTCCAAGGAGTAAGCGTCTTTTAATTTCATGGCTGCAATCACCATCTGCAGTGACTTTGGAGCCCAAAAAGATAAAGTCTGACACTGTTTCCACTGTTTCCCCATCTATTTCCCATGAAGAGATGGGACCAGATGCCATGATCTTAGTTTTTTGAATGTTGAGCTTTAAGCCAACTTTTTCACTCTGCTCTTTCACTTTCATCAAGAGGCTTTTGAGTTCCTCTTCACTTTCTGCCATAAAGGTGAAGTCATCTGCATATGTGAGGTTATTGATATTTCTCCTGGCAATCTTAATTCCAGCTTGTGCTTCTTCCAGCCCAGTGTTTCTCATGATGTACTCTGCATAGGGGTTAAATAAGCAGGATGAGAATATACAGCCTTGACCTCAGTTGACTGGAAAATATGAAAACTTCACAAGCTTTTAAGAGGAAGCATAGTTAATATAGTTTCATGACTTTGGGCATTTTACTTAATCTCATTTTTTAATTGGTACCTAACTCATAGAGTTCTTACAAGGATCACATAAATTAGCATATACAAAGTACATGACATGTTCTGAATGTCTGGTTCATATTAGATTATAAAATTATTAGGTATTATTAATAATAGAAATAATGCTTTTATTCTTACTGCATTATTATTATTACTCTTTTCTGAGGCCTACATCAGAGATCAGTCTTTATCTCCTATTTTCCACTTTGCTTAGGCCACCAGATCTGGGGCCTAAAATGTCAGAGTGAGCCAACAGATTCTAGGAGAATGTTCAAACTGAGTAGAGTTTTCATCAATCTATGTTAGACTAATGGAAATATTTCTTTACTCCTCCCACTGAGGGTTCTACACTCAATCATGAGCAGGCACCTTTAAAAATGACACCTTTGTGTGTTTTTTCCTCTATTTTGATTTTATGTATCAGACATACAATTTGGTTTGGGAGGGCACTAGCTGTGAGTTAGAAGGTTAAAGTAGCACCTAGTCAATAAATAAAAACACTCACTGAGGGAAATACATTTTATTTGTGTTGATGTTTTCCCTTACAGAAGGAAATCCAGTGGAATGAGCTGGCTCTTCAGGAATAAATCAATAGAAAGAAGGTGCAACTTATGAGAAAAGCAAGTAATGGATTGGGAGCTGTGGTAAGCAGGTTCCTGAACCTGAGGTAAGAAATCTTCTTAGCTACCTTGGGTGTAAGTCTCCAAAATATATAAGAGCTAAACTAACTGATTTGAAAACCCAAGAAGTAAGTTTTTAATCACACAAGAGTAGATTAGGAAATGGCAATGGGGATTTCAAAAATTTTGAAAATTTTAAATAAATTCTACCAAGATCTTAGGGAGCACAAAATAAAGTGTTTTTCAGGTATTCTTTCTTACAGTTAAAGTTAATAGTTCTGTGATTATTTTAGTCCTTACTGAGGAAGCAGACAGTGCAACTTTCTTTTCTTTTTTTTACTTTCCTTTCTTTTCAGTTTTACTCTTTTCTCAGAGAATTTCTATACATCAGTTCAGTTCAATCACTCAGTCATGTCCAGCTCTTTGTGACCCCATGGACTACAGCATGCCAGGCTTCCTGTCCATTACCAACTCCTGGAGCTTCGTCAAACTCATGTTCATTGAGCTGGTGATGCCATTCAACCATCTCATCCTCTGTCATCCCCATCTCCTCCCACCTTCAATCATTCCCAGCAACAGGGTCTTTTCCAATGAGTCAGTTCTTTGCATCAGGTGGCCAAAGTATTGGAGTTTCAGCTTCAGCATCAGTCCTTCCACTGAATATTCAGGACTGATTTCCTTTAGGATGGGCTGGTTGGATCTCCTTGTAGTCCAAGGGACTCTCAAGAGTCTTCTCCAACACCACAGTTCAAAAGCATCAATTGTTCAGCGCTCAGTTCTTTATAGCCCAACTCTCACATCCATACATGACTACTGGAAAAATAATAGCTTTGACTAGATGGACCTTTGTTGGCAAAGTAATGTCTCTGATTTTAATACGCTTTCTAGTTTAGTTATAGCTTTTCTTCCAAGGAGCAAGCATCTTTTAATTTCTGTACATAAGCCTTTACAATCCATTGATTATTCAATTCTTACTGGAGTGAATCAGTATATTCAACATATTGTGGCAGTTTGATATCTGGTTCCTCTGCCTTTTCTAAATCCAGCTTGGACATCTGGAAGTTCACAGTTCACATACTGTTGAAGTCTGGCTTGGAGAATTTTGAGCATTAGTTTGCTAGTGTGTGAGATGAATGCAATTGTGCATTAGTCTGAGCATTCTTTGGCATTGTCTTTCTTTGAGATTGCAATGAAAACTGACCTTTTCCAGTCCTGTGGCCACTGCTGAATTTTCCAAATTTGCTGGCATATTAAGTGCAGCACTTTCACAGCATCATCTTTTAGGATCTGAAACAGCTCAACTGGAGTTCCATCACCTCCACTAGCTTTGTTCATAGTGATGCTTTCTAAGGCCCACTTGACTTCACATTCCAGGATGTCTTGCTCTAGGTGAGTAATCACACCATCATGATTATCTGGGTTGTGAGGATTTTTTATTTATAATTCTTCTGTGTTTTTTGCCACCTATTCTTACGTTATCATGTTAGTTTCATATTATTAATTAGTCCATGTTTTCTGAAATTTAAAGTTTATACTTTTATATATAAGGCTTTTATATTTACATAACATTAACATTTATTTGAGAATGTGGGAGAGAGTTTTGGGTGTCAGAGGACCTATCTAAACACACTGTTTAGGCTGAGCTTATTGTACTCTTAAGTATATGCATACAGTCCTGTGAGACTAATATCAGTGGTAATTTTACTCCAGGTAAGTAAAATAAGGCTCAGAGAAGTGAATGATTTGGCTAAGGCCAACCAGTTAATAAGTTGCAGAGTTAAAATTAGAACCCAGCTCTTTTGATACTTAATCCAGTACTTTTGTTACTACATCATGTTGTCTGTGAGGTAAGACTAGTCCCAGAGTTGGTGATGACTCTTGATGCACAGCAGGAAGGTGCTGTAGGGAGGAACTAGTGCATACAGCTCCCTTTCAATGTTTAATTGGCTCTTTCTTCAGTGTTTAGTTTTTTTTTTTTTAATTTTAATTTTTTAAATTATGAAAGTATAGCACATTTACAGGAGAGTTGGAAAATACAGAACAAGGTTACAAATAGTTCCACTATATATTACATTTTTAAAGTAGATAATTAAGATTTTTAATTAGAATTTCAATATAAAACTCTCAAAACTAATAGAATGGATATTCAGAGAAGTAAAGAATATAGAAGACCTGAAAATCACTGTGAACCAATTCAACATAATTAAGATCTATAAACTTTCAACAGGAGTAGGATACAAATTCTATTCAAGTTCCCATAGATTGTAAACTAGGAGACACTGGAAGATCTCTAGGGACATAAGAAAAGGTACAAAAATTTCAAGGTCTAAAAGTATTGAAATCATACAGAGTCTGTTGCATTATCACTGTGGAATTATATTAGAAATCAATATCAAAAGATATTTGAAAATAACCCACATATTTTCAAGTGCAATGTGATATTTACTAAGAGATCTTTGATTTAGCCACCTAAAGCCTCAATAAAGTTGGACTGAAAAAAACACAGAGAGAGATTGTGAGAAGAAAACATTTAAATGAGAAACTAGTATCAAAATGAGATATTAATATTAAATATACTATAAATAAAGTCCCATGTATTTGGAAATTAAATGTCCATTTTTAAATGATAGGTGTTTCTAAGAAGCATAACAAGGAAAATTAGAAAATATTTGTAACAGAATAAAAATGAAAAGAGAATTACCGGAATTTGTTTCAGGTACCTGAGGCTGATGAATGCAACTAAATACAATACGCAATCTTGAATAAGGTATGAAAGCAAATAGTGGACACTAGAATAAAATTTTGTGAAATTTGAACTAAATCTGTCCTTTAGTTAATATTATATCACTTGTTAATTTCCTGTTTTTTTTTTTTTTTAAACAACATAGTGTTGTTTTATATCCTCAGAACTGGATTAGAAGTTTTAAGGCTCATTCAAAAAATGATTTTTAAAAAATCACTAAGATCATATATTTTCTAGACTTTTTAGCAGTGATGCTCGATGCCAAAATACATGGAACTATATGAAAGTTTTGAGTGAATATAAATTAGAAATCTGCATTCTATTCATACTAAGTTAAACAAGTAGAATCAAAAATGTCATAATTTTTTTAGCTAGTCAAAATGCATAAGTTTTCTAAAATATATGTACTGTATTATACATATTACTTGTGTGTACACACACACAGAGAAGTTTTTCTACTATGTTTGATAAAGGCTTGAGAAAAAACAACAGTGACAACAACAAAAAGAGACTGAGGAATTGGAAAACAAACTAAATGAAATGAGAAAACTGAATACAAAACAGAAAAGGTGAAACACACTAGGTAAAAGCAAAAGAGCATCATATAGGCTGGTTGTTTTTAAACATGGCTACTCATTCAAAACACATCTGGAGTTTTAGAGAAGAATAGCAATACCTGTGCATTTGTGTTTTTCACAAAGTTGCAAGATAATTCCATTATGCATCTGGATTTTGAAAAGTGATTATTATAAATTTTTCTATTAAATGGTAGTTTTAGTGATATAGAATCCTGTTAGAGATTTCTGTTGACCAGAATTCTCAAATAGATTTTTCTGTTGACCAATCATGATACAACGGTTCGGTTCAGTTCAGTTCAGTCGCTCAGTCATGTCCGACTCTTTGCGACCCCATGAATCGCAGCACGCCAGGCCTCCCTGTCCATCACCATCTCCCGGAGTTCACTCAAACTCACGTCCATTGAGTCGGTGATGCCATCCAGCCATCTCATCCTCTGTCATCCCCTTTTTTTCCTGCCCCCAAATCCTCCCAGCATCAGAGTCTTTTCCAATGAGTCACCTCTTTGCATGAGGTGGCCAAAGTACTGGAGTTTCAGCTTTAGCATCATTCCTTCCAAAGAAATCCCAGGGCTGATCTCCTTCAGAATGGACTGGTTAGATGTCCTTGAAGTCCAAGGGACTCTCAAGAGTCTTCTCCAACACCACAGTTCAAAAGCATCAATTCTTCGGCGCTCAGCCTTCTTCACAGTCCAACTCTCACATCCATACATGACCACTGGAAAAACCATAGCCTTGACTAAACGGACCTTTGTTGGCAAAGTAATGTCTCTGCTTTTCAATATGCTATCTAGGTTGGTCATAACTTTCCTTCCAAGGAGAAAGCGTCTTTTAATTTCATGGCTGCAATCACCATCTGCAGTGATTTTGGAGCCCCAAAGAGATAAAGTCTGACACTGTTTCCACTGTTTCCCCATCTATTTCCCATGAAGTGATGGGACCGGATGCCATGATCTTAGTTTTCTTAATGTTGAGCTTTAAGCCAACTTTTTCACTCTCCTCTTTCACTTTCATCAAAAGGCTTTTTAGTTCCTATTCACTTTCTGCCATAAGGGTGATGTCAACTGCATATGTGAGGTTATTAAAATTTCTCCCGGCAGTGTTGATTCCAGCTTGTGCTTCTTCCAGCCCAGCGTTTCTCATGGTGTACTCTGCATATAAATTAAATAAGCAGGGTGACAATATACAGCCTTGACGTGATTAAAAGAATAATAGTTATATAATCACAATAGTAAAGATGTTTATCAGTTTTCACAACCAATAGCCAGACAAAAAATAAAAGATAATAACAATTGCAAGCCCTAATGGAAACATGATTAATCTAACAATATAAAATAATTACATACAATTTAGGGGAGTTAAGTAGAGTGATGTGCTAAGTGGAAGTGTATACAAGCTCATGTTCTTATCTTCTCAGCCAGTGTTTACTTTCTTGATCCAACAAAATACATTTCATAATTCACTGGAAACTCATTTGAGTGGAGACCTTGTGGAATCTCTTTTTGTCCGTTTCCAGCCAGGCTTGCTGTTGCTCTGTCAGGCCAGGGCACCCCTTCTGTTTCTTCTTTTTTCAGAATCTGTGAAGTCTTTCTAGACTGTAGAGTAGAGATCCTGGATTGCTTTAGTTATTTCAGGTTACAGTGTCATTGAAGGATTCTTAAAATGTAACTTTACATTTATATTCTGGGAAGAAAATTAAAAGAGAAAAATAGCAGTATCTTCTAAGGTTCTTGTTTACCATATGAGGGGGGTTTCCATCTATTTACTTACCAACATGCCTTATTCACTTTGTTTTTCAGCTTTGCTGCTCACATGCCTCTCGCTAACGTGTAGAAGGGAGCTTTAAATTCCTGTATGTAGTCATACTTCAAGGGAAAAAATGCTCTTTTTATCTGAGATAAACTACAAGCTTATTTCCCTAGGCTTATCTTATTAATATTTGATGGCATTTACCTTCAAAGTGACTTTGCACAGTTGCCCAGGAGTGTTTGCACAAAGGAGGCTTTCTAATGCAAATCTGACTGTATTGAAAGTTTAAAAAAATTTGACCCAAATGAGACTGCCCTCAAAGTCAAATATTAGCCATCAAAGCACTTATTCATTTTTTCATGCATTGATTTGTTTTTTAATTAAGTGTACGTGATAACTGATTAAACAAATATTTTCCAAACACCCTATGGTGGTTATTAGCACTGCTAAGAGCTTATAATTCAGTAGGGGGTGGTGAGATGTTGTAAAAACACCACAAAATTTTAAAAGATTGTGCTGTTGATAGAAATGCATTATAAAAAGGAAGGAAGAGTGTACCCACCAGCCAGTCTCTGGGGTGGGGGTGGGGGGAGGTTGCCATACACTGCTTCTTAAATGAATCAAAATTACAATTAAGTATTAACATACAGGACTATCTTCCAGACTTGTATTCTGCAGGAAAGGAGGCACCTCATGCACTTCAGCAGAGAGATGAATTAAGCTATGGTGAATGGTAGCAGCAGCAAAAGGAAGGTGGATTTTGTCATTCTTTAATGAGCTTTGGACTATTAAAAAAAAAGAAGAAATTTGAAATTCGAAATACAGCATTTGAAATGCTGTACTGGTCATGATTTTTGTCTAGTGAAAAGTAAGGATTTTTTAAAGGGTTATAGGATTTGTATAGGAGAAAAAATATTCAAGATCTCTGAAGGGATTTCAATGTTTTCCCAAGGGAATAAAACATTAAGATTCTTTTTGTCAGTTGAGATGATCATTTTTAGAGTATGGGACTCTAAAGTCCCAAACTTTTAGAGTATGAAGTTCTATTAGTGATTGAAAGACTGATTGCCTTGCCACTGTGGCCCAGCAATGACAATATAAAAGTAAGGAGTTGATGAATGAAATTGGTCAGAACGACATGCTCTTGGAAGACAGGAAACAGCAGAGAAGGCAAATGCAGGAGTTGTTGATTAATTGTACTGGAAAAATGAATAAGCTATGAAAAAGTGAAGATGAGGAAGGTGGTTTTCTAAGAGGAAGTAATTCCTATACTGAAAAACATTTATTGAACCGTTATTGTGAGAAAAATGTACAAAATTATGGAGAGGATATAAAGGATTATAAGCTTACAATTTAATAAGGTATAAATCCTATATACGAAAAGGAGAGATAATAATTAAAGATCATTTTAATGATAACTAAAAAAGTTCATAAGGGGATTTCTGTATAAAGATGTGTAAGATTGTCATTTTAAAGACCTAAATATTCAAACTGCCATTGTCAGCTTCTTTCTAACAATCCTTTTAAAGGTGATTATTTTTCTTGCAAAGGAAGTTTGGTTATATAATAAATCACATTCTTAATTTTTTTTGGCTTAGTCATTTTTGCTTCATGACATTAAAAGTCCTGAAAACTAGAGTAAATTTAATAATTTAGTTTAACTTGGAGAGTTGGTAAGTATATCATATTTTCTAGTCATCACATTCTTAAATTTAATCATCAGATGTAGTTATGAGATTCCTTGATTTCTCTCTTTTTTTTTTTAAATTCACCCACATCTTACAAATCCCATAGTTTTTATTTCCCATAGAATCCTGTACTGCTCCACTTCACTTCATTTCAAACTTTTAGCCTAAGCTACCATCATCATCCATCTCCCCTGGACTATTATTAATATAATAGCTTCCTACTAATAACTTTCATTCTAATCTTGAGCCCTAAATCCAGCCATCCATATAAGTCACTGACCTTTCTGAAAGGGATATTGTGTAGTGTCATTCCTCATCTGAAACTCCTCAAGGGCTTCTCAAACTAACCATTGCTCACAGAGCTCTCTGACCTCATCACCTATCACTCCCCTTCCTTCTCCCCACACTCCAGCCACATTAGGTATCCATCTACTTTTCTTGAATTTCAAACACACTTCCTCTCAGAAAATTTTCACATCCGTTCCCTCTGCTCAGAATGCTGATCTCCCAGGTTTTCATGTCTGGTAACTGTCATTCAGATCTCAGCTACAACTCATCTCCTCACAGGGGATTTTCCCTGTGTGTGTTAGTTACTCAATCATGTATGACTCTTTGCAACCACATGGACTGTAGCCCACCAGGCTCCTCTATCTATGGGATTCTCCAGGTAAGAATAGTGGAGTGGGTTGCCATTCCCTTCTCCAGGGGATCTTCCTGATCCAGCGATCGAACCTGGGTCTCCTGCATTGTAGGCTGATTCTTTACCATCTGAGCCACCAGAGAAACTGGATTTCCCTGATCTGTTCATGTTCTAATACAGTATATTTTGCATTTTACTCATATTTCATTATCTCTTTCTGAAATTATCTCATTCATTTGCTTACGTTATTATCTTTGTCTCCAATTAGAACATGAGTTCTTTCTCTTTCTTCATGGCTTTATCTCTAGAACTTAGAACAATATTTCTGTCTTGTGAACACCATCAGTGAATGCTGAGTTACAGTTCAGGTATTTTCTCCCTACCCATCTTCTACACATGGAGGAAAATTTACAGTTGTGTCTTGATTTCTAAGGGTTAATAAGGAGAGTTAGTTTCACCAGAATTACAGTTTAACACACTCCTAAACTTGCCATGGAGTAAAACGTCTGTTACAGTCTTGTGGAAATCTGAGTTTATGTTTCTGAAATTCAGTGTCCATAAGATGGAACTCATCCATTGGTGGTAAATTTAAAATAGCCTTCCAAAGCAATAAGAAAACAGGAAATGCAAGAGACAGTTCCTAATAAGTTGTAAATGTTTCTAATACAATGTGCTCAGATACTCAGTCCTGTCCAGACTCTTTGTGATCCCATAGACTATAGACTGCCAGGCCCCTCTGTCCATGTAATTCTCCCTTCAAGATTACTGGCATGGGTCGCCATGCCCTCCTCACTAGCGCCAGCTTGTAAGTGAGTTAAAATGGCAGAGTAGAAGGATGTGCACTCAGTGAGTGCACTCATCTTCTCCTGCAAGAACTCCAAAATTGCAACTCACTGCTGAGCACCATCGACAGGAGAATGTTAAATCCCACCAAATAAAAATACCCCATGGCCAAAAGCAAAGGCAAATCCCAAACAACATGGTAGGAGAGGGGAAATTTCATGTAGTATCAAACCCATATCTTCCAGAGATGCTCAGAGGGCTCAAACAAAACCTTGTGCATACCAGGACTCAGAGATACCACAGAGACTGAGCCAGACCTGTCTTTGAGTGTTTGAATGTCTCCAGCAGCAGAGACAAGGGTCAGCAGTGGCCTGCCATGGGTCAGGGGCTCTGACAGCAGCAGATGTGGGAAGCACAGCATGTGGCACAAGTCCTCTTAAAGGAGGTCACCATTAGCCCCAACACAGAGCCACGGAGCTGAAAACCCACAAACTGGAGGAAAATATACCAAAGAGGTTCTTGCACTGTTATGAAAGTTCTAGGACCCACAACAAATTTCCCAACCTGGGGATCCAGCAAAAGGACTGAGAACCCACAGGGAATTTCAATTTGGAGGCAAGTGGGATTTGACTACAGAACTTCCACAAGACTTGAGAAATAGATTCCTGGTGGGGACAAACAAAACCTTGTGCACACCAGGACCCAGGAGAAAGGAGTAGCGACCCCACAAGAGACTGAGCCAGACTTGCTTGTGAGTGTCCAGAAGTCTCTGGTGGAGGCATGAGTTGACAGTGGCCTGCTATGGGCATTGAATACAACGGTGCTGCCATAAGTCCTTTTGAAGGAGGTCACCATTACTGCCATTACCTCTACCATAGTTTGGCCTCAGGCCAAACAACAGGGTAGGAACACAGCCTTGCCAATGGGAAAAAAATTGGATTAAAGATTTACTGAGCATGGCCCCACCCACCAGAACAAGACCCAGATTCCTCCACAGCCAGTCCCCTCCCATGAGGAAGCCTCCATAAACCTCTTATCCTTATCCTTCAGAGGGCAGACAGAATGAAAACCACAATCACAGAAAACTAATCAAACTGATCACATGGATCATAGCCTTGTCTACTCAGTGAAACTATGAGCCATGCCATGTAGGGCCCACAAAGAAGGATGGGTCATGGTGGAGAGTTCTGACAAAACGTGATCCACTAGAGAAAGGAATAGCAAACCACTTAATTATTCTTGCCTGAAGATGAACTCCTCAGGTCAGTAGGTGACCATCATGCTACTGGAGAAGAGTGGAGAAATAACTCCAGAAAGAAAAAGAGACAAAGCCAAAGCAAAAACAGTGCCCGGTTGTGGATGTGAGTTGTGATGGAAGTAAAGTCCAATGCTGTAAAGAACAATATTGCATAGGAACCTGGAATGTTAGGTCCATGAGTCAAGATAAATTGGAAGTGGTCAAACAGGAGCTGGCAAGAGTAAACATCAGCATTTTAGGAAGCAGTGAACTAAGATCATGGCATCTGGTCCCATCACTTCATGGCAAATAGATGGGGAAACCATAGAAATGGTGACATACTTTATTTTGGGGGACTCCAAAATCACTGCAGATGGTGACTGCAGCCATGAAATTAAAAGACACTTGCTCCTTGGAAGAAAAGTTATGACCAACCTAGACAGCATATTAAAAAGCAGAGACATTACTTTGCCAACAAAGGTCCATCAGTCAAGGCTATGGTTTTTCCAGTAGTCATGTATGGATATGAGAGTTGGACTATAAAGAAAGCTGAGCGCTGAAGAATTGGTGCTTTTGAACTGTGGTGTTGGAGAAGACTCTTGAGAGTCCCTTGGATTGCAAGGAGATCCAGCCAGTCCATCCTAAAGGGGGTAAGTCCTGAATATTCATTGCAAGGACTGATGCTGAAGCTGAAACTCCAATACTTTGGCCATCTGATGTGAAAACTGACTGATTTGAAAAGACCCTAATGCTGGGAAAGATTGAAGGTGGGAAGAAAAGGGGCTGACAGAGGATGAGATGGTTGGATGGCATTACCTCACTAATGGACATGAGTTTGA
The DNA here is from genome assembly GCF_000754665.1 of Bison bison bison. Classification (NCBI taxonomy): domain Eukaryota; kingdom Metazoa; phylum Chordata; class Mammalia; order Artiodactyla; family Bovidae; genus Bison; species Bison bison. The sequence goes on along the minus strand of NW_011495072.1, from coordinate 19,094,200 downwards.
GTAAGCTCTTGGAGTTGGTGATGGACAGGGAGGCCTGGCATGCAGCAGTCCATGGTATCACAAAGAGACGGACACGACTGAGTGACCGAACAGAACTGAACTAAAATGGACTCGAATGGGCAAATTTAACTCAGATGACCATTATAGCTACTACTGTGGGCAAATATCCTTTAGAAGAAATGGAATAGCTCTCATAGTAAACAAAAGAGTCCAAAAACTAACACCAAAAGAGATGCCCTTTTCATCATAGGGAATTAAGTTAGTCGCTCAGTTGTGCCAGACGCTTTGTAACCCCATGGACTGCAGCCCATCAGGCTCCTCTGTCCGTGGGATTTTCCAGGCAAGGATACCAGGGTGGGTTGCCATCTCCAGGGGATCTTCCTGACCCAGAGGTAGAACCTGGGTCTTTGCACTGCAGGCAGATTCATTACCAACTGAGCTACAAGGGAAGCCCTCATCACAGGGAACTGAAATGCAAAAGTAGGAAGTCGAGAGATACCTGGAATAAGAGGCAAGTTTGGCCTTGGAGTACAGAATGAAGCAGGGCAAAAACTAACAGAGTTTTGCCAAGAGAATGCACTGGTCATAGCAAACACCCTCTTCCAACAACACAAGAGAAGACTCTACCCATGGACATCACCA
>NW_011495072.1:19093301-19093458 GCF_000754665.1 Bison bison bison | reverse complement strand
CCTGAAACCCCTCCTCCCACCTCCCTCCCCATCCAATCCCTCTGGGTCATTCCAGTGTACCAGCGCCAAGCATCCTGTATCCTGCATTGAACCTGGACTGGCAATTTGTTTCATATATGATATTATACATATTTCAATGCCATTCTCCCAAATCATC
>NW_011495072.1:19091433-19093201 GCF_000754665.1 Bison bison bison | reverse complement strand
AGGCAAGTTTGGCCTTGGAGTACAGAATGAAGCAGGGCAAAAACTAACAGAGTTTTGCCAAGAGAATGCACTGGTCATAGCAAACACCCTCTTCCAACAACACAAGAGAAGACTCTACCCATGGACATCACCAGATGGTCAATACGAAATCTGATTGATTATATTCTTTGTAGCTGAAGATGGAGAAGCTATATCCAGTCTGCAAAAACAAGACAAGGCGTTGACTATGGATTGGATCATAAAGCTTATTCCCAAGTTCAGACTTAAACTGAAGAAAGTAGGGAAAACCACTAGACCATTCAGGTATGACCTAAATCAAATCCCTTACAATTATACAGTGGAAGTGACAATAGAATCAAGGGATTAAATCTGATAGACAGAGTGCCTAGAGAACTATGGATAGAGGTTCATGACAGTGATCATGAGAAGAGGTGCATGACAAGAGACAGTGATCAAAACCATCCCCAAGAAAAAGAAATGCAAAAAGCAAAATGGTTGTCTTAGGAGGCCTTACTAATAGCTGAGATAAGAAGGGAAGAGAAAGGCAAAGGAGAAAAGGAAAGATATACCCATCTGAATGCAGAGTTCCAAAAAATAGCAAGGAGAGATAAGAAAGCCTTCCTCACTAATCAATGCAAAGATATAGAGGAAAATAATAGAATGGAAAAGACCAGAGGTCTCTTCAAGAAAATTACCAAGGGAACATTTCATGCAAAGATGGGCATACTAAAGGACAGAAACGGTATGGACCTAACAGAAGCAGAAGATATTAAGAAGAGGTGGCAAGAATACGTAGAAGAACTATACAAAAAAGATTGTAATGACTCAGATAACCATGATGGTGTGATCACTCACCTAGAGCCAGACAACCTGGAATGTAAAGTCAAGTGGGCCTTAGGAACCATCTAGTGGAGGTGATGGAATTCCAGTGGAGGTGATGGAATTCCAGGTGAGCTATGCTAAAAGATGATGCTGTTAAAGTGTTGTACTCAAAATGCCAGCAAAATTGGAAAACTCAGCCATGGGCACAGGACTGGAAAAGGTCAGTTTTCACTTAAATCCCAAAGAAGGGCAATGTCAAAGAATGTTCAAACAACCTCACAATTGCACAAATCTCACATGCTAGCAAAAATAATGCTCAAAATTATCCAAGCCAGACTTCAACAGTAGGTGAACTGAGAACTTTCACATGTCCAAGCTGGATTTAGAAAAGGCAGAGGAACCAGAGATCAAATTGCCAAGATCTGTTGGATCATCGAAAAAGCAAGAGAGTTCCAGAAAAACATCTACTTCTGCTCTATTGACTACGCCAAAGCCTTTGACTGTGTGGATCACAACGAACTATGGAAAATTCTTCAAGAGATAGGAATACCATACCTCCTTACTACCTCGTGAGAAATCTGTATGCAGGTCAAGAAGCAACAGTTAGAATTGGACATGGAACGATGGGCTGGTTCCAAATTGGGAAAGGAGTATGTCAAGGCTGTATATCGGGACCCTGCTTATTTAACTTATACACAGAGTACATCATGTGAAGTGCTAGGCTGGATGAAGCACAAGCTGGAATCAAGATTGCTGGGAGAAATATCAATAACCTCAGGTATGCAGATGACACCACCCTAATGGAAGAAAGCAAAGAGGAACTAAAGAGCTTCTTCTTCTTCTTTTTTTTTTTTTTCTTTTTTACTTTAAAATATTGTATTGGTTTTGCCATACATCAACATGAATCCGCCACGGGTGTACATGTGTTCCCCATCCTAAACCCCGC
>NW_011495072.1:19053766-19091333 GCF_000754665.1 Bison bison bison | reverse complement strand
CCCAAATCATCCCCCACTCCCTCTCCCACAGAGTCCAAAAGACTGTTCTATACATCAGTGTCTCTTTTGCTGCTTGCATAAGGGTTATCATTACCATCTTTCTAAATTCCATATATATGCGTTAGTATATTGTATTGGTGTTTTTCTTTCTGGCTTACTTCACTCTGTATGATAGGCTCCAGTTTCATCCACCTCATTAGAACCGATTCAAATGTATTCTTTTGAATGGCTGAGTAATACTCCATTGTGTATATGTACCACAGCTTTCTTATCCATTTGTCTGCTGATAGACATCTAGGTTGCTTCCATGTCCTGGCTACTATAAACAGTGCTGCAATGAACATTGGGGTACTCGTGTCTCTTTCAATTCTGGTTTCCTCGGTGTGTATGCCCAGCAGTGGGATTGCTGGATCATAAGGCAGTTCTATTTCAAGTTTTTTAAGGAGTCTCCACACTGTTCTCCATAGTGGCTGTACTAGTTTGCATTCCCACCAACAGTGTAAGAGGGTTCCCTTTTCTCCACACCCTCTCCAGCATTTATTGCTTGTAGAATTTTGGATAGCAGGCATTCTGACTGATGTGAAATGGTACCTCATTGTGGTTTTGATTTGCATTTCTCTGATAATGAGTGATGTTGAGCATCTTTTCATGTGTTTGTTAGCCATCTGTATGTCTTCTTTGGAGAAATGTCTATTTGGTTCTTTGGCCCATTTTTTGACTGGGTCATTTATTTTTCTGGAATTGAGCTGCAGGAGTTGCTTGTATATTTTTGAGATTAGTTGTTTTTCAGTTGCTTCATTTGCAATTATTTTCTCCCATTCTGAAGGCTGTCTTCACCTTGCTTATAGTTTCCTTTGATGTGCAGAAGCTTTTAAGTTTAATTAGGTCCCATTTGTTTATTTTTGCTTTTATTTTATGGTGGGTCATAGAAGTTCCTGCTGTGATTTATGTTGGAGAGTGTTTTGCCTATGTTCTCCTCTAGGAGTTTTATAGTTTCTGGTCTTACGTTTAGATCTTTAATCCATTTTGAGTTTATTTTTGTGCATGGTGTTAGAAAGTGTTCTAGTTTCATTCTTTTACAAGCGGTTGACCAGTTTTCCCAGCACCACTTGTTAAAGAGATCACGTTTTCTCCATTGTATATTCTTGCCTCCTTTGTCAAAGATAAGGTGTCCATAGGTGCGTGAATTTATCTCTGGGCTTTCTATTTTGTTCCATTGATCTATATTTCTGTCTTTGTGCCAGTACCATACTCTCTTGATGACTGTGGCTTTGTAGTAGAGCCTGAGGTCAGGCAGGTTGATTCCTCCAGTTCCATTCTTCTTTCTCAAGATTGCTTTGGCTATCTGAGACTTTTTGTATTTCCATACAAATTGTGAAATTATTTGTTCAAGCTCTGTGAAAAATACCGTTGGTAGCTTGATAGAGATTGCACTGAATCTATAGATTGCTTTGGGTAGTATACTCATTTTCACTATATTGAGTCTTCCAATCCATGAACATGGTATATTTCTCCATCTATTAGTGTCCTCTTTGATTTCTTTCACCAGTGTTTTATAGTTTTCTATATATAGGTCTTTAGTTTCTTTAGGTAGATATATTCCTAAGTATTTTATTCTTTTTATTACAATGGTGAATGGAATTGTTTCCTTAATTTCTTTTTCTATTTTCTCATTATTAGTGTATAGGAATGCAAGGGATTTCTGTGTGTTGATTTTATATCCTCAACTGTACAATATTCATTGATTAGCTCTAGTAATTTTCTGATGGAGTCTTTAGGGTTTTCTATGTAGAGGATCATGTCATCTGCAAACATTGAGAGTTTTACTTCTTTTCCAATTTGGATTCCTTTTATTTCTTTTTCTGCTTTGATTGCTGCAAAACTTCCAAAACTATGTTGAATAGTAGTGGTGAGAGTAGGCACCCTTGTCTTTTCCTGACTTTAGGGGAAATGCTTTCAATTTTTCACCATGGAGAATAAAGTTTGCTGTGGATTTGTCATATATAGCTTTTATTATGTTGAGGTATGTTCCTTCTATTCCTGCTTTCTGGAGAGTTTTTATCATAAATGGATGTTGAATTTTGTCAAAGTTTTCTCTGCATCTATTGAGATAATCATATGGCTTTTATTTTTCAATTTGTTAATATGGTGCATTACATTAATTGATTTGTGGATATTGAAGAATCCTTGCATCCCTGGGATAAAGCCCACTTGGTCATGGTGTATGATCTTTTTAATGTGTTTTTGGATTCTGATTGCTAGAATTTTGTTAAGGATTTTTGCATCTGTGTTCATCATTGATACTGGCCTGTAGTTTTCCTTTTTTGTGGCATCTTTGTCAGGTCTTGGTATTAGGGTGATGGTGGCCTCATAGAATGAGTTTGGAAGTTTACCTTCCTCTGCATTTTTCTGGAAGAGTTTGAGTAAGATAGGTGTTAGCTCTTCTCTAAATTTTTAGTAGAATTCAGCTGCGAAGCCGTCTGGACCTGGGCTTTTGTTTGCTGGAAGATTTCTGATTACAGTTTCAATTTCCGTGCTTGTGATGGGTCTGTTAAGATTTTCTATTTCTTCCTAGTCCAGTTTTGGAAAGTTGTACTTTTCTAAGAATTTGTCCATTTCTTCCAAGTTGTCCATTGTATTGGAATATAGTTGCTGATAGTAGTCTCTTATGATCCTTTGTATTTCTATGTTGTCTGTTGTGATCTCTCCACTTTCATTATTGATTTGATCTTTCTCCCTTTGTTTCTTGATGAGTCTGGCTAATGTTTTGTCAATTTTATTTATCCTTTCAAAGAACCCCCTTTTGGTTTTGTTGAGTTTTACTATGGTCTCTTTTGTTTCTTTTGCATTTATTTTTGCCCTAAATTTTTAAGATTTCTTTCCTTCTACTAACCCTGGGGTTCTTCATTTCTTCCTTTTCTAGTTGCTTTAGGTGTAGAGTTAGGTTATTTATTTGACTTTTTTCTTGTTTCTTGAGGTATGCCTGTATTGCTATGAACTTTCCCCTTAGGACTGCTTTTACAGTGTCCCGCAGGTTTTGGATTGTTGTGTTTTCATTTTCATTCATTTCTATGCATATTTTGATTTCTTTTTTCATTTCTTCTGTGATTTGTTGGTTATTCAGCAGCGTGTTGTTCAGTCTCCATATGTTGGAATTTTTAATAGTTTTTCTTCTGTAATTGAGATCTAATCTTACTGCATTGTGGTCAGAAATGATGCTTGGAATGATTTCAATTTTTTTGAGTTTACCAAGGCTTGGTTTATGGCCCAGGATATGATCTATCCTGGAGAAGGTTCTGTGTGCACTTGAGAAAAAAGGTGAAATTCATTGTTTTGGGGTGAAATGTCCTAATGATATCAATTAGGTCTAACTGGTCTATTGTATGATTTAAAGTTTGTGTTTCCTTGTTAATTTTCTGTTTAGTTGATCTATCCATAGGTGTGAGTGGGATATTAAAGTCTCCCACTATTATTGTGTTATTGTTAATTTCCCCTTTCATACTTGTTAGCATTTGTCTTACATATTGCAGTGCTCCTATGTTGGGTGCATATATATTTATAATTGTTATATCTTCTTTTTGGATTGGTCCTTTGATCATTATGTAGTGTTCTTCTTTGTCTCTTTTCACAGCCTTTGTTTTAAAGTCTATTTTATCTGATATGAGTATTGCTACTCCTGCTTTCTTTTGGTCTCTATTTGTGTGGAATATCTTTTTCCAGCCCTCACTTTCAGTCTGTATGTGTCCCCTGCTTTGAGGTGGGTCTCTTGTAGACAATATATATAGGGGTTTTGTTTTTGTATCCATTCAGCCAGTTTTTGTCTTTTGGTTGGGGCATTCAACCCATTTACGTTTAAGGTAATTATTGATAAGTATGATCCCATTGCCATTTACTTTATTGTTTTGAGTTCGAGTTTATACACCCTTTTTGTGTTTCCTGTCTAGAGAATATCCATTAGCATTTGTTGGAAAGCTGGTTTGATGGTGCTGAATTCTCTCAGCTTTTGCTTGTCTGTAAAGCTTTTGATTTCTCCTTCATATTTTAATGAGATCCTTGCTCGGTACAGTAATTTGGGCTGTAGGTTATTTTCTTTCATCACTTTAAGTATGTCTTGCCATTCCCTCCTGGTCTGAAGAGTTTCTATTGAAAGATCAGCTGTTATCCTTATGGGAATCCCCTTGTGTGTTATTTGTTCTTTTTCCCTTGCTGCTTTTAATATTTGTTCTTTGTGTTTGATCTTTGCTAACTTGATTAATATGTGTCTTGGGGTGTTTTGCCTTGGGTTTATCCTGTTTGAGACTCTCTGGGTTTCTTGGACTTGGGTGATTATTTCCTTCCCCATTTTAGGGAAGTTTTCAACTATTATCTCCTCAAGTATTTTCTCATGGTCTTTCTTTTTGTCTTCTTCTGGAACTCCTATGATTCGAATGTTGGGGTGTTTAATATTGTCCTGGAGGTCTCTGAAATTGTCCTCATTTAATTACTTTTTCTTTTTTCCTCTCTGATTCATTTATTTCTACCATTCTATCTTCTACTTCACTAATCCTATCTTCTGCCTCCACTATTCTACTATTTGTTCCCTCCAGAGTATTTTTGATCTCATTTATTGCATTATTCATTATATATTGACTCTTTTTTATTTCTTCTAGGTCCTTGTTAGACCTTTCTTGCATCTTCTCAATCCTTATCTCCAGGCTATTTATCTGTGATTCCATTTTGATTTCAAGGTTTTGGATCAATTTCACTATCATTATTAGGAATTCTTTATCAGGTAGATTCCCTATCTCTTCCTCTTTTGTTTGGTTTGGTGGGCATTCATCCTGTTCCTTTACCTGCTGGGTATTCCTCTGTCTCTTCATCTTGTTTATATTGCTGAGTTTGGGGTGGCCTTTCTGTATTCTGGCAGTTTGTGGAGTTTTCTTTATTGTGGAGTTTCCTCACTGTGGGTGGGGATGTACAGGTGGCTTGTCAAGGTTTCTTGGTTAGGGAAGCTTGTGTAGGTGTTCTGGTGGGTGGAGCTGGATTTCTTGTCTCTGGAGTGCAATGAAGTGTCCAGTAATGAGTTATGAGATGTCAAGGGATTTGGAGTAACTTTGGGCAGCCTGTATATTGAAGCTCAGGGCTGTGTTCCTGTGTTGCTGGAGAATTTGCGTAGTATGTCTTGCTCTGGAACTTGTTGGCCCTTGGGTGGTGCTTGGTTTCAGTGTAGGTATGGAGGCATTTGATGAGCTCCTGTCGATTAATATTCCCTGGAGTCAGTTTTCTGGTGTTCTCAGGATTTGGACTTAAGCCTCCTGCTTCTGATTTTCAGTCTTAATTTTACAGTAGTCTCAAGACTTCTCCTTCTATACAGCACCATCAATAAAACATCTAGGTTAAAGATGAAAAATTTCTCCACAGTGAGGGACACCCAGAGAAGTTCACAGAGTTACATGGAGAAGAGAAGATGGATGAGGGAGTTAGAGGTGACCCGAATGAGATGAGGTGGAATCAAAAGAGGAGAGAGCAAGCTAGCCAGTAATCACTTCCTTATGTGTGCTCCACTGTCTGGACCGCTCGGAGTTGTTCACGGAGTTATACAGAGAAGAGAAGAGGCAGGAAGGGACAGAAGTGGCCAGGAGGATAAAAGGAGGGAATCAAAAGGAGAGAGACAGATCCAGCCAGTAATCAGTTCCCTAAGTGTTCTCCACAATCTGGAACACACAGAGATTCAGAGAGTTGGGTAGAGAAGAGGAGGGGGAGGGAGGAGACAGAGGCGACCTGGTGGAGAAAAAGGAGAGTCCAAAGGGGGAGAGAGCAGTCAAGCCAGTAATCTCGCTCCCAAGTAAAAATGGGTACTGAAGATTTGGTTCTTAAAGGTACAAAATTGATAACAAATACCAAAAAGCAAAGATTAAAAATCTAGAGTAGAGGTTTGATTTTCAAAAATACAATATTAAAGAAAAGAAGAAAAAAAAAGTCACAAAAATTAAAAAAAAAATATATATGTATATGAAGTTTGCTTTAAAAATGGAGTCTTTTTTTTTTTGCAAAGTAATAGTAGGTTATAAAAATGAAAATTAAAGGAGTAATAGAGGACTTAAACACTTTTTTAAAATTAAAAAAATGATTGTAAAAATAGTAAAAATATATCTAGGACTTTCTCTGGTGTTGTGGGCAGTGTGGGGTCAGTTCATTTTTGGATAGTTCCTTGGTCCAGCTTATATTTCTCAAGATCTATAGGCTCCTTCCTATGTAGTCGGTACTAACTACAGGGTTTTAATCTATTGCATCTGTCACTTCCAAGGCGGTTCCCTCTGTTTTAGCTTCTTCTGTTTGCTGGTCTCTTCAGTGTCTGACTTCCACCCTGACACAAGGAGGTGGTGGTGGACACGTTTCTAGGCTCACTTGTTCAGTCGCACTGTGGGGAGGGAGGGATGCTACAAACAAATAACACTGGTATGTGCTCTAAGTGTCTCAGCCACACTGGGCCTGCCCCTGCTCATGGAGTGTGTGCCCTCCCTGCCCACACTGCCCAGGCTCTAGGTTGCTCCGCTGGGAACTGTCTGAGGCCGGCCCTGGGCTGCATGCACCTCCCAGGTCAAAGCCGCTCAGGTTCAGGCACTCGGGTAGTCCTCAGAGGCGCAGATTTGGTTGGGCCTGCATTTTGTGCCCTTCCCAGGTCTGAGCAGCTCAGGTGATGAGGTGTTTGGCGAGCGTGGTCGCTGAGACTTAACACCTCCTTCATCCCTGCCACTCGGTTTTCTGGGTGTACAACCGGCACACTTTCTCAGTTGGATGTTGACTGTCCAGAACCCCTAGAAATGTTAGTTAGCAAAGAAGCGTGCTTGCAGTTTGGTAGATAATGTCTCTCTGGGGCTGCGATTGCCCCCTTCCGGCTCTGGCTGCCTGTCACCGGAGGGGGATGGTCTGCAGCTGGCTAGTTCTGTTCAGTCTTTTGTTCTGTGCGTGTGCCTGGTGGTATCTTAGGTTAGGGCTTTTCGCGTGGTAGCTATCCCGCAGTCTAGTTTGCTAGCCCAAGTTAGTTCTCTCAGATTGCCCTCAGGGCATTCAGGCCCCAGTCCTTACTCTAAGCAATGCAGCCCGCGCCTCCCTGCCCAGCCCCCGCTTGCTAGTGGCGGGTGCAGGCGTCTGCGCTGCTTCTCCCCTGGGGGAGTTACTGTTGGGCTAGTAATCTGTCGGTTTTAATTATTTATTTTTCCTCCCTGTTATGTTGCCCTCTGTGCTTCCAAGGCTTGCCATAGACTCGGCAGTTAGAGTGTTTCCTGGTGTTTGGAAACTTCTCTCTTTTTAAGACTCCTTTCCCAGGATGGAGCTCCGTCCCTACCTCTTCTGTCTCTTTTTTTGTCTTTTATGTTTTTTCCTACCTACTTTTGAAGACAATGGGCTGCTTTTCTGGGTGCCTGATGTCCTCTGTCGGCATTCAAAAGTTGTTTTGTGGAATTTACTCAGCGTTTAAATGTTCTTTTGATGAATTTGTGGGGGAGAAAGTGGTCTCCCCATCCTATTCCTCCACCATCTTAGGACTGCTCCCCCTAAAGAGCTTCTTGATGAAAGTGAAACAGGAGAGTGAAAAAGTTGGCTTAACACTCAACATTCAGAAATCTAAGATCATGGCATCTGGTTCCATCACTTCATGGCCAATAATTGGGGAAATAATGGAAACAGTGACAGAATTTATTTTTGTGGGCTCCAAAATTACTGCAGATTGTGACTGCAGCCATGAAATTGAAAGACATTTGCTCCTTGAAAGAAAAGTTATGACAACCCTAGACAGCTTATTAAAAAGCAGAGACGTTACTTTGTCGCCTGGTTAGTCTAGTCAATTCTATGTTTTTTTTCAGCCGTCATGTATGGATATAAAAGTTTGACCATAAAGAAAGCTGAGCACCAAAAAATTGATCTTTTGAACTGTGGTGTTGGAGAAAACTCTTGAGAGTCCCTTGGACTGCAAGATCAAGCCCATCAATCCTAAAGGGAATCAGTTCTGAATATTCATTTGAAGGACTGATGTTGAAGCTGAAGCTCCAATACTTGGGCCACATGATTCGAAGAAAGGACTCCTTAGGAAAGCCCCTGATGCTGGGAAAGATTGAAAGCAGGAGGAGAAAGGGATGACAGAGGATGAGATGGTTGGCTGATATCACCGAGCAAGTTCTGGGAGTTGGTGATGTACAGGGAAGCCTGGGGTGGGACAGTCCATAGGGTCACAAAGAGTTGGCCATGCTTGAGTGATTAAACTGACTGACTGATCAGCTGGTAAGCTCTCTAATACAATATGAAACTCTAAAATCATGAAAATGAATTAGTAAACATCTAACCCCTAAGAGTCTTCTATGTTATGCAGTATATGCAACACATACTAACTTAATTATATATATATTTTTTCCTAAAGTAACTTTATTAGATTTAATATGAAAGGCAACTGTGAATTGAAAGTGCAGTATAAGAAAATTTTTGCTTATTCTGACAGCAATTTTGAATTTTATTTATGTCTATAATAAAATACATTGTATTTAAATCTAAAATGATCACTTGTTTGATTACCCTCATTTCTGCTGGGTACTCTGGGGGTCTGTTAAAGCCCTGTTGACCATTGTGGTATTTATCATGAGCTTCTTTGGGCAGGTAGTAGAAACTTGGATCAACTTCACTGAAAAGGAAATTTGTTAGTCACAAAACTAGAAATTTCAGGAGAGTTGCATGAATATTTCTATTTCTGTTCACCTCTTAGTTATATTTGTCTCTGCTTTCCATTAATCTCAGCATCCTTATCATCTACTGATGATGAACTTCTTCTAGTCAGTTAATAAAGGCTGAAGCTCCTCAGGGAGATATTCTCCTAGTGTCATGACCCTAACAGAAATAAAAAGTTCTAGCTTATTCCCATAACTTATTCATTCAATTGCCTGACATTCATTTAACTAATGTTTATTGAGCCTCATTTCTGTCAGGCTAAATTCTCAAAAACTCCTAATTTTTAGAGCCCTTGTTTGGACAATGTACCTCTTCCTAGCCAGAGGAATAGGGTATGTTGATAGGCCATATTATGCCAAATGCCTCTATCTTGCCTGAGAAAATAGAGTATTGCTATTTATATGATTCATAAAAAAACAAAGGCATGTTGTTCCAGTTTTAGAAAGATAGGCAATGTGCTGGGCAGACACAAACTCATAGCTACTATTGTTGTTGTTTAGTTGCTCAGTCATGCCCAACTCTTTGAAATTCCATGAATGGCATTCAGGCTTCCCTGTTCTTCACTATCTCCCAGAGTTTGCTCACACTCATGTCCATTGAATCAATGCTGCTGTTCAACCATCTGACCCTCTGCTGTCCCCTTCTCCCATCTTCAATCTTTCCCAACATCAAGGTCTTTTCCAATGAGTTGACTCTTCACATCAAGTGGCCAGAGTATTGGAACTTCAGCCTCACCATCAGTCTTTCCAATGAGTATTCAGGGTTGATTTCCTTTAGGATTGACTGGTTTGATATCCTTGCAGTTCAAGGGACTCTCAAGAGTCTTCTCCAGCACCACAGTTCAAAAGCATCAATTTTTCAGTGCTCAGCCTTCTTTATGGTCCAACTCTCACATTCATACATGACTACTGGAGAAATCATAGCTTTGACTAGATGTACTTTTTTGGCAAAGTGATGCCTCTGCTTTTTAATTATGCTGTCTAGGTTTGTCATAGCTTTTCTTCCAAGAACCAAGCATGTTTTAATATGAGATGTGGCTAAAACTGAGAGATTTTTTGAACTTTACAGGGTTCAAATTTTTGTATAATTAAAAAAAGGAAATTCTCAAGCTAAAGAAAATATTAATTTTGTCCATTTTAAGGCTATTATAGTTCTGAAGACCTGCCTCTTGAGAAACCTGTGTGTAGGTCAGGAAGCAACAGTTAGAACTGGACATGGACCAACAGACTGGTTCCAAATAGGGAAAGGAGTACGTCGAGGCTGTACATTGTCACCCTGCTTATTTAACTTATATGCAGAGAACATCATGAGAAATGCTGGGCTTGATGAAGCACAAGCTGGAATCAAGATTGCTGGGAGAAATATCCATAACCTCAGATACGCAGATGACACCACCCTTATGGCAGGAAGCAAAGAAAAACTAAAGAGCCTCTTGATGAAAGTGAAAGAGGAAAGTGAAAAAGTTGGCTTAAAAGTCAACATTCATAAAATTAAGGTCATGACACCTGGTCCCATGACTTCATGGCAAACAGATGGGGAAACAGTGGAAACAGTGACATACTTTATTTATTTTGGCCTCAAAATCACTGCAGATGGTGACTGCAGCCATGAAATTAAAAGATCCTTGCTCCTTGGAAGGAAAGTTATGACCAAACTAGACAGCATATTAAAAAGCAGAGACATTACTTTGTCAACAAAGGTCCATCTAGTCAAAGCTATGGTTTTTCCAGTAGTCGCATATGCAGATAAGAGTTGGATTATAAAGAAAGCTAAGCACTGAAGAATTGATGCTTTTAAAGTGTGGTGTTGGAGAAGACTCTTGAGAGTCCTTTGTACTGCAAGGAGATCCAACCAGTCTATCCTAAAGGAAATCAGTCCTGAATATTCACTGGAAGGACTGATGCTGAAGCTGAAACTCCAATACTTTGGCCACCTGATGCAAAGAACTGACTCATTTGAAAAGACCCTGATTCTGGGAAAGATTGAAGGTGGGAGGAGAAGAGGATGAGAGAGGATGAGATGGTTAGATGGCATCACTGACTCAATGGACATGAGTTTGAGTAAACTCCAGGAGGTGGTGATGGACAGGAAGGCCTGGCATGCTGCAGTCCATGGGGTCACAAAGAGTTGGACATGACTGAGCGACTGAACTGAACTGAACTGAACTGATAATTCTAAATTAAGATGAATATTTCTGTTTCCAACAATTCTTCAAGCAAATTTCTCTTTTAACCATTCATGACCCTAATGCAGAATTTTATATATTAATGGATACATTCTTCCTTATTCCTACAGTCTTCTCTTGATTACCTCATTAGTTTAGATTCTATCTGAAAAGTAGATTTCTCCTTTCTTTCTTGTTTTCTACAACAAATAAGCATTGACTACCAGCTATAAACCAAGCACTTGGATAAATTATAGGAATGCACATTTTGTTCAGTAAGGTACATGGTTGCTTGTTACTAACTAGACTTTCTCCTTTCCCAGCACCCACACCTCCCTCCTTCTCCACTGGATTTGTGTATGATAAGATTTTATGTGGCACAAATTTCAAACTCATTTGCTAATACCCAGTGATTCACTTCACTGAACTTATTATCATCTTTTAAAATTTCTATCACACTTATTTGAAAAGATCTACCTTTAGCAAAGCATTCTGGATAGTTTTTATCACCTCGTGTTTTTACACTTCACACCTCTCTGATATTTTATGATTTCATCCTCTATTCACTTCTCTGACATTGCTGGCCACTACTATTCATGTTGATAATGTATTAGTTTTGAACATTTCTTAATGAATGAACATCTCTTTGGTTTCTGTTGGTCCTTTGGAAGAGATCAATTGGCATTCTTATAGGCCAATAGTTTTTTTTGTTGTTGTTTTTCTTGTTAAAGATGTTCAAAAGGGTAAGCTTGGTGACACTGAAGTGGTATATATAGCTGGAAATTTTGACTGTGACAAAATCAACAATATTGTGGTGGTGAGTGCAGTTCTCATTTACTTACTTCAGTAATACTTTGTTTTTAACTTTTCACCCTAGTTTTCCTTTTGGGCACTGAATAAAATGAGTTTCTTTATATTTTAGTGGCATCCTCATAACATAATAAGGCTTCCCTTGTGTCTCAGCTGGTGAAGAATCCACCTGCAATGCAGGAGACCTAGGTTTGATCCCTGGATTGGGAAGGTACCCTGGAGAAGGGAAAGAATACCCACTCTGGCCTGGAGAATTCCATGGACTGTATAGTCCATGGAGTTGCAAAGAGTTGGACATGACTGAACGACTTTCACTTCACTTCACTTTATAACATAACCTCACTGTTCTCTTTATCTTTCTAAGAACAGGCTATTTTCTTCTATGAGACTTTGAATAAGAGCATGATATTTCTCATAAGCAAGATGGTTCATTTCAAAGCTGGATAGTCATTTAATCTCTTTAATCTTGTCTTCACAAATACCAACTAACATGTGAGAATTTCCCTAATTTATTTAATAAATGAAGAATAAATAGCAGAAGCAGATTATTTCAGAATCTCATTACATGATGACTGGTTATTCTGACCAGTAAAATGGATCACAGCATGTTCAGAACAGGCTGATGTTTTCCTATTGCTTGTCATTATGAAACTTGACAGCAGCAAAACAAGGGCTCATTTTTACTCTACCAAAGATTTTTTTCACCAGATGAATACAGACCCACCCACTCCCTTGATCTTGGATATTATAACATATAATGGTCCATTTATTGAAAGATAAACAATGATCGCTTTTCCTGTCTTGGCTTTATATTGACCTAGTTACATTTTTAAATTACTTTCAACATGTATTGTCAATATCAGGAGTTTTGGTGTCAGTTTTAAGTCATGCAACATTGGACAACCCACTTAACCTCTATGACTCAATAGTGGAGCCAAACTGAAGAATATCTAAGGTTCATTGATGCTGAAAGTTCTATAAATTAACAATACCTAGGCTATATAATTGAAGAAGGAAAAGCCCATGGACAGGGGAGCCTGGCGGGCTACAGTTCATGGAGTCAGACGTGACTGAGCAAAGAGTCAGCAAAGAGTCAGACATGACTGAACGACTGAACACACAGGTTATATAAAACATATTATATTGTGCTGCTATCAACTCACTATTCTATTGTTTATCTTTATCACCTTATCTTACTAGTACATTTACAAAAGGCCTATACTATTTCTCTGTTCTTTTATGTTCTTCCACCAGAGATTTGCACATAGGACACAGTAAGTGTTTTTGAATGAAGATGACTTGTTAATAATATTGAAGATAGCTACGGTTTACTGATTCATTCCTATTTGTGAAGACTTAGGTATGGGGGAAGATGAAGGTAAGATTTTTATCATTCTTACTATTCATCCTTTATGTAGCAGATTCTGCCTGTTTTCTGCTATACACAGACCCAAACTCTACCCAATAAGGCTGAGCATTGTTAACACCCAAGACTCTATCCTGGGGCTTATTTCTGGCTGTAAGAAAACACTTGGCCTCCAACGAGAGAATACAGTTCCAGAAACCACCTTCAACCAATGACAGAAGTGGTGGAACATTCCTACATCATAAGGTAGTGTAGTGCTAGAGGACAGTGTTTATTCAAATTTCTAAACTCTATTTTCACTGTCATTTTGCCAGCAAGTCCACCAAATTCCAGAGTGTTTGATTTAACTCTTATTGGCTTTGAAGCAGAATGGGGTCCAATAGTTTATTTATTCTCACTTTAGTGAATATTAGCAGAAGTAGATTTTTTTGTCTGCATTTCCTCAGCTAGAATCATTAAGGCAAATGTGGGGCTTCAATAGTGAGATGGGACAAAGAGAAGAAAATAGCAGTTTGAAAACTAAGAAGGCTTCAGGGAAAAAGCAAATAGTTTGGGGGCTTGAGTAAGAATCTTCAGGCGGTTTCTGTGTAGCTTGATGGACATCGGGAACGTGACAGGTACGAAAAATAAATCCTAAGATGAAGTACACATTGATTTTCAATAAATGAAATAATGAATAAGTATACAAAGTAGAAAGGAAGTTGTAAATACCAGAAGTAAGTTTCTTTGTTTATTTTGAAAAAAGACATGCATCTTTTTTTTTTTTTGAGGAGAGAATATTGTATTAATTTTATGAAAAGGAGAGTTTTCTTATTTTGGGCAATCACTGGCCTGAAATTGATTCATTAATTAAAGATCAAATTGAGTTGTATATGCTTGTTATTTTCCTTTAGCAGTCTTCGAAGTTTAATAATTTGGAATAGGAAAATAAATAAGGCCAATATTGTCTTTTAATACACTTTATGTAAAAGCTCCTTCACACTTAACTTTTTCCTAATGGTGGCTATTTGCTCTATTTTTACATAATTAATTCATGATGTATGATTTTATGTGAATTTAACATTTAGCAATAAAAATAATCTTTTACTTCATGTTATCCCTCTTGATTTATGAATTCATGGGTATACTAAATAAACATGCATTTAGGCATTCTTGAAATATATGGAAGTTTCCAGATTGTAAATGAAAGCACAATTTTCTGTTCCACACCTTAGCACACATTACAGTTTCCTAAAAAGAAATTTAAAGGTCAGATTAAAAATGCTTCTTGTTATATCCAGATGTTTATACTTAGCTAATGTGTTGATATGTTCTGTTCACATGATATCTGTTTATACCATCTCTTAGGTTCTCTTTGATGATGAAGTGCATGAGCAACTACCATTAAAAATGCAATTAGAAGACAGATGCTATCATAAAGTGCTAATAACCAAATTGAATGGAATCTTGTTATTATAGGATGCATGCAGTTAAATATTGACTTATATTATATTGGTTTCACCATTTATTTAGGAGTTGAAAACTCCAGATGGAACACATTTCATCTTGATATTGTAAATGGTGATTAATCCATAGAGACAACGAGGAAGATAAAAAACTTAGGAGTGCAAATAATGGAAATACAAAGGAAAACTACTAATGTGGGCATATGAGCTGCTTATGCGATCCCTGAGTCAGGAAGATCCCCTAGAGAAGGGAATGGCAACCCAATCTAGTACCCTTGCCTGGAAAATTCCGTGGATAGAGAAACCTGCCAGGCTACAGTCCATGGAGCTGCAGAGTCGGACACAACTGTTGACTAACACTTTCACTTTCACTTTATATGAATTAGATAAATCTGTGAGTCAAATAACCTGAGACAAATAGGAATTTGGAATAAAAAGAATTATGAACTAAGTGTTCATTGGTAACATTTGTCACATTGTTTCTGTTTGTAACCAATACAGTGGCAACCAATTAAAAGCTGCCACTTTCCATAGATAAATTCACCTAACAAAGCAATAGTCCTTAACAAAAGTTCTGAACAAACAGCAGTCTTACCCTAATACCTACAAAAATCAGTTAAACAATGTGTTTGAGGTACTACTAGCTTCTTGAAAGTCTGATTGTGTAGATGATTTCATTGTTTTCTGTTTATATGAATTACTTTTTAAAAGATATCTGTGAACACTTCCATCAGGCATTTATCAAAGTGAATGAACTCTGTTGACATAAAAAGCACTCAGGAAGCCTTGGTAGTATCTTCTGTAGTCTAAAACTACCTCGATAGAAGTAAGACTCAGACTTACTTCTTACAGGGAGAGCTACAGCCACCCCAAAGTGTTGATATTGGTTCCTGTTCTCATCTTTCTCAGAATGGACTCATGCGATATGAGTCCTACATCAAGTGACTATTACCTTCTCCAGGCCTCTTGATCTTAAGGTATTATACGTGGAACACTGATTCTTGTCTTTTTAATTAAACCTAGTGGGTAGCCTCTCGATGGCATGTGATTTCCCCTGGTGCCTGTCTGTAACTCATCTTGGCTCAGTTTCTATGATCCCTCATCTCCTTGTGGGGCTTCCTGTCCTCTTTATTCATTTAGCAAGTAATTAAAGAGTGGCTACTACATGTAAGGCACTGTACTAGATTCTGTGGGGTGTGTGTGTGTGTGTGTGTGTGTGTGTGTTCAGCTGCTCAGTCATGTCTGACTCTTTGCGATCCCATGGACTGTAGCTTTCCAGGCTTCTCTGTACATAGGTTTCTTCAGGCAAGAATACTGGAAGGGGTTTCTATGCCCTCCTATAGAGATTCTATGGAAATGGCAATAAAAGTCTCCCAAAATCCTTGTTCACAGAGTTTGCCCTCTAGTATAGTGGAGAAGGGCAGATATTAGATGAATAAATGTGTTACATACCAGTTTGATAACTGCATGGAAAAAAAATGAAACAAAGACAAACTTGTTGTTTTTCAGTCACCCAGTCATGTCCAATTCTTTGTGACCCCATGGACTGCAGCACACCAGGCCTCCCTGTCCCCTCCCATCTCTAGAAGTTTGCTCAAGTTCATATCCATTGCATCAGTGATGCCATCCAGCCATCTCATCCTCTGATGCCCTCTTCTTCTGCCCTCAATCTTTCCCAGCATCAGGGACTTTTCCAAAGAGTTGGCTGTTCCCATCAGGTGACCAAAGCACTAGAGTTTCAGCTTACCTACACTAAACTTACCTAGAGTAGTTAGGGAAGTCCTCTCTGATGTGGTTGCATTTGAACAAAGCCTGAAAAAGGTGAGAATGAGAGGCATTTCAAAATCTGGGGGAGGAAGTTTGCAGGTGAAACAACAATAAGAGACAATGCCTTGAAGTAGATGTATGATTGGGGAGCTCAAGGAACCTGGAGCAGTGAGTGAGAAAAATAGTAAATGAAGACAAAACAGTGGAGTACAAATTATATAGGCTCTTGTTGTTCAATGAGTTCTGAATGAGAGCGGAAGTTACAGAAAGTTTTTGAGTAAAATCACAGAAGCCCCCTTATGTTCCCTTGCAATCATTGCTCTAAGAGTAATCTCCTCTACTTTTAACACCATAGATTAGTTTGACTTGAACTTTATACAAATGAAATTGTGTGGTAGAGTCTCTTGATTATCTGACTAACTTTATTCAAGTCATAGTTGATAGATTTATCCTTATTGTTAGATATAGTTGTGATTTACTCTTCATTGTACCAACTTTCACTGTACAAATATGACACTATTTAAGCATTTTAGTAATAATTGACATTTAAATTGATTTGGCTGTCATGGACAGTGTTGTTTTGAACTTTTTTTTTTACACTTCTTTGTTTTGTTTTTAACATTTGTTTATTTGACTGCACTCTTAGTTGCGACACATAGGGTCTGCATTATAGCATGAGGGGTCTGTTTAGCTGTTACATGGGAACTCGGAGTTGTGGCATGTGAGTCCTAGCTGCCTGACCAGGGATTGAATCTGGGCCCCCTGCATTGGTGGTGTAGAGTTTTAGCTGCTGGACCACCAGGGAAGTCTGATTTTTATGTTTTTTTGAATGAACACAAGCATACTTTTTTTTTTTTTTTGGTCATCTGCAAGCACATGGAAATGCTGGGTCAGACATTATGCATATATTCAACTTTAATAAATGCTACGAAAGTAGTTTCTAAGATGGTTATAAAAATGTATACTTCCATCAGCATTGTTGCAGAGTGCTAGCTGTCCTGATTCTCATGCTTTTATGTAGTCTACCCCCCACCTCGTGTGAGTATGCTGGACCCAGTGACTTGCTTTTAATGTATAGAATATGACAAAAATGACAGAATGTTACATCTGAGATTAGGTTGTAATGACTGTGAGTTTGAATGCTTTGCTGGCATTCTTGCCACCTTGCTTGCTTCATCCAATGAAGCCAGCTATGTTGTGCCCTGCACTATGGAGAGGCTTCCTGAGTAAGAATTAAGAGACTCAAGGCTTCAGTCCAACAGCCAACTAGGAAGTGAATGCTGCCAACAATCACCAGAGTGAGCTTGGAAGCAGATTTCACCTACAGTTGACTTTTATTTAAGATGACTACAATTGTTTGAGAGACTAAGTGTTAGAAGACCCAACACAGTACACAGCTTCTTCTTCTTTTTTTTTTTTTTTGTATTCTTTTATTTCTCATGTGTTCCCCATCCTGAACCCTCCCCCCTCCTCCCTCCCCATACCATCCCTCTGGGTCGTCCCAGTGCACCAGCCCCAAGCATCCAGCATCGTGCATTGAACCTGGACTGGCATCTCGTTTCATACATGACATTTCACATGTTTCAATGCCATTCTCCCAAATCTTCCCACCCTCTCCCTCTCCCACAGAGTCCATAAGCCTGTTCTATACATCAGTGTCTCTTTTGCTGTCTCGTATACAGGGTTATCGTTACCATCTTTCTAAATTCCATATATATGCATTAGTATACTGTATTGGTGTTTTTCCTTCTGGCTTACTTCACTCTGTATAATAGGCTCCAGTTTCATCCACCTCATTAGCACTGATTCAAATGTATTCTTTTTAATGGCTGAGTAATACTCCATTGTGTATATGTACCACAGCTTTCTTATCCATTCATCTGCTGATGGACATCTAGGTTGCTTCCATGTCCTGGCTATTATAAACAGTGCTGCGATGAACATTGGAGTACACAGCTTCTTGACCCACGAGAATAATAAATGTATGTGACATAAATGTATAATATAAAATGTATGTTGTTTTCTGTCATTAAGTTTTTGGGTAATTTGTTATATGGCAAGAGATACTTAATAGGGTTTCCCAGGTGGCACAGTGGTAAAGAATCCACCTGCCAATGCAGGAGACTCGGAAGATGCGGGTTTGATCCCTGGGTGGGAAGAGCCTGTGGAGGAGGGAATGGCAACCCACTCCAGTACTCTTGCCTGGAGAATCCCACAGACTGAGGAACCTGACAGGCTACAGTACATGGGGTCACAAAGAGCAGGACATGACTAAGCATGCAAAGCAAACAGATAAGTAATACACTGGCCATTTGCATATGCTCTTTTATAATGTCTCTGTGCACAAAGCTGGCCCAATTTTCTGATGGGTTATATGCGTAGTTGCTTATTATTTGTTTATTCATAGGGATTTTTGAAATATGAATTCCTAACACATATATTGCATATACCTTTTCCCATTCTATGATTTATCTTTTTTTTCTCTTTTAGTAGAGTATTTTGATGGACAATGATTATTAACTTTAATATAGTTAACTTGATCAAATTTTTACCTTTTGCAATTAATGTTATTTTTGCCTTGTTTAAGAAATTTCTACATACTTCAAGGTTATGAAGATATTGGTCTATGTTTCCTTTTAAATTTTTATCTTTAACATTTAGAACTGTAGTCCACCTGATACTGATTTTTGTTTATGGTGTAAGCTAGTATCAAGATTTTTTTTTTTCTCTTAAGGATATCTAATTGATCTAGAAACATATATTGAAAATTATTCTTTCTGCATTGTACTTCAGTGTTATATTTGTCATCAAGCAGGTGACTGTATGTGTTGAATTCTTCTGTATTAACTTGGTAAGATGAGAACCACTTTTCCCAGAATCTTCTTCCCTGAATGGTTTCCACTAGAGCTGGCTAATAGAGGAACATACGCAAGATTTAGAAGGAGAAAATGAAGAAGTTATCATTGTTCTTGGAAGTCGTCTTAGATATGGCCATGGAAAGACACAAGGGTGCTGGCGGGTTGTGTTAATGGCTTTCGTCTTTTCTATTTCCGTGTTTAGCTTTTCTTCCTGACTGCTACTCTTGCTTGGCAACAGCAGCCTTAGGCCACCACCAGGTGTTAGGCAGTGCACCCACAGAAGTGGCAAGATATGGAAGCACCAGTTTTCTATAGACCTTCCACTATTTTATTCTCCATGGTCTCCATCCTTGGGTTTCTTGCTTAGATTTTTATCTCAGCAAACTGACTTTTCCTCCTATGCCATTGAAGATTGGTTAATGACTTCTTCCCCGATTGTCCAACTCCCCTTGGGATCAGAAGACATAGATGTTAGAAGCACGTAATGAGAGATCTTTTCCTGAGTACTGCTGCTGCTGCTAAGTCGCTTCAGTCGTGTCCGACTCTGTGCGATCCCGTAGACGGCAGTCCACCAGGCTCCCCCGTCCCTGGGATTCTCTAGGCAAGAACACTGGAGTGGGCTGCCATTTCCTTCTCCAATGCATGAAAGTGAAAAGTGAAAGTGAAGTCGCTCAGTCGTGTCCAACTCTTCGCGACCCCATGGACTGCAGCCTACCAGGCTCCTCCATTCATGGGATTCTGCATGCAAGAGTACTGGAGTGGGATGCCATTGCCTTCTCTGTTTCCTGAGTACAAGCTGATACAATTTGTATATATGGGACTGGTCATAGGATCTTCTGTTTGTACTGTTGATTAATTTTTCTACTCTTGCATCAGTAATACACTGTCTTAATTATTATAGTTTTAAAATAAGTCCTGATACTTGGCAATATAAGTCCCTAGCTTTCTTGTTGAAGATTTCCCTGGATATTCTTGGCCTTATAATTTTTATGCAAATTTCACAATCAGCCTGTCAATTTGCGCATGCACACACACACACACACACACACCACAAACTGTTAGGATTTATAACTGAGATTCCACTAAATCTTAAGATCAGTTGGGAAAGAATTGGCATTTTCAAATAATGTATCTTCTGACCCATGTATAATTTAGAAAGAAATGGAATCAATCTTCCATAATCTCTTCTAGAGAATAGAAAAAAAGGAGCACTCACCAAATTGTTCTGTAGACCAGTATAACATTGATATCAAAATGAGTTAAAAGTTGGAGATTTCAATATTGGACAAAAATATCCACCAGTGTGCTATCTGGGTACAGGCATCCTTCCAGTTCTCTGACAGCTGAACCAGGGCTTCTTTCCATGCTCCAATAAGGAGATGACATTTGGCTTAGAAATGGAAAGTCCTGACAGCGATCCAGCTTGTTATAGTTCCTTAGAATCATAAATTTATATACATCTCTCTGAGCAAAGTCTAGGCATTGCCATTCCCCCCTGAGGTGAATCTCTGAACAGAAGAAATGGACAGCCCAGACTCCAGAGCAATAACTTCTAGATCTGTAAAAGATGACCAGATCATATTTAGGCTGTTCTTTTGGAAAAAGGAAGAGTTAAGAGAAGGGGAAGCCAAAGTTTCCATCTTAATTAAAAATTCACTGATGCTAAATGGTCCCATCAGAAATTCTTAGGACCTGCCCCAAAGATTCCAAGCTGAAATCTCCACCTTGTGCTCCATGAACCAATCACAGACTCTCTCAGATGGCCAGTTACCTCTTTAATTTTCTTCTATAGCAGGAAGATGGGACACAAATATTATTCTCCATCTCCTGGGATGGTTTAAATATCAAGCCCTCTGTCCTCTCAAAGAAATAATTGGTTATTTAAGTGTTAATATTTGGGCTTAGGGCTTAATATGCCATTAAAGAATAATGTAAAAAAAAAAAAAAACACACACAAAGACTTTTAGGAGAGGGAGGACCTCCCTTTGAAGAACACTGGAAAAGGTTTTAGAGGGAAGGATTAATATAAGATTAAGAGGACGTGAGAAAAGAGAAAGTGAAAGAGTTATCAGGGGTGCCAAAGAATCAACAGGCTGACCCTGAAGAAGTTTCCCAGACTGCAGGAGGACCTGCATGAGTGCCCTGGCTATGATATTCTGGGTACTTAGAAAGCTGTACCAAATAGACTGTTTTATGGCCTGAGCCTTCTGCTCTGTCCCTGTCAGGTAATTGTAGCAGATCCCTTGTGCTCTGTGCTTGCTGTTCATCATCTTCTCCCAATCCCATCTGTCCAGAACTTTGTAAACTTCAGAGAAGTATGTGTTCTGTTTACTTCTTAACTGGGTTGTTATGGGGAAGCACCCTTGGATTTGTTCTTGGGGAGTGATTGCAAACTGGATACGCCCTGACCTTGGAAAGTAGACGTGACAGCCCTATTATCCTGCCATTTCTTGTCCACCTATTAAGGAGTTTTAGTCACTATATGTGTAATGACTTTTTCACTGGAGAATTCCTATTCATTCTGAGGGTTCAGTTCAATTGTGATCTCTTCTGAGAAGCCTTCCTCTGTGATCTCAGGAGAATCTTTAACTTCTCCCTTAGGGTTCTGATAGTACTTTTCATTTGCCTCCATTATAGACTTTGTCATATTATTTTGTAATTATTTGTAAATATTTGTTTGGATATCTATATCATCTGTAAAGACATCATCATATTCATATTTAGCATCCCCACAAATAGTGCTCAACATATAATAGAATCTTAAAAGCTGTTGTGGAATGAATCCACCCATGGGGAATGGGACTGGCTACATCATTTGTGGATTCCAGTGCAAAATATAGACATAGGACTCCTTGATCAATAATTGTTAAGAATTTCAAGACGGTAAAAATAGAGCATTAAATTAGGTGTGAGGTCTTCCTGAATGTAGAAACCTGCCCTGTGTCACTTCTTAGGGTGTGCATGCATGAAGCTGGCCTGATGGAAATCAGTCTTGGATTCAGTAAGATCTGAATTATAGTTGTGGAATAAAGGGTGCTTGTATTGTCTTCTGAGTTATAGAAATTACCAATGAGACTGCTATTTATTATAATTAATATATTTATTGGGTCCTTCATTCAACAACTATTTATTGAACACATACTGCGTACCAGATAGTTGGCCCAATGTTAGAGATATAGTTATAAACAAGACCCGAACCATTTTTGAACAAGGATAGTGTTCAGTGGGAAAGATAGAACTTAAGGGAAAGCTATTCAGTAAATTACAACTCTATATAAATGTTTTTAAAATTTTTTTTAAATTATTATTATTTTTTACTTTACAATATTGTATTGGTTTTGCCATACATCAACATGCATCCACTATGGGTGTACACATGCTCCCCATCCTGAACCCCACTCCCACCTCCCTCCCCATACCATCTCTCTGGGTCATCCCAGTGCACCAGCCCCAAGCTTCCTGTATCCTGCATCAAACCTGGACTGGTGATTTATTTCTTATATGATATTATACATGTTTTAATGCCATTCTCCCAAATCATCCCCCACTCCCTCTCCCACAGAGACCAAAAGACTGTTCTATACATCTGTGTCTCTTTTGCTGTCTCGCATACAGGGTTGTCGTTACCATCTTTCTAAACTCCATATATATGCATTAGTATACTGTATTGGTGTTTTTCTTTCTGGCTTACTTCACTCTGTATAATAGGCTCCAGTTTCATCCACCTCATTAGCACTGATTCAAATGTATTCTTTTTAATGGCTGAGTAATACTCCATTGTGTATATGTACCACAGCTTTCTTATCCATTCATCTGCTGATGGACATCTAGGTTGCTTCCGTGTCCTGGCTATTATAAACAGTGCTGTGATGAACATTGGGGTACACGTGTCTCTTTCAATTCTGGTTTCCTCGGTGTGTATGCCCAGCAGTGGGATTGCTGGGTCATATGGCAGTTCTATTTCCAGTTTTTTAAGGAATCTCCAGACTGTTCTCCATAGTGGCTGTACTAGTTTGCATTCCCACCAACAGTGTAAGAGGGTTCCCTTTTCTCCACACCCTCTCCAGCATTTATTGCTTGTAGACTATAAATGGTGATATGATTGTAAAGCAAGAGGTACTTACTTTGTCTGAGGAATAAGACAGACTTACAGAGAAATACATTTAAGCCAAGTTCTGAGCTGCATAACAGAGTGTTGGCAGATCAGAGAGGGAGAAGAAGCACATAAGTGGATAGAAGAAGAATAGAGCATGAAGGAATCAGTGAAATAAATGTTGAAAGATGAAAGCCTCACATTAAAGGAAGCAGAAATAAAATGGGAATGAGAATCCTTGAGAAGAGAATAAGAGGTGAATTGAGGAAGTAATAAAGTGAAATAGTATGCTGGAGTTAAGGTAGAATTTGGAGAAGTTGAGTAGACATAGATATTGAAAACACATATGAGAGACCATAGGAGCAGAGGTTAGTGTTTCTGGGTATCAAAATCTCCTAGGAGGAAACTGGCAATGTGGAATGAGAAAAAGAAGTTTAAAATAAAGTGTTGATGGTTACTATGACTGTATTAATGTCCTGCGGTTGTTATAACAAATTATACAATCTGAGAGGTTTGAAAACAACATGAGTGTCTTATCTTACAGTTCTGGAGGTCAAAAATCTGAAATGGGTCTCAAGCTAAAGTCAAGGTGTTGGCAAGGCTGGTTTCTCCTGAAGGCTCTAGGGAAGAATCTGTTGGTTTGCCTTTTCCAGCTACTGGAGGCTGCACAACTTCCTTGGCTCATGTCTTCAAGCCAGAAATTGCATGGCTCTAACCTCTGTTTCTGTCATCACATTCCTTCTCTGACTCTCCTACCTCCCTCTTTCACTTGTAAGAACACTTATGTGATGGCATTAGGCCCACTTGAGTAGTCTGGGATAATCTCTTCATCTATGGGCTTCTTCAATGGCTCAGCAGGTAAAGAATCTGCCTGCAGTGCAGGAGACACAAGAGACACAGTTTTGATCCCTGGGTCAGGAAGATCCCCTGGAGAAGGAAATGGCAACTCACTCCAGTTTTCTTGCCTGGAAAATCCTATGGACAGAAGAACCTGGCAGTCTATGGTCCAAAGGGTCACAAAGAGTCAGGCACAACTGAATGACTAAGCACTACAGATACTTAAGTTAATCAGATCTTCAAAGTCCTTTTTGTCTTAAAGGGTAACATATTCAGAGGTTCCAGAAATTAGGACATAGGCATTTTCTTGGGGGCCATTACTCTGCCTACTGCAATTCCTAAGCAGCGTCTATGCTTGGTCACTCAGTTGTGTCCAACTCTTTGTGTTCCCATAGACTGTAGCCCACCAGGCTCCTCTGTCCATGGGGGTTTTCCAGGCAAAAATACTGAAGTGGGTTACCAAGTGCCACTTCTGCTCATCCCTATGGATTTAGTTTCTGGTCAGTCTGCAGGATTATTCAAAGAAGCCAGTGACACCCTCCCATCAGAACCAGGGGGTGCCTTACCCTCTTGAATACTGCAAAGCCTGCCTCCCACTGCCCTGGTTCACTCTGAGTGCAGCCCATGTGGTCTTCTATGGCATGGGGTATCCTCCTCCCCTAGGCTGTGAATATTTGTGATAATAATCAATCTCATCCATCAAGTGTTGGGTGTTATGTGCTCAGCCAGCTCCCTCCCCAATGGGGCAAAATTAATATTTGATTAAAACAAATATCTATCTCCCTTGAATTTCTGTGGAGTTAAAAAAAACTTTTTAAAATTATGTTAACCTCTTAGTCAAGAACTTGGCAAAGTTCTACATCATCAATAACCAGTAGCCATTATTATTATTGTGACTGAAGTATCAGTATTATTATATTTTAAAATTCCCATTCTCTGTGCTCAACATGAGTTGAAATTACATGCTTTTCTAGTGACCCATATAACTGTGTTCTGAGGAGAGGAGGAGATTAAGTTAAGACACATTTGGAGCACAGTGCAACATGGAGTTTCAGTGGTATGAAGAAGACTAGTTTGTAATTTTCTACATATGCTGACCCATCATTTTTGCCAGAAGTTGTCCAGCAAAAGTATATTTTAGGGTAGTGAGGGTAGAGGGTAGAGATAAGGTTAAGTTGTATTTGTCAGAGAAATAATGATCCTTACTTATTGTATACAGATAGACTTCAGATGATGGCCAATGAACTATGCACCCTTGATTTGTACAAAGAAATGGTTCCCAAGGTGGATGGTGGAAATGTCAGAAAGAATGCAGCAAAATCCAGAGATCAGATGCAAATGGGAAGAAAGATGAAATGATTTTTGGATTTGGAGTATTTTTGTTGCTCTTCATCATTAGTGAGCATCTGAAACATAGCATCATCATTTACTTGGAAGGGAAAAATAGGCTGTTTTAAATGTAAGTGCTACTCATCAACTGAAGCAAGAAAATGCATTTTAACAGCAGAGCATTGATTAAACCCAAAAGCATAGGACAAACATCAGGGGAAATAATCTGTTCCTGAGATGTTTATGAAAAATATTTTCTTAAGCCCATGATGCAATTGGCAAATAAATTGTCCATGGTTATAAAGTGCCCAGCAGAGCTTTCCAGAGTAGAAAATGAATAAGGAGAGCTCCAGTTCTGTTTGCAATCCTGCACTAATCAGCGTGCACTCTTTTATGTTGTCCAATTTGCACAAGAGCTCTTTGCAGAATATTTCCTCAAGCTCGTTATGCTGCAAACTTGTTTCTCTCACAGAATACCAAGAACCCGGCTTGCTCTCTCAGCACCTCAGCACAGAAAGCCTCCGCTTTTCATTTCTTCCCCTCAGACCACATTTGATGAAAGCCTGCTACATGTTAGTTGAGGCAATCTGCTGTGGCAGCCTTTTTAGGTTTACTGACATGGAGAAATGTTTTGAGAAAATGGCAGATGTATAGTGTACATTGAGCAAAATCAATTTTTTATGCAACAAATGTAGTTTACTGTCTTTGCATACCAAGATCAGGAAATCCATCCCTTGGAAAAATTATAGGTCTCTTGAGAACAGAGCTGATAAACACTTAGAAACTTTCCTCGTTGCCCTTACACTGCAGTGTTCTGACAGTTTTTGACCCCAATGATCTGAGAAAATATGCACTCCGTTAGATTCAAAAAATGATGTTAGGCAACATCTAGAATGAGTTGATAAATAAAACATATTTAAAAAATAATGTTGACACATCTCAAAAACTCTCTCCTAAACACTGTACCCATAGATGCAACTGCCAGCCAGTTACCAATAGGTCATGTCCTCATGGTGAACTCACCTGCTTCCTGAGTGGTAGTCTAAGAATTCCAAGAACGCTAAGAATATCTAAAACTGAGCTAACTCCTCCTTCTTTCCTTCTCTGGTTTTCCAGTGAAAGGCCCTACCATTCAGGCAGTTGTTGAAACCTAACTCCTTGCCTTCTCAATTTTACCACTCCTTACTTCTTCCCTGCCTCTCCCCACCACCCTCTTCCACATACGTCCAAGTAAATTACCAGCTATCTTTTTTATTATATCTGCAGTCATTTTCACATATTTATCTTCAGTTATCCCTCATTGTTCCTGCCCCAGGTCATGTGTGCATTCACTCCCTTCTGGAATGACATCACTCTTCAAGCAGGAATCTTTACCTTCTGTCTTGCGCCACAAACCAGTTTTCAAACTAAAGCAAAGTGATCATTCTTGAGTTTGATTCTGATTATACCCCTCTTTGATTTAAAGGTATTTTATGTGTTTCTATTGCTCTTCCAACAAAGTTGAAACTCCTTCAGAGGTCTTTATTTCTCCATTTGGGCTCTTTCTTCTTGGGCTTCCCAGGTGTTGCTGGTAGTAAAGAGTCTGCCTGCCAATGCAGGAGAGGTAAGAGGCTCTGGTTCAATCCCTGGGTTGGGAAGATCCCCTGGAGAAGGAAATGGCAACCCACTCCAGTATTCTTGCCTGGGAAACCCTATGGCCAGAGGAGCCTGGCGGGCTATAGTTCATGAGGTCGTAAAGAGTTGGATGCATCTGAGCACACACATATTCTTGCACACAAACTGTCAATCCCATAAAACACATCTTTCGTTTTCTGAAATAAACACAGTCTTCACTCAACTGTTTTCTCTGCCTTTAACAATCTTCCCCACTAGGTGGCCTGACTAATTCTTACATAT
The DNA here is from genome assembly GCF_000754665.1 of Bison bison bison. Lineage (NCBI taxonomy): Eukaryota > Metazoa > Chordata > Mammalia > Artiodactyla > Bovidae > Bison > Bison bison. The sequence goes on along the minus strand of NW_011495072.1, from coordinate 19,064,071 downwards.
GTTTTAGTAATTTTTTTCTGCTACCTGCTAAACTAGTACAGATGCCTCACAAAGCTCCCTGTAGTATGATTTATTATGATTGTGTAGTTCTCTGTCCCATCATTAGACCTCAGCTCTGAAAGGGGGACCAAGTCTCTCTGGTTCACCGTTCTATCTTTAGCTCACCTGTATACCAATCCAGCCTAAGTGGCTCAGAGCAAGCTTTCAAGACATATTTGTTGGCATGCTAAGTTGCTTTAGTCTTCTCTGACTCTTTGCAACCCTACAGACTATAGCCCGCCAGGCTAAGATCTATATCTATATCTATATCTATCTATCTATCTCTGTATATATATTCTATATATGCCAGGCATGAAATGAGGTGTCCACATACATTATTTTCTTTAATGTTTATGATAACTCTTGCCATAGATATTATATTCATTGTACAGATCAGAAGTGTGGGGACCGGAGAAGGACTGAGCTTGCCTAAGGTCACAGAATGAGGTCAGGGGTAAGACTGGAATAAAGATGCAATATCCAGTTTTCTGCCTAAAATTGCACACTTCTTTTGTGAATGCAGAATACTGGTTGGAGATGGCAGAGAGGCTGGTAAAGAAAAGGAGCAGTGTGATACAAGGGGCCAGTGAAAAAGTGAGGAGAGCATAATGGAAAATAAGAGCGAGAAGAGATTTTCCTAATTTCCTGAATGCACAGAGAGGAGGTTCCTCTCCGAATCCTGTGTTAGACATCTCTCCCCGCACCTCACCCCCACCTCTCTTCTACCTGCTGCACCCCAGGAAGGTCAGAATTTTAGGAAGGAAGGTGAATAAGGAGACCAAGATCCTAAGCTCTGTCTACCAGGTCTGATTCATGTCAAAGTTCTAAAAGATTTTCTACTTTTTATTTCTTTGATACCACAATTCCATCTCTTTGTTGGGCTAGCTGAGTAAAATGTGTTTGGTTTAATTTTTCATTGTCTTTGCTCCCAAAAATTCATTTAGGAAAATGGGAGAGTTTATTTACTGCCATGCTATGTAGGCCTGCAAGAAGCTTTACCTACACAATTCTGCTTTTGTTTTGAAATATTGATTATTACCAATGTAGTACTTTGTGTTTGGCAAATATGGCCTGGAATTTACTGCTTCAATTCTATACTACATGTAATGCTTTAGGGAGGCTTTGAATAGCAAATTTTCTTACTTTTAATTTTGTAATATTGCGTTCTATTTTATGATGTCTCTAAATTTCTGTAAATTTAATAGACAGAGAATGATTAAGAAGGAGAACATTCTCAAAATTAAGGCTGTCTTTTAGTGATTTGACTCACTGAAAATGGAGAACAAAGCAATCTGAATGAAGAATTTTAGAATAAATCATCATTAACCAGGCATGACATGTCGCACATCAACTAAGTTCTGATGCACAATTAGTCACCTAATTAGGTTTAAAATTCATTTAAATACATGGCTTCAATCCCTGGCCCACCCACTTATTTTTATTACTCCCATTTAAGCACTGAATACAATTTAAGTCTCTTATTGCGGAGCTCTGTGGCCTAAACAAATGCACACTAGGTGAAAAGACAAGCAACCTATTTGAACGATCAGTTTATTAGGGTCTGCTGAGACTCGTATTTTACTGTGAGTTGCATGTGCTTTGGACAGTGTTCAGTGGGAAAACTGTCTTTCTGTAGAATTTCTCAGACTAATTCCTGAAATGAAGTATGAACCCTACTTGCTTTACATGGTAATTTGGTGAGTCAGGAATAAGTGGATGATATCATTAAGAAAGGGCTTCCCAGGGGCACTACTGGTAAAGAACCCACCAACCAATGCAGGAGACATGAGATGCAGGTTCAGTCCCTGGGTTGGGAAGATCCCCTGGAGGAGGTCATGGCAACCCCACTCCAGTATTCTTGCCTGGAGAATCCCATGGACACTGGAGCCTGGTGGGCTACAGTCCATAGGGTCTTAAAGAATTGGATATGGTGAAGTGACTTAGCACAGCACAGTGTTGATTCTCCTGGGCACCTGCTGAGATGGCTGTATTTATGTCTGGTCTTGAAGCAACTAAGCACATACACATTATTAAGAAAACCACCTTCTGTGGCAGCGTGTTTACTCTTTCTGGGTGCCATATAATAAGTCCCCTATTTTACTGATACTAAGACACACACTTTTTCACGTTTTTATTATCCTTAAAATTGGGTTGTATCTTACAATCAATGATGATATCTCATTTATTTTCTGGAGTTTTTTACTTGGTAGTATATAAAATAATAGTGTGTCTTATAATCAGTGGCATCTTAGATGGAATAAAATATAATGTGTTACTCTTCAGGCAACTTTAAGTGGAGCTTCTCTAAGGAACTCATATATCTGAATAATCTTACTTAATAGACACAATGTTTATTCTTTTATTCTTTCATTTCAGTAGTATAATTAACAATGTTCTTGAGACTAAGAAAATTAAGCAAGACACTGATCAGTTCAGTTCAGTTCAGTTCAGTTGCTCAATCGTGTCCGACTCTTTGCGACCCCATGAATTACAGCACGCCAGGCCTCCCTGTCCATCACCATCTCCCGCAGTTCACTCAAACTCACATCCATCGAGTTGGTGATGCCATCCAGCCATCTCATCCTCTGTTGTCCCCTTCTCCTCCTGCCCCCAATCCCTCCCAGCATCAGAGTCTTTTCCAATGAGTCACCTCTTTGAATGAGATGGCCAAAATACTGGAGTTTCAGCTTTAGCATCATTCCTTCCAAAGAAATCCCAGGGCTGAGCTCCTTCAGAATGGACTGGTTGGATCTCCTTGCAGTCCAAGGGACTCTCAAGAGTCTTCTCCAACACCACAGTTCAAAAGCATCAATTCTTCGGTGCTCAGCCTTCTTCACAGTCCAACTCTCACATCCATACATGACCACTGGAAAAACCATAGCCTTGACTAGACAGACCTTTGTTGGCAAAGTAATGTCTCTGCTTTTGAATATGCTATCTAGGTTGGTCATAGCTTTCCTTCCAAGGAGTAAGTGTCTTTTAATTTCATGGCTGCAGTCACCATCTGCAGTGTTTTGGAGCCCAGAAAAATAAAGTCTGACACTGTTTCCACTGTTTCCCCATCTATTTCCCATGAAGTGATGGGACCAGATGCCATGATCTTAGTTTTCTGAATATTGAGCTTTAAGCCAACTTTTTCACTCTCCTCTTTCACTTTTATCAAGAGGCTTTTAGTTCCTCTTCACTTTCTGCCATAGTGTGGTGTCATCTGCACATCTGAGGTTATTGATATTTCTCCTGGCAATCTTAATTCCAGCTTGTGCTTCTTCCAGCCCAGGGTTTCTCATGATGAAATTTGATATATCAAATATATTTTGGTATAAAACATTGTGGTGAATGCTACAGTTGAGAGTAAATACAGAGTACAGAGTGAAATTGTAGGAACTCAGCATATTTTATTCAACTAACCTCTTTTGTACATTTTTAATTTTATGAAATGTTTTTATCATCTGTTCCCTTCTTTGTGGTGATAATTCATGATGAGTTTTTTTTTTTTTTTTTTAAGAGAGAAAGTAAAGTTTTATTGATATGACAGTGAATCTCAGATTGATACAACAGTGAATCCTCAGCCTAAGAATGACTAGGGATGTTTAGTAACAATGCAAATTCCTTGGTCCTCTCCAGACATTCTGATTCAGTCAGTGTTGGCCCAGGAATCTGTGTTTCTAATAATCTGCTCCTTACCTCCAGGTGATTCTGATGTTTAAGATGGTGTTTAATGTATACTTTGGAAGACATTTGGACTGGACAGAAAATACTAACATGGAGCCGGTTATATTAAGAAGGATTAATTAAGAAGGATTAATATAACTTTTGTTGTTTAGTCACTAAGTGAAGTCCAACTCTTTGTCCAACCTCATGGACTGTAGCCTGCCAGACTCCTCTGACAATGGGATTTCCCAAGCAAGAATACTGGAGTGGATTGCCCTTTCCTCTTCCAGGGGATCTTCCTGACCCAGGAATTAAACCCATATCTCCTGCACTAGCAGGTAATTCTTTACCATTAAGCCACCAGGGAAGCCCAATATAATATTTTACTTGCTTATTATTTATTTAAGTATCCAAACCCTGATACATTGAAATAGAATTATTTAAATGACAGCAAGAATTGTGCAATAATGAATGCCCATCCTAAACAGAGAATTTATCCTACTTAGTTAAAACAGTTTTTTTGGCAACCAGGAAAATAATTAATTCATAAGAAGTCTCTGAGAATACTTTATACTTAAATCCATTTTTAGTCATCTTCTTTCTGCTTTTCTGAAATGAGAAATATTGAAGGGAAATACAAGTAGATGGATCTAATCTTTGAGAATAAGAAGGGGGAAGAAACAAAGTATTATAGGTAGAACTGGACTTCTTTGCTTTTCTCCTTTGCCATGTACTGACCCAATGCTATGCTATGGCAGTTACAGAAATTGCCGATGTGAAATGAACTAGATTGCAATGGGAAGCATCTTGGGTAATGAAAGAGGAATCCACTAAACACTTCAGGCCCTTCAGATGAGCAAGTACCTATTAGTTTCAATGGCTGGCCTAGCTAGTGATTCTCACTTACTTTAATTGGAAATATTCTGCTTTCATCTACTGTCAGGAGTCAACAATTATCCTCATGAAGAAATAGAAGAGCCAAAGTATACTTTTGACCTGTTTAAGTTTATTATTTTTTGCTCTGGTAGTCATGAAAATTTTTTATACTAACTTGAAGGTTATGGAAGGGATGTGGTGGGCTTGATTCAATTAATGCATTTGTTGAATATTTTACTTGAGTAGTTAAAATGACCATCACTAATCATTAGCTTTTATGTCCTGGTTTAGGCACCATAAAAACAAACCAAAAAAAAAAAACAAAAAAAACAACCAAAGGCATACCATTGACAACAGCCAACTGTAGCTAACAAGTGCTGCTTCTATTCATGGACTGGTTAAATGAACAAGATTGAAGGATGCCTCTTTGATAAGCCTGCAACATTTAACACCTACTTGATTGAATACACAGTTTTTTTCTATTAAGGACACTCACCTCTTTAGTAATACATAAGAACCAAGAAAGATTATTCTGTTATTTAGAAAGATCCTACAAATCCATGTCCCAAGGACAAACTGGGCTCTGTGTTGCTCTGTTCATTCAGTGAGTATATGGGTAAATGTTCTTCAGTCTTCCCAAATGTATCAACATGAGAGAACTGTTGTGAAGTACTCAGGGAAATGAGAGTTTTCTCATTATCATCCATAGTGAAGGCTTGCATCCACTGACTACTTTCTTTCCATATCTAAGGTAATGCTTCCAATAATCTGGATTATTTAGACTCTTCTAACTAGAGGTGTATTCTACAAATGATAACTTTTTCTTTTGTCATTTTGCTTATTGCTCATTATCAAGCTATTTATATTTAAACATAAATGGTGTTTGCAGCCATGAAATTAAAAGATGCTTTCTCCTTGGAAGGAAAGTTATGACCAACCTAGACAGCATATTCAAAAGCAGAGACATTACTTTGCCAACAAAGGTTCGTCTAGTCAAGGCTATGGTTTTTCCTGTGGTCATGTATGGATGTGAGAGTTGGACTGTGAAGAAGGCTGAGCACCGAAGAATTGATGCTTTTGAACTGTGGTGTTGGAGAAGACTCTTGAGAATCCCTTGGACTGCAAGGAGATCCAACCAGTCCATTCTGAAGGAGCTCAGCCCTGGGATTTCTTTGGAAGGAATGATGCTAAAGCTGAAACTCCAGTACTTTGGCTACCTCATTCAAAGAGGTGACTCATTGGAAAAGACTCTGATGCTGGGAGGGATTGGGGGCAAGAGGAGAAGGGGATGACAGAGGATGAGATGGCTGGATGGCATCACTGACTCGATGGACGTGGGTCTGAGTGAACTCCGGGAGTTGGTGATGGACCGGGAGGCCTGGCGTGCTGCGATTCATGGATTCACACAGAGTTGGACACGACTGAGTGACTGATCTGATCTGATCTGATCTTGCTCTTTTTCCACCTAGGATCTTCCCAGCTTGGTTAATTTTACTCAGTGTGGTGATTTGACTGGATTTTAATCTCCTGAGAAATCCTGTACTATTTCTATCGGGATCAGATAAGAAGTCTGTGATGGTCCATTATTACTGAGGCAATTTGTGAGAAAGTTTTCAGGGTACCTGTGACAGGCACTTTGGGAAAACTAGGGCTATTACCAAAAATGAATAAAGAGATTTGGGGATTTCCTTAAATTCAAAGGCACTTACATTTTCTCTACATTTCTGGGCTCTCTTTCTAAACCTCTAAACTTCACACTGCTTCTTATTTAGATGTAACACAATGATATACTAGTTGTACTACTTAGATCTAATGCAACTACATAGAGGTACTCTACAAAATTAAGGGCTCCTAGCTAAGGCTTTCAATGAGAGAGGACACTGTTTCATTGGCTGATAACTTGTTTTTGTGAAGTGTTCATTAATTTGTTGACAACAGGCACATTAACTGAACTGATGAACAAATTTCACTGATAGAAAATAATCATTTTCTTTGAATTAAACTCTCAGAGTTTGCAACTCCTATTTTCTGCTAAGAAATTTACATCACTTAAATTCTACTACACTGATAAATATAATCAATCAACAGAGAGCATGCTCTGAGGAATTAATTGTTGTCAGTTCATATATTTAATGGGACATCACACTTCATTAATTTAGCTAACTCATTAAACCTAATCAGACATGTAAGAGAAAAAGTTAATGACCAAAGTTAAAAAATAAAGTCTGGACTCTAAAGAGTCTTCATTTGCAGTACAGAACTTTGAGTTACACAAAAATGGATTGTTTATTCCAGAAGATACCTTTTGTGTGCTGTGATTCTGTGCCAAAGAAACATAGAGGGTTTTCCTTCATTTGGGATTTGTAAAGCATGTACTATTAGCATAAAAAAGAAGCCACTATCCTTTATATCAAGGGTTCATGTTATATATACCTCTTCTAATTCTTATATTGTGGAGCTGTTTATGATTTAGCAAAGGCAATTTGAAATGGTGAAATCCATGGAAGATTGTAAATTTCTGTAGATGCAGAGATGTTAAATTTATATGTACTTCCAAATCACAAGGGCTACCCAATTCATTTTGCTTTTCCACATTCATTTCAGTTAACACCATTTTGGTTTTGTTGTCCATTTTCCTTGATCTTTTTGGCATCTTTTAAGAAAAGCTGACCATAGTACATCTTATAAGGAGAGGGAATTGTTACCCTGTCATAAAAGAGTCAATGGTTTCAAACCATAGGCCTGCATTGAGGCTGTGCTTTCCATAGGATGGGAGTGGGGGTGGGACAGGCACTAACTAGCGGAGGTTATTGATTGTTCATTTCCATTGCCTTCCTTCTGCTGCCAGGCATGCAAGTCTGTTTGTGGGAGAACAACCACAATGCAGTGCTGCTATTCTATCAACTCTGCATTGATGCTGTCCCACAGGTTTGAACTCCATTATTCCCTAATGGATCTTTCCATGCACGGTAATTTGGGAGGCAGCAATTTTGCCTTTACCAAGTTCTTATGGCTCTGCTGGTGTTTGTAGTATATCACTACCTAAATTAGAAAGCCTTGCTAAGCTGTTCTAGGAAACTGTATTTCCTGTTTGTTTGTTTATTTTAACCATGCCTGGAAGAAAAGCTATTTTAAATAAAATGCAGTCTAAGACTATCACAAGTTATGTTTAATTTTTTCATGGATTCACATCAGAGCTACATGACAGAGCTGGAAGGGGTCTTAAGAATAATTTATAGTTTAACAACCTCATCTTCTGGATGGGAAACCCTAGGGTCAGGGAGGTACAGTGATTTGTGGAAGATCTCATGACTAAATAGCCTAAGTAGTAGTGCAAGAGATCTGATTCTCTTAGTGAGGAGCTTCTCTTATTATTTCATACTAACTCTCTGATGATAAAGCTTTCATTTACTGAGCACAACAAATATTTGCAATACCATATTAGAGAAGGCCATCTCTAGACAATTCTCTCAAGGTACAGTGGAATAGTGCATTTGCTGTTTCGTATTATTTCACTGTCAAAACTACTTAATGTACTTTAGATCACATTTGATTATTGAGGTAGTAAAAAAGACCTATTTTCTCTAGCAGCATTGGTATTATTTTTATCATACATTTATTGGCTACCTATTATGAACAAAGTACTATAATAAGTGCTGGGGAAATAAAAATGATGAACCAGACACTGACCCAACCATTCAAGGGTTTATAGTTTGTGTTAATCTTTGAGACCCAGTGTGCTTCAGGGCTGGTAGAATGGTCTCTCAGTGTCAATTAGTTAGACTCCAAACTCTCAAGTGTAGGAAAAATGGCAATATTTTTAAATGGCATTCTATAAACTGCATGTGCATTTACAAATCCTCAATTTTCTGTTGATATGTAGCAGTCTTTTCTCTCCAGGGAAACAGCATGTACTTTCCTACAGCTCTCTTGAAGTATTTGACATTTTCAATGAATCTTTCTGCAGTTTTCACATTGGATTTTCTTATCTTCTCATGCATTTCCCCTTCTATTGGTTTTGATAGTTTCCATATTTCACTCTCCAAGTTCTTTGACATATCAATTTCATTTCTCTTTCTCACTTATATAGGCTCTTGTTTAGTTGAAGATTTTATCTTTCCATTGTGAAAAGTTCTTTCCTTAGCCTTTGAAAGCACACTTTCTGATCGCTGTGCCTTTGAGAATCCAAGTGGTATTTTTAAGAGTTTTGCAGATTTCAATCGTATTTTAAGTTATTTTTTGTGTTTATAGTGTAGATGTAGCACTTAGATGTTTTATAGTCAATGAATGCTTATAATGTCACTGATGTCTAGTAAACATCTCAATAGTATTTCTTACCCTAAAATAAAATGTATTTAGCTACTCACCTTCTGTTAATTTTGTGGTCAGAAAGGGATTCTATGGTGATTCAGCAGTAATAAAATGATACACTATATAAAGATGTGGTATAAATCGAAAGTGTTTCCCTGTCTACCTTCTCACCCGGCCAAGAGTTAAGTGCTACTTTGTGATGCATCATGTTGCTGCTCTCAGTGTATCTCAGAGGATGAAACCAAATATTTATATTGCTACTCTTCACTTTCTTATTCGATTATCTCTCTGTCTGCCTAGAAATCTGTCTATCTTGCTATCTGTCTGTCTCTTTATCTATGACATTATAATCCTAATGCAGAGCAGATGGGCATCTAAGCATTTACCTTAAAAATAATTCTGAAAAGGAAAATTGCAAAGAATGATATGGCAAAATGCTATATTCCCTTCACCTACCTCACAATTGTACTCATGAATATTTTCTTTATTCATTACATTTTCTTCCCCTCATGGTAAATAAATAAATCATGTCTCTTTAAACCATTACCTCCAATTCTCTTTCCCTCCTGCTCTACTGAGAAATAACCACAGTCATGAGTTTGGTATGTATATTCCTCATCTTTTATTTTCTTCTAAAAAATTATGAAATACTTCTTACAATTAGAATAAGGTATTTAATTATACAGAAGAATAATAAACATTTGTGTATTCCCCGTCTCACATAAGTAAGACAACAATACCCATACTCTTGATGCTATTTATGTATATGCCTCTTTAATCCTATCTCTATGCCCACTTCTCAATCGAGGTAATTAATACTCAGAATGCTGTGTTCATTATTCCCTTGTTTTACCACATATGCATGTACATTGAAGCAATGTATTGTTTAGTTTTGCTTTACTTGGCTTTTCAAAAGTTATATCATTTAGTATGTTGTCTTCTATGTATCAAAATATAGGAGGGAGGAGCCAAGATGGCGGAGGAGTAGGACGGGGAGAACACTTTCTCCCCCACAAATTCAACAAAAGAGCATTTAAACGTCGAGTAAATTCCACAAAACAACTTCTGAATGCCGGCAGAGGACATCAGGCACCCAGAAAAGCAACCCAACTCTTTGAAAGGAGGTAGGAAAAAATATTAAAGACAAAAAAAAGAGACAAAAGAGGGAGGGACGGAGCTCCATCCCGGGAAAGGAATCTTAAAAAGAGAGAAGTTTCCAAACACCAGGAAACCTTCTCACTGCCGAATCTGTGCCGAGCTTTGGAAGCACAGAGGGCAACATAACAGGGAGAAAAATAAATAAACAATTAAAACTTGCAGATTGCGAGCCCTACGGTAACTCCCCCAGCGGAGAAGCAGCGCAGACGCCTGCATCCGCCATTAGCAAGCGGGGGCTGGGCAGGGAGGCGCGGCACGGGATGCATCGCT
>NW_011495072.1:19052609-19052810 GCF_000754665.1 Bison bison bison | reverse complement strand
TTTTTTTTTTCTTTTCTTTAACATTGTATTTTTGAAATTCTAAACTCTACTCTAGATTTTTAATTTTCGCTTTTTGGTATTTGTTATCAATTTTGTACCCATAGTTTATATAATTTCTGTGACTTCTTTTTTTCTTCTTCTCTGTTTCTTTCTCTTCTTCTTCTATATAACATTGTATATCTGAATAATATAAATTTTGTA
>NW_011495072.1:19049127-19051867 GCF_000754665.1 Bison bison bison | reverse complement strand
TTAGACTCTCCTTTTTCTCCACCAGGTCGCCTGTGTCTCCTCCCTAACCCCTCTACTCTACCCAACTCTGTGAATTTCTGTGTGTTCCAGACGGTGGAGAACACTTAGGGAACTGATTACTGGCTGGATCTGTCTCCCTCCTTTTCATTCCCCCCTTTTATCCTTCTGGCCACCTCTGTCACCTTCCTCCTTCTTCTCTTCTCTGTATAACTCCGTGAACATCTCTGAGTGGTCTAGTTGTGGAGTGCACATAAGGAAGTGACTACTGGCTACCCCACTCTCTCCATTATTGATTCACCTCATCTCATTTGGGTCACCTCTAACTCCCTCCTCCCTCTTCTCTTCTCCATGTAACCCTGTGAACCTCTCTGAGTGACCCGCATCGTAGAGAAACTTTTCATCTTTAATGTAGATGTTTTATCAATGGTGCTGTATAGAAGGAGAAGTTTTGAAACTACTGTAAAAATAAGACCGATAACCGGAAGCAGGAGACTTAAGTCCAAACCCTGACTCCAGGGAACTCCTGACTCCAAGGAACATTAATTGACAGGAGCTCATCAAACGCCTCCATACCGACACTGAAACCAAGCACCACACAAGGGCCAATAAGTTCCAGGGCAAGACATACCAAGCAAATTCTCCAGCAACAAAGGAACACAGCCCTGAGCTTCAAGATACAGACTGCCCAAAGTCACCCCAAAACTATAGACATCTCATAACTCACTACTGGACATTTCATTGCACTCCAGAGAGAAGAAATACAGCCCCATCCACCAGAACACCGACACAAGCTTCCCTAACCAGGAAACCTTGACAAGCCACCTGTACAAACCCACACACAGTGAGGAAATGCCACAATAAAGAGAACTCCACAAACTGCCAGGATACATAAAGGACACCCCAAACTCAGCAATTTAAACAAGATGAAGAGACAGAGGAATACTCAGCAGATAAAGGAACAGGATAAATGCCCACCAAACCAAACAAAAGAGGAAGAGATAGGGAATCTACCTGATAAAGAATTCCAAATAATGATAGTGAAATTGATCCAAAATCTTGAAACTAAAATGGAATCACAGATAAATAGCCTGGAGACAAGGATTGAGAAGATGCTAGAAAGGTTTAACAAGGACCTAGAAGAAATAAAAAAGAGTCAAAATATAATGAATAATGCAATAAATGAAATTAAAAACACTCTGGAGGCAACAAATAGTAGAATAACAGAGGCAGAACATAGGATTAGTGAATTAGAAGATAGAATGGTAGAAATAAATGAATCAGAGAGGATAAAAGAAAAACGAATTAAAAGAAATGAGGACAATCTCAGAGACGTCCAGGACAATATTAAACACTACAACATTCGAATAATAGGGGTTCCAGAAGAAGAAGACAAAAAGAAAGACCATGAGAAAATACTTGAGGAGATAATAGTTGAAAACTTCCCTAAAATGGGGAAGGAAATAATCACCCAAGTCCAAGAAACCCAGAGAGTCCCAAACAGGATAAACCCAAGGAGAAACACCCTAAGACACATATTAATCAAATTAACAAAGATCAAACACAAAGAACAAATATTAAAAGCAGCAAGGGAAAAACAACAAATAACACACAAGGGGATTCCCATAAGGATAACAGCTGATCTTTCAATAGAAACTCTTCAAGCCAGGAGGGAATGGCAAGACATACTTAAAATGATGAAAGAAAATAACCTACAGCCCAGATTATTGTACCCAGCAAGGATCTCATTCAAGTATGAAGGAGAAATCAAAAGCTTTTCAGACAAGCAAAAGCTGAGAGAATTCTGCACCACCAAACCAGCTCTCCAACAAATACTAAAGGATATTCTCTAGACAAGAAACACAAAAATGGTATATATACTCGAACCCAAAACAATAAAGTAAATGGCAACGGGATCATACTTATCAGTAATTACCTTAAACGTAAATGGGTTGAATGCCCCAACCAAAAGACAAAGACTGGCTGAATGGATACAAAAACAAGACCCCTACATATGTTGTCTACAGGAGACCCACCTCAAAACAGGGGACACATACAGACTGAAAGTGAAGGGCTGGAAAAAGATTTTCCATGCAAATAGGGACCAAAAGAAAGAGGGGTAGCCATACTCATATCAGATAAAATAGACTTTAAAACAAAGGCTGTGAAAAGAGACAAAGAAGGTCACTACATAATGATCAAAGGATCAATCCAAGAAGAAGATATAACAATTATAAATATATATGCACCCAACACGGGAGCACCACAGTACGTAAGACAAATACTAACAAGTATGAAAGGAGAAATTAACAATAACACAATAATAGTGGGAGACTTTAATACCCCACTCACACCTATGGATAGATCAACTAAACAGAAAATTAATAAGGAAACACAAACTTTAAATGATACAATAGACCAGTTAGACCTAATTGATATATATAGGACATTTCATCCCAAAACAATGAATTTCACCTTTTTCTCAAGCGCACATGGAACCTTCTCCAGGATAGATCACATCCTGGGCCATAAAGCTAGCCTTGGTAAATTCAAAAAAATAGAAATCATCCCAAGCATTTTTTCTGACCACAATGCAGTAAGATTAGATCTCAATTACAGGAGAAAAACTATTAAAAATTCCAACATATGGAGGCTGAACAACACGCTGCTGAATAACCAAAAAATCACAGAAGAAATCAAAAAAGAAATCAAAATTTGCATAGAAACGAATGAAAATGAAAAC
>NW_011495072.1:19047498-19048338 GCF_000754665.1 Bison bison bison | reverse complement strand
ATAGATGCAGAGAAAGCCTTTGACAAAATTCAACATCCATTTATGATAAAAACTCTCCAGAAAGCAGGAATAGAAGGAACATACCTCAACATAATAAAAGCTATATATGACAAACCCACAGCAAACATTATCCTCAATGGTGAAAAATTGAAAGCATTTCCCCTAAAGTCAAGGACAAGACAAGGGTGCCCACTTTCACCATTACTATTCAACATAGTTTTGGAAGTTTTTGGCCACAGCAATCAGAGCAGAAAAAGAAATAAAAGGAATCCAAATTGGAAAAGAAGAAGTAAAACTCTCACTATTTGCAGATGACATGATCCTCTACATAGAAAACCCTAAAGATTCCACCAGAAAATTACTAGAAATAATCAATGACTATAGTAAAGTTGCAGGATATAAAATCAACACACAGAAATCCCTTGCATTCCTATACGCTAATAATGAGAAAACAGAGAGAGAAATTAAGGAAACAATTCCATTCACCATTGCAACGGAAAGAATAAAATACTTAGGAATATATCTACCTAAAGAAACTAAAGAGCTATATATAAAAAACTATAAAACACTGGTGAAAGAAATCAAAGAGGACACTAATAGATGGAGAAATATACCATGTTCATGGATTGGAAGAATCAATATAGTGAAAATGAGTATACTACCCAAAGCAATTTATAGATTCAACACAATCCCTATCAAGCTACCAACAGTATTCTTCACAGAGCTGGAACAAATAATTTCACAATTTGTATGGAAAAACAAAAAACCTCGAATAGCCAAAGCGATCTTGAGAAAGAAGAATGGAACTGGAGGAATCAACCTACCTGACTTCAGGCTCTA
>NW_011495072.1:19047265-19047398 GCF_000754665.1 Bison bison bison | reverse complement strand
GACTTCAGGCTCTACTACAAAGCCACAGTTATCAAGACAGTATGGTACTGGCACAAAGACAGATATATAGATCAATGGAATAAAATAGAAAGCCCAGAGATAAATCCACGCACATATGGACACCTTATCTTTG
>NW_011495072.1:19030974-19045669 GCF_000754665.1 Bison bison bison | reverse complement strand
AAAAAAATATATATATCCACATTGTTTCATGGAGCTCTCTGTCATCCTTTATCAGTAATGTATAGTATTGCACTCTGCAAATACACACAATTTATTACATTAGCAATGCTCCAGCAGATAATATTGCTTCCAATATTTTACTTTGAGGAGCAATTATTCTATGAAGTTTCTTGTATACGTCTCTGAGAACATAGATGTAAGTGATATTTTAGAGTATATACCTAGAAGTGAAGTTATGGTGCTACAAGAAACAAATATATTCAACCAATCTGGAAATTTGATGCAACATATCTTCACAACTTATTTTTATGTTTTGGAAGGGCCCTACCTATTCACAGCCTTTTTGCTCTTTGCATATAAAGAGTAAAATAACTTATTGACATCACTATTATTCAATACAATACTGGATTCATCAAAATGTTAAAATTTTGCTCTACAAAAGACACTGTTGTGAGGATGAAAAGACAAGTCACTGACTAAGAAAAAATGTTTGTACATCATATATTTTAAATATGAATAGTATGTAGAAAATGTGAAAAAAAAGTATTAAAACTCAGTGGTAAAGTACAAAATAAATCCAGTTGGTAAAATAGGCAGAAGGCAGGAACAGACATTTCAGTGAAGAGAAGTTACAGATGATGAGTAGGCATGTGAAAAGATTTCAACATTGTTAGTCATTGGATATATACTATGAAATATCACTCCATATCGGAATGGCTAAAAAAAAATAGTGACAACATCAAGTGCTAGAAAAATAAAGAGAAACTGTATCACTCATACTTTGTTTATGGGAACATAGAATGGTACACAGAGAAGGCAATGGCACCCCACTCCAGTACTCTTGCCTGGAAAATCCCATGGACGGAGGTGCCTGGAAGGCTGCAGTCCAGGGTCACTGAGGGTCAGACACGACTGAGTGACTTCATTTTCCCTTTTCACTTTCATGCATTGGAGAAGGAAATGGCAACCCACTCCAGTGTTCTTGCCCGGAGAATCCCAGGGACAGGCGAGCCTGGTGGGCTGCCATCATGGGGTCACACAGAGTCCGACACGACTGGAGCGACTTAGCAGCAGCAGCAGCAGAATGGTACAGCCACTCTGAATAACAGTTTTATAGTTTCTAAAGAAATTAAAGAGGTAAATACCATATAAACAAGCAATTGTACCATTGGGCATTTATCCTAGAATTATGCAAACTTTTATTCATACAAAAATCTGACAGGATTCCTCACAAAAACTTTATTCAGAAGAGCCCCCAGCTAAAAACAGTTAGATATTCATTAGCAGGTAAATGGTTGAATGAACCATAGTACATTTGGAATACATGGAATATTCAGAAATAAAAAGGAAAAGACTATTGATGCATACAATAACTTGGATGAAACTTGAAGGAGTTATGCTCAATGAATAAAGCCAACTTTCAAATATTATGCACTTTATAATTCCCTTTATATAACATCTCCTAAAGAAAAAAAAATAGATATGGAGAAGGAATCATTGGTTGCCAAATGGTAAAAGCAGGAGAGTGGGTTGTATGTGGCAATAAAATGACAACATGAAGATACTTGTGGTGATGGAATTGCTCTATATCTTTACTTTGTCAGTGTTCATATTCTGGTTCTATTTAATACTAGAATTTTATACAATGCTGCCATTTGGAGAAACTGGGTAAAGAAAGGGTACATGTAATCTATTTATTTTCTTACAATTGTACAAGAATCTATTACTGTTTCAAAAATTTTTAAGTTTTAGAAGTGAATTTGTTGAGTTTCCTGAATAAAAGAATTCAGAATTTATTAGATTATCTGTACATCAATTTAAAGAGAATTGACATCTTTATGACAGTGTCTTTTTCATATGGTATGTCTATTCTTTTATTTAGACTTTATTAGTATTTTTATCAATATATTTACATTTTTTTTTCTATTGAAAACCTAGAGAACTTTTCATTAGATTTATTTTTTGGCACCTCATTCTCATTTGCTATTGTAAATCCTTAGTATAAATACAATAAAAATTATGTTCTATTTAGCTGAATATTATACCACTGTAAAAAGTAAGTTGTATTTCTATATCCAGTCAATTTACCAAGCTCAATTCTAAAAACTCACATGTAGATCGTTTTCTTTTTCTATGTACACATTTAAACTATGAACAAACAACAACAATTTTGCTTATTCTATCTTTTCCATATGTTTTTTCTTTTTTCTTACCTGATTGCACTGACTAGACCCTCCACAAAAATGTTGAGTGGAAGTGGTAAGAATGAGCATTCTTATCTTACAGTGTAATTATTTTCATTATCTTTTAATTTTTATTTCCAATTCATTTTTATTATTTTAGACCTTCAATTTTTTCTTCATTTTCTTATTCTTTGTCGAACTTTGACCATTCTAAGTTTGTATAATTCCCATTGTAATGTTGACTTTAGTACTCCTTTTTAACCTGTGAGTTATTTAGCAGTATGTTCAAAATCTGTAAACAACTTTAAAGATTCCTTTTGCTTTTTATTTCTAACTTAACTATTATTTTTAAAGTATGATCTACATAGTCTAGTTCTTTTTTGTTTCATGACTGTACATGGTCACTTTTTGTAAATGACCCATACTGTGCTGTGCTAAGCCACTCAGTCATGTCTGACTCTTTGCAACCTGACTGAGTGACCGAGAATAGCACAGCATGGGTCATTTACAAAAATTGACCGTATACAGCCATGAAACAAAAAAGAACTAGACTATGTAGATCATATTTTAAAAATAATAGTTAAATTAGAAATAAAAATCAAAAAGGAATTTTAAAAGTTGTATAAATGACCCATAGATAATTGAATAGAATTTGTATTACCTAGTTGTTGGGGATCAGAGAAAGCAATGGCAACCCACTCCAGTACTCTTGCCTGGAAGGCTGCAGTCCATTGGGTCCCTGAGGGTTGGACATGAATGAGAGACTTCACTTTCACTTTTCACTTTCATGCATTGGAGAAGGAAATGGCAACCCACTCCAGTGTTCTTGCCTGAAGAATCCCAGGGACGGGGGAGCCTGGTGGGCTGCTATCTATGGGGTTGCAGAGTTGGACATGACTGAAGTGACTTAGCAGCAGTTGTTGGGGATGAAGAAGTTACTTAAAATTTGCTACTCATTTGTCAATTTAAGACTTATACTGTGACTTACCTTTATCCCTCTCCTGTTTGGGATCTCTCTCTCTCTTTTAAGCTATTTATTTATTTTAATTAATGTGTTTATTTTAATGGGAGGCTAATTACTTTACAATATTGTGATGGCTTTTGCCATAGATTCACATGAATCAGCCATGGGTGTACATGTTTCCCCCATCCTGAACCCCTCTCCCACCTCCCTCCCCATCCCATCCCTCAGGGTCATCCCAGTGCACTGGCCCTGAGTGCCCTGTCTCATGCGTCGAACCTGGACTGGTGATCTATTTCACATATGGTAATATACATGTTCCAATGCTATTCTCTCAAATCATCCACCCACACCTTCTTCCACAGAGTCCAAAAGTCTTCTTTACATCTGTGTCTTTTTTGCTATCTCTCATATAGTGTCATCATTACCATCTTTCTAAATTCCATATATATGCATATATACTGTATTGGTGTTTTTCTTTCTGACTTACTTCACTCTGTATAATAGGCCCCAGTTTCATCCACCTCATTAGAACTAATTCAAATGCATTCTTTTTAATGGCTGAGTAATATTTCATTGTGTATACATACCACAGCTTTCTTATCCATTTATCTGCCAATAGACATCTAGGTTGCTTCCATGTCCTGGCTATTATAAACAGTGCTACGATGAACATTGGGGTACACATGTCTGTTTCAATTCTGGTTTCCTTGGTGTGTATGACCAGCAGTGGGATTGCTGGGTCGTATAACAGTTCTATTTCCAGTTTTTTAAGGAATCTCCACACTGTTCTCCATAGTGGTAGTGGCTGTACTAATTTGCATTTTCACCAACAGTGTAAGAGGGTTCCCTTATCTCCACAACCTCTCCAGCATTTATTGTTTGTAGTCACTTTCATGCATTGGAGAAGGAAATGGCAACCCACTCCAGTGTTCTTGCTTGGAGAATCTCAGGGACGGGGGAGCCTGGTGGGCTGCCATCTATGGGGTCGCACAGAGTCGGACATGACTGAAGTGACTTAGCAGTAGCAGCCTTTTTGATAGCAGCCATTCTTAAGCAGTGTGAGATGGTACCTCATTGTGGTTTTGATTTGCAGTTCTCTGATAGAGTGACTTTGAGCATCTTTTCATGTGTTTGTTAGCCATCTGTATGTCTTTGGAGAAATGTCTGTTTAGTTCTTTGGCCCATTTTTTGATTGGATCATTTACTTTTCTGGAATTGAGCTACATAAGCTGCTTGTATATTTTTGATATTAATTATTTGTCAGTTGCTTCATTTGCTATTATTTTCTCCCATTCTGAAGGCTGTCTTTTCACCTTGCTTTTAGTTTCCTTCACTGTGCAAAAGCTTTTAATTTTAATTAGGTCCTATTTGTTTATTTTTGCTTTTATTTCCATTACTCGGGGAGGTGGGTCATAGAGGATCCTGCTGTGATTTATGTCAGAGAGTGTTTTGCCTATGTTTTCCTCTAGGAGTTTTATAGTTGCTGGTCTTACATTTAGATCTTTAATCCATTTTGAGTTTATTTTTGTGTATGGTGTTATAAAGTGTTCTAGTTTCATTCTTTTACAAGTGGTTGACCAATTTTCCCAGCACCACTTGTTAAAGAGATTGTCTTTTCTCCGTTGTATATTCTTGCCTCCTTTGTCAAAGATAAGGTGTCCATAGGTGCATGGATTTATTTGGGGCTTTCTATTTTGTTCCATTGATCTATATTTCTGTCTTTGAGCCAGTACCATACTGTCTTAATGACTGTAACTTTGTAGTATAGTCTGAAGTCAGCCAGGTTGATTCCTCCAGTTCCATTC
This sequence comes from Bison bison bison, assembly GCF_000754665.1. Lineage (NCBI taxonomy): Eukaryota > Metazoa > Chordata > Mammalia > Artiodactyla > Bovidae > Bison > Bison bison. The sequence goes on along the minus strand of NW_011495072.1, from coordinate 19,040,717 downwards.
TTTCTCAAGATCGCTTTGGCTATTGAAGGTTTTCTGTATTTCCATACAAATTGTGAAATTATTTGTTCTAGTTCTCTGAAAAATACCATGGGCAGCTTGATAGGGATAACATTGAATCTATTGATTGCTTTAGGTAGTATAATCATTTTCACTATATTGATTCTTCTGATCCATGAACATGGTATATTTCTCCATCTATTTGTGTCATCTTTGATTTCTTTCATCAGTGTTTTATAGTTTTATATATATATATATATATATCTTTTGTTTCTTTAGGTAGATTTATTCCTAAGTATTTTATTCTTTTCTTCATAATGGTGAATGGAATTGCTTTCTTAATTTCTCTTTCTGTTTTCTCATTGTTAGTGTATAAGAATGCAAGGGATTTCTGTGTGTTAATTTTGTATCCTGCAACTGTACTATATTCATTGATTAGCTCTAGTAATTTTCTGGTGGTGTCTTTAGGGTTTTCTATGTAGAGGATCATGTCATCTGCAAACAGTGAGAGTTTTACTTCCTCTTTTCCTCTTACATCCTGAATCCTGTTTCTTCTCCTTTTTTAGTTGATTTTTTTATCTTGATGATACACATTCTTCAAGGGTTTTCAGAGAGAGTGTGAATCTGAATATACTTTTATTCTGTGTGCAAATCAAACCTGCCTATAGAATTACAGGTTATAAACAGTTGGTTTTATAATTCCAAAAAAGTGAAAGTGAAAGTGTTAGTCACTCAGTTATGTCTGAACTCTTGAAACCCCATGGACTGTAGCCTGCCAGGCTCCTCTGTGCATGGAATTCTCCAGGTAAGAATACTGGATTGGGTTGCCATTTCCTTCTCCAGGGGTCTTCTTGACCCAGGGATCAGATCTAGGTCTGCTGCACTGTAGGCAGATGCTTTACCATTTGAGCCACCAAGGATAGCTCCAAAAGATAATTCCAAAAGTCCTGTTCAAATGTCATCTAGCATCAAGTGTTACAGTTAAGAAGCTTGAATAAATATTAGTTCCTGTTTTTTGGTACATTATACAATATTTTTTCCTTTCTGAGAACTTTAAGAATTTTTTCTTTCTATTTCTATGATTCTGAAATTTCAAAATCATGTACCATTCTTTTTTTTCCCATTTTACTTGTTGTCTGGACTCCTTCATGGCTCTTTTATTTTGGAAACACAAGTTTCTTAGCTCTGTTGAATTGTTTTACATTATTGATTCATTATTTCTTACCCCTCTATTCTGAAATCTGCAGCACTAATTATTTGGATTGGGGGCCTCCTGGCCTGATCCTTTTCCTTTCTTCTTTTATTTTCTATCTATTTTTTCACCTCATATTCTCTTTTCCTCTGCATTCAGTGAAATTTTCTTAATTTTCCAAATTTGTGATTATATTTTTAAATTACAGCCCAAATAGGGCTAAATATTTTCATATTTATTACATATGTGTATATTTGTATGTTATATATTTATTTTAATTGAAGAATAGTTGGACAATACTATGTCAGTTTCAGGTGTACAACATAGTGATTTAATGTTTCCATACGTCACAGAATACTCACCATGGTAAGTCTAGTAACCATCTGTCCCCATACAAAGTTATTGCAGTATTATTGAACATATTCGTTATCCTGTGTATTACATCCCCATGACTTATTTATTTTATAACTGGAAATTTGTGCCACTTAATCCTCTTCACCTATTTCACCTAACACCTCACTCCCTCTTCTCTCTGGCAACCTTTCCAGAATACTACTGTACTAAATAGTATTCTGTATTTTTTTCCTTATTCAATAGTTAAAATTTTCCTTCCCATTATCAATTATAGACTACCTTTAAAAAATGTTTTCTGCTGCTGCATATATTGTTTCTATTTACTTTAATTTCCTTTAGAATATGTATTTATTTTGGTCTCTTTTATTTTGTCTCTTTTCTTGAAAGAGGTTTTCTTCAATTTCTTGGTGATCCTTTGTCATCCATTCATACTTTTATGAGTCAAAGCAATATCAATTTGTAAAAATGCAATTACTGTGAGGCTCAGTATAGCAAAGCTCAATTTAAAACAAAGAATCAGGCACAACAAACAGCTCTGTGTACACAGTGTGACAGACTAGATTTCATTGTAAATTATAGGATGAGGACATTGCTATTTTATCCTTAACAGTAGGTCTATAGGTCTCCCTCTGGAGAAGGAAATGGCAACCCACTCCAGTATTCTTGCCTGGAGAATCCCATGGACAGAGGAGCCTGGTGGGCTACAGTGCGTGGGGTCACCAGAGTTGGACACAACTGAAGTGACTGAACAACAATAGGTCTCCCTCCACATCCACCCCGTTGGTCTCTCCAGACACCCCAGGGGATTTTTTAATCAGTCACTAGGAATATGGAAACAGATGGGTGTAAGCCTAGGTGATATCATTCTGAGTGCTGAGCATCTCATTATTTAGTTTGCAGAGTTTTGTATTTATCCCTTGGTCTTTAGTACAATTCATTTCATCCTTCAACTTTGTTTGGTTTCTTTTGTATCCACATCTCACTGGGTACTTTCTCCATAGAGTATACCATCTATCTTCTGCATGAGACAGAGTGGGGTGACACTAGAATTGTCAATTGACATTTCATAATATCAGTAACTGGGAGAAATATCAATAACCACAGATATGCAGATGACACCACCCTTATGGCAGAAAGTGAAGAACTAATGAGCCTCTTGATGAAAGTGAAAGAGGGTGAAAATGTTGGCTTAAAACTCAACATTCAGAAAACTAAATGACATCCGATTGCATCTCTTCATGGCAAATAGATGGGGAAACAATGGAAACAGTGACTGACTTTATTTTGAGGGGTTCAAAAATCACTGCAGATGGTGACTGCAGCCATAAAATTAAAAAGACACATTCTCCTTGGAAGAAAAGCTATGACCAACCTAGACAGCATATTAAAAAGCAGAGACTTTACCGACAAAGGTCCCTCTAGTCAAAGCTATGGTTTTCCAGTAGTCATGTATGGATGTGAGAGTTGAACTATAAAGAAAGCTGAGTGCTGAAGAATTGATGCTTTTGAACCATGGTGTTGGGGAAGACTCTTGAGAGTCCTTTGGACTGCAAGGAGATCAAACCAGTCAATCCTAAAATATTCATTGGAAGGACTGATGCTGAAGTTGAAACTCCAATACTTTGGCCACCTGATGTGAAGAACTGACTCATTAGAAAATACCCTGATGCTGGGAAAGATTGGCAAGAGAAGAGGACGACAGAGGATGAGATGGTTGGATGGCATCACCAACTCGATGGACATGAGTTTGAACAAGTTCCAGGAGTTGGTGATGGACAGGGAAGTCTGGTGTGCTGCAGTCTGTGGGGTCACAAAGAGTTGGCCATGACCAAGTGACTGAACTGAACTGAACTGAATTGATTTCATAATGAGAGGAGAGCATGGGGACTGTTGTTATTTATAAAGACTTTCAATCAACTCTCTTATTCTCAGTCTTAAGTCAAAACTTACATTTAGGGACACTAGGCACTTCCTTTTCCTGGGATTCTAAGATTCTGTAAAGTGAATTGACTTGCTGCTTGCTGATATTTGTTTATTTTTAATTTAAAGCAATGAAGATAATGGTCACTTTTCCCCTTTTGGTTCCTGTATTTCTTTAAATTCCATTTTTTTGTTATGTTTTCAATCAACTTTTTATTAATATTTTATTAGTATAGCTTTTTTCTGTCTTGAATTTCAACTCTTTATAATATTTTGTTTAACTATCTTTTGAGAAGAGCAAAACTTATAGTCAGGTGTGTGGAAGTGTGTGTGTGTGTTGCAGATACAGGTGATAAATGATATTAATAAATAAGGAAATTATATAACATGTGAGAAAGTGCTCTTACATGCTATGGAAATAATAACATACAAAGCAGGGTTAGGAGTATTAGTAATATAAGAGGAATGTGTTGCAATTTTTACAGAGTGGTCAAGGTTAGGTCTCATTGAGAAGGTGACATTAGAAGGAGGTGAGAGGTTTCATCAAGGAGATATCTTAGGAGATATCTGAGAAGATATCTGATATTTTACACCTAGGCAATTATCAGATCAAAGGCCTTCCAGGATTAGGATTGAGTATTTGAGAAAGAGAAAATTTGTGTGCCTGGAGCAAAGATAGTGAGGGAGAGAGTAGTAAGTGATAATGTCAGAGACATAGGAGGGAGAACAAATGATATAGGGCTTTGTGGTCATCATAGGGACATTTCCTTTCATTCTGATTGTCTTGGGGAGCCAGAACAGTTGACTTACGATGTATGTGTAGGAGGGTTGGGGAGAATGGGGTGAACAACAATAGAAGCATTGGATCTCATGGAACTATTGTTATCCAGACAAGAAATGATGGTGGCTTGGACCTAAGTGGAAATTACAAAAGGGGTAAAAAGTGACTGGGTATAGTTCAGATTCAGATATACTTTGAAGGTAGAGCTAATAGGGTAGACTGTGGACTATCAGAGAAAGGAATCAAGGGTAACTCCAAAGTTTTGGCATAAGCAACAGGGAAAATGCAGTTATCAATAGATGACTCGGGAAAGACTGTCAAGAGAAGTAGTTTTGATATTAGAAAGGAGTTTGGTTTTAGACATGTTGAATATAGGATGCAATAGACATCCATTAGGATCTGGAGCTTAAAAGAGGTGTTTGGGCAGGAGATAAAAGTCTATGAGTCTTAAGTGTTGACATGAGATTTAAAGCCAAGATACTGAGTGAGATCCCCAAAGGAATGAATGTAGATAAGAAAAAGAAGTAGGAAGGATGGATTCATATGGGTGACTCTTTGAAGAAACACAATACAAAGTTATGAGTACAAAATTAGTTAAAATAATAAACAATTATTTAGGCTAAAAATAAATTTCACACTAAAAAAGTTGAGAAATATAAAAATATTACAAAGTCCATGAAAGTAAGTGTTTTTTTTTTTAATTAGTTTACCAACTGACAAACCATTCAACCTTTTCCCAACTCTTTTTGGCTGCTTATCCTTAATGCCATTTCCTACAGCTATAATTTAAATATGTTTCCACTGAAAATAGGAAGGCTTTATCAAACTTTTTTTTTGATTGCTGGAATCAAAGTTTGCTTTTGATTGCCCAAAACATATGGCTTTATTGTAATACTGATATAGGCTATACCCTATACACACAAGAATTCTAATATATTTGATTGCATATTATTCCCATAAAAAGGTACATTTATAATTGATATGCTGAAGTGCTATATATATTCCTGTTGAGTGAGAACTTCCATTTTTATTAGGCATTAATTTTTCATGTTTGAAGATTAGAAGAATTTCCCATTGACTAGTTTTTATATTCACATGTTCTAAACTTTGTTTCCCTTTCACCAACTACATAGCCTCAGGTGCCTTGAAACATATTCATATTGCAGGGCATTCTGGCACATGAGTGACTGTAAAGTACTCTTAGAAGCCCACTTCTCTGCGAGGTAGCTGGTGTTAGCTTAACTATAAATGAAAATGACTACAAAAACCACTTAATAGTATCCTACTAGACCCAACTTATTTTTGGCCACAACCCTAAAATGATTGCTACTACTTAAGCAGCACCTGACAAACATGTGACAGAAAAGAAGTATAAATGGAAAAAAAAAAATAGTCTTAACCAACTGCAGTTAAAATATGTAAAAATTTTCTTAGGGCCCTCATAGCATTGTGAAATGTGCTCATACAAAAGAGGATCACTGAAGCTAAGATTAAACTTCAGTAGGTTTATTGTAAATCCTCCTTTGGGAGAATATTAAGGACTGAGTCCTAAAGTACACCAATATGAAATGTTTGAGGGACAAAGAGAGACCACAAAGAAAGTTGAGAAAAAGAGGAGTGATCAGTGCAATTGGAAGAAACTCAAGAGAAATACAGTCTTTGGAAACTTTGAAGAACATGTATCAAAGAGGAGAGATTGATTACCTGTATGAAATAAGATGAGGAATGAGGATTGCCCATTGGATTCAGCAATGTGGAGGTTATTTGTGATATAAACCAGAGAAGCTTCAGTGAATTGATGGAAGAAAAATATGATCTGATGGGTTTAAAAGAGAATTAGGGTGAGAGAAACCATAGGCAAATAATGTAGGCAACCATTTCAATAAGTTTTTCTGTAAAGGGTACTGAGATATGGACATATAGGTGGCAGGGGTAGTAGAGTCAAGAAGACTATTTTTTGGGTATACTGAGAGGAATGATTCAGTAGAAGATAAAACTCTTATAGTACAGGAGAGAGACAAGGAAATCTAGTGCAGAAATGAAAGGTTTGACTTTAGATAGTTGCATCACTCATTCATTAATGGTAACAGAAAAGGGTTGAGTATGTGAGTGCACATGTGAGCAGATGGTGGAATCTGTGGAAATTTTCTTCTGAGGGCTCTCATTTTCTCAGTGTGGAAGAAAGCATGGTCACTAGCTTCCTACTGGGAGTGAGGATGCAATAGAAAGTGTTTGAGATAAGAGAAGGGGTGTGGATTATTATCTAGTGGAGTGGGAAAGTGAATGGCTTAGGGAAGCTTAGGATTTCTGGACAACATTAAGGGTTCATCTGGAACTGTGGTTTTTTATTCAAAGTGTCTATGTAGTCAAGGGCTCTTTTATAGACATATTTATCTGTACAGGTACAGGGGAGTGAAGCAGGCTAAATTTGTCTGTGGGATCAGGTGCAAAAATGAGCTGAGAGGAAAATAAGTACTGGTGGGAATTTGAGATGACTGATAGGATGGCCTTTACCTTGTGGGTGATTTTTGAATGAATATTTGAAAGAGGAGAGTGACGGAATTCAGGGAAGGCATATTATGTATCTTTGAAATGAATTACATAAATAATTTAAGTAATGTGCTAGGCAATGACAAGCTTAGAGTTTCAATGAAACTAAAACATTTATAAATGCCATAACTGAAATTGTCTGACCCAAGAGCCCCAGTGAGTTTGCTTATTGTTACTCATTTGATGGGCAATATTAGTTCCTCCTTTCCTTTCAACTACGAATTAACACTCCATTCTGAAGCAAAGGCAGTAAATTCAGCAACCTCTATACCTCCACTTTTGGTGTGCATTCTGCTTCTTGGATTTATCTCTCCTTACTATTTTTCACCTTCAGTGTTGAGAAGATAACAGAATCAAGCCCAAAGTAATAACATAATGAACTGTTTCCTTTTTCCCCCAGTAACATCTAGCCCTGGTAAATATGGAGTTCTTAGCTTCCTTCATAATAGTAGCCAGGTAATGATGATGAATCCTTAGGCTCTGTGGTCCTCATTACCAGTTGAGTTTCTTCTCTGGGATGGGAACTCTCTTTATGCAATGGAAGTAAATCCTTTGAGCTGAATCTGCAGACTGAATATAGAGTCTTCATCTTAGTTAAAGATGCTATTAAAAAAAACTATAGCATGATGGCTTAAACAGAAAACATTTATTTCTCTCATATCTGGAGGATAAGCAGTCCAAGATGAAGGCATGGCAGACTTGGTATCTGGTGAGGGCCGGCTTCCTGGTTCATAGTCCATTTTCTCAGTTTCCTCATATGGCAAAAGGGCAAGAGAGCTGTCTGAGGTCTCTTTTTAAGGCCACTAATCGTACTCATGAGAACTTTATTCTCATGACCTAATTATTTCCTAAAGGCCCTACCTCCTAATTCTATCACACTGAGGATTAGGATTTCAACATATGAATTTTAGGGGGACACAAATATTCAGCCCATAACAGTCTTGGTTTCCAACTGTGCCAAGAGTAAAGTGTCATGGATTTAGGGAAAGGAGATAATTTGAACTTTAATGAGTTATCCCAAGCCCTTCCCTAAAGTCTTGAAATAACTTAGTGAAGTAACATTTATTCTTATATTACAGAGATGGAAAAGAATGCATATTAAGGTGAAATTTTGTTAAGAAATCCTATAATCTTCATCCAATATGATTTTTAAATTCAGAAAATAACATTTCTAGAGAAAGGATTGTTTTCTTGACAGCATACAAATACTTCCCCTTCTAAACCTCAAGTATCACTTACCACTCCTTTGACAAGTAATATATGTCCCACAGTCAATACTACCTCATTCAGACAGAGGAAACAAGCTCTATCAGTGTCATTTGCTTCAGGATAGACTCTTGCACAAAGCCTTCCAGTATTTGATCAATTGATTCCTTGGACCTGAAGGACAGGAAATCCATGGGCTCACATGCTATTCTGGTAGTTGTTAGGACTGAGAAAAAGCCAGATTCTGAGAGACGGTGTTCTGTCCCTAGTGTATATTTTTGAGATGTACATTCTCTGGGCAGTGCATGTGAGTGAGAGTGTGTGTATGTGTGTTTATGTGTGTGTGTGTGTATGTGTGTGTGTGTGTAAGCAGCAAGAAGAAGATTGTTTTGACCACAAAAATAGCAAACTAGTGATAGAGTATTATGTTGTTTCTCAAACTGAAATATAGCTTAATAGATTTATTAAAAATGAAATAGCATTATATATCCTAAATCAGAGTGTATTAAAGTAGGAAAAGTAAGTATTGTTATAGGAAAGTTTTGTTTCAGCATGTATACATTGGTTTGTACCATTATTTATTTTTCTTATTGTAGGTTGCATATAAAATATTTGAGGCATTGGTCCAAAGTAACAAGTCCCTTAAGCAATTTACCTCAAAGAGTTATTATAAGGTTCATGCATCAATGTGCACAACATTGAAAATAACCTCTAGCATAAAAATTACTTGGTAATACACAGTGCTTTATTTTCTAATTTTTTATAATAGGATCATGCTATTTTGAATGAAAACTTGAAAAATTAAGATTTTAAAAGTATTAAGTACCTTAAAAATACAAACATGAACTATGTTTTATTCTGAACAATATATTTTAAAGGGTTTTGAGATCTTTGCATTCAAGGGATATAGAATGTCATATTTTCTTAGAGTTCTGCATGCCACTGATCCCTACCTGGGATCTAGCCCAAGCTTGGTGGTGACACAGGTTTGGAGACCTCGTATCAAAGTTAGATTCAAGGAATTTGAACTTGGCCAAGAATATTGCTCTAAGAGCTCAAAGAGAAAAAGTCAGAGGGTTTGGAGGACAAAAGCCAGTAAAGCTAAACTGTTCCTCAAGTTTGAAGGTCAAGGAGGACACTGAAAATGTAAGAACAGAGCAGGAAGCAGAGAGCAAATGTTGGATCAAGGTGACAGGATATGAGCCAGTGTAAGGTCTGGACTTCAGAATGTAAACCTGTGCCCAGTAAAGCATGGCTCAGGTGGAGGGAGTCATGGTGACTCAGGGAAGAAGGGTAGCAGCAGCAGAAAGCAGCAGTGGAATAAGACAGAGTGATACTCTGCAGCCCCATCTTCGCCTTCTGGAGGAGCACACAGCAGTAGGCAACAGCCGAGTTTAAGGAGCCTGACAGGCTGACTGAATACAGACTTTGCCACTTATTTGCTGTGTGAGCGGGGATATGTTAATTAATCTGTGCAGCTTAATTTCTACAATGTAAAGTGAGGATAATATAGGACTGCTATGAGGATTGAATAAGTTAATATATGCAAAGTGCTTAGAACAGTGGCTGTCTCATGCTTTAGCAATAAGTGAGTGAAGCATAAGCTGGAATCAAGATTGCTGGGAGAAATATCAATAACCTCAGATATGCAGATGACACCACTCTTATGGCAGAAAGTGAAGAAGGACTAAAGAGCCTCTTGATGAAAGTGGAAGAGGAGAATGAAAAAGCTGGCTTAAAACT
>NW_011495072.1:19030368-19030739 GCF_000754665.1 Bison bison bison | reverse complement strand
TTAAAAGATGCTTGCTCCTTGGAAGAAAAGCTATGACCAACCTAGACAGCTTATTAAAAAGCAGAGACATTACTTTGCCAACAAAGATCTGTCTAGTCAAGGCTATGGTTTTTCCAGTGGTCATGTATGGATGGGAGAGTTGGACTATTAAGAAAGCTGAGTGCTGAAGAATTGATGCTTTTGAACTGTGGTGTTGGAGAAGACTCTTGACAGTCCCCTGGACTGCAAGGAGATCCAACCAGTCCATCCTAAAGGAGATCAGTCCTGAGTGTCCATTGGAAGGACTGATATTGAAGCTGAAACTCCAATACTTTGGCCACCTGATGGGAAGAGCTGACTCATTTGAAAAGACCCTGATGCTGGGAAAGATT
>NW_011495072.1:19021205-19030268 GCF_000754665.1 Bison bison bison | reverse complement strand
TATTGAAGCTGAAACTCCAATACTTTGGCCACCTGATGGGAAGAGCTGACTCATTTGAAAAGACCCTGATGCTGGGAAAGATTGAAGGCAGGAGGAGAAGGGGACAACAGAGGATGAGATGGTTGGGTGGCATCACCAACTCAATGGAGATGAGTTTGAGTAAACTCTGGGAGTTTGGTGATGGACAGGGAGGCCTGGCGTGCTGCAGTCCATGGGGTCGCAAAGAGTCGGACATGACTGAGTGACTGAACTGAACTGAACTGAAGGGCTTGATAAATAAATAACTAAATTGTCTCCATGGCTTTTCACTTACAGAAGGATAATTTTTGACACATTAATTTATGACTTTCTCTGTGTATTTCTCACCTTTCTCCCTGCCTTTATTCAAGCAGGAAGTTAAGCTCAGTGTTTGAGCTCATCATATTTATTCTGTGTATACTTCTCTAGGTATTTATGCACACTTTATTTTAAAAACTTTAAAGGCGGCAAGAGGAGGGAGAAATGTTCCCTCTGAGGGGAAGAGTGCAGGAATCCCTTGTCCTGCGCTGTGACTCCACTCTGCAGAGGGGTCACTTGCCTCTCTGGGTAAGGCTGGATGGGGCCCCTGGGGAGGCTGGAATGCCCAGTTTGGATGTTCCAACTCTCTTCAAAGATGCCCTAATCCAAGGGTGGCGCTGCAGCAGTCAAGCTGCTGGCCCCAAAGAGACCATGTCGATCTCAGAGTTAGACAGTAGGGAGTGATGTGTTTTGACCAGAAGTCCTCCCCAGTACCTTGATTCTTTTGTGACATGCTCAACTTTGCTCAATCCAGGGGAGGAAACTAGGTGAGGAGCAGGAGGACAGAAAACTTCAAGAAGGACCAAGGCTGAATTTTCTGCTAGTTTTAGAGAGAGGGGTGGCTGAGTTTTATTCTGGTTTAAGAAAACTTTAAAAATATCTCTTGCACACCCAAGTTTATAAAGTGAAAATCATTCAGGACATAGCCATATTTTCTGATAGCTTCCCTTCTTCACCTACTAAGTTGCTTTTCATTTGAATCAAAAGTGTTAGAAATGGGGAAAAAATCCACTGATGATGTCAGTCCCCAACCCCAGCACTCTACTGTCTCAAATAGTGACACAGAGCCTTGTTTTCAGCCCAGCTGTCACATCTGAACCCACAAGAGCACTATGGCCTGGCTTTGGGGATTTGGATGAAGAAGAACCTCTCCCACATCTGAGTTTTGTGCCTAGTTACTACCAGAAAAATCTGTGTACCAACCTGTCAGGTTATACTCCTTACTCAGACAGCTGTCACAACAATGAAAATAGGCTTTCCTAAAAAAGGTGACCAATGTGACATAAACGAAAGCCAACTGTCCCAGGATTGAGCAGCCAGAGAACACAAATGAGGGTCCATTAGCACTCACACTCCAATTATGATTGCCTCTGTCAGAGCACACTCTGCTGAGGGTTTGGAGGCTCACTTAGAAGGTGTTTTCCAAGTACTTGCAGTCAACCTGGCTACTCCCCAGGGCTGATTTCTGCTGCTCTGCACTGTGCCACCTACTTGATTGTTCTGCTTGGACTCCTTTTACCACTTCAGGCTGGTTACCCCAAAGATCTGCTGACCTGGCTGTTAGTTGATCTGGATTCTGCAGCTGCTGCCTCTGACATCTGAACAGCTTGGCTCTGCCCTCAGCAGTCTTGATCTGCTGGGGGTCAGATCTCTGCTGATTCGCCTCATATGTTGGTGCCATCTCTGCCTTCTGTTTAGACCAGGGACAAGAAGCATCCTCTGTATTGTTGCCTGGACTCTGATATAGAGGTTAATCAGTTCAGTTCAGTTTCTCAGTTGTGTCTGACTCTTTGCGACCCCATGAATCGCAGCATGCCAGGCCTCCCTGTCCATCACCAACTCCCAGAGTTTACTTAAACTCATGTCCATCGAGTCCATGATGCCATCCAGCCATCTCATCCTCTGTTGTCCCCTTCTCCTCCTGCCCCCAATCCCTTCCAGCATCAGAGTCTTTTCCAATGAGTCAGCTCTTCGCATGAGGTGGCCAAAGTATTGGAGTTTCAGCTTTAGCATCATTCCTTCCAAAGAACACCCAGGACTGATCTCCTTTAGAATGGACTGGTTGGATCTCCTTGCAGTCCAAGAGACTCTTAAGAGTCTTCTCCAACACCACAGTTCAAAAGCAACAATTCTTTGGTGCTCAGCTTTCTTCACAGTCCAACTCTCACATCCATACATGACCACTGGAAAAACCATAGCCTTGACTAGATGGACCTTTGTTGGCAACATAATGTCTCTGCTTTTGAATATGCGTTGGTCATAATTTTTCTTCCAAGGAGTAAGCGTCTTTTAATTTCATGGCTGCAATCACCATCTGCAGTGATTTTGGAACCCAAAAAAATAAAGTCTGACACTGCTTCCATGTTTCCCCATCTACTTCCCATGAAGTGATGGGACCAGATGCCGTGATCTTAGTTTTCTGAATATTGAGCTTTCAGCCAACCTTTTCACTCTCCTCTTTCACTTTCATCAAGAGGCTCTTGAGCTCCTCTTCACTTTCTGCCATAAGGGTGGTGTCATAGAGATTAATGATGTAGCCTGGAAAATTCCATGGACGAAGGGGCCTGGTGGGCTGCAGTCCATGAGGTCGCTAGGAGTTGGACAGGACTGAGCGACTTCACTTTCACTTTTCACTTTCATGCATTGGAGAAGGAAATGGCAACCCACTCCAGTGTTCTTGCCTGGAGAATCCCAGGGACAGGGGAGCCTGGTGGGCTGCCGTCTATGGGGTTGCACAGAGTCGGACACGACTGAAGCGACTTAGCAGCAGCAGCAGCAGAACAGCTGAGTTGGAATAGTCTCAAGTAATGACCAGTTTCTGTACCTAGAATTACCCTTTCCTCAAATGCTTTTCCTGTTCCTGGCTCCTTAGGCTAGACTCTTTTTCAAGAAATTTCCGTTTTAAGGCTCCTTGGTCAGCTAAGCATATTTAAAAGAACTCCTTTCCAGTTACCACCACCTCATCCCTCTCCCCAGGTCCTCACACAGGCCTACATAGGTCTGAACCCTAATTGTGGATAAAGTTGAAATTTTTGTCCCAGGGGCTCTTTGATCTCCAGAAAAACCAGAAGATGCACACAAAAGCTTAGTGGGGGTGGGGGGGGGTTACCACCCAACCTCACACTAGCTATGTCTCAACCTTGGTTTTAGCTGGACCCTCTGCATGAGATGATATCCTACATGTAGACTATACATTTAAATGTACAAATGATGATGATGCTAATAATAATAATCAATATTTCTTGAGCTCTTTTCATCTGCCAGGCATTGTACTGGATATACTCTAAATAAAATATGCCCTATCTTATTTAATCTTTGCAATGATCCTGTGAAGTAGTTGTTATTACATTAATGTGGACTACAGATAAGGACCCAAAGGCACAGAGGATGAATAACTTGCCTGAGGTTCTACATGACTGGATAGGGATTTAGTTTCAGGAAGTCTAATTTCTGAGCCCACCACTGTATCCCTGAAGGATGTGTTGCTTTATGAATGTCCTCTGTGCCAGGGTGTGGTGAGGAGGCTTTCCTCCTGTGTTTAGATACCCCTGACTCTTATTTGCATGGACGAGAAAAGGCTAATTAACCTGGATACATAATATCTCATTAATCCATTTGCAATGTTCTAAAGAATAGGGACAGAGAGCTCCTAGGTCACTGCGTTAGTACTTTCTTAAAATATATCCTTTGAGGAATGACTACTACCCTTTTTTTCAATATTATTCAATAAGTACACAGATATTCAATAAGCACATTGCCAAAGGTGGCAGTATTGTTTGCTTGTCTTTTAATTCTTCTAAAGTGAAAGTGAAGTCGCTCAGTTGTGTCCAACTCTTTGCGACCCGTGGACTGTAGCCCACCAAGCTCCTCTGTCCATGGGATTCTCCAAGAAAGAATACTGGAGTGGGTTGCCATTTCCTTCTCCAGGCGATCCTTAGAAGAAGGAATTCTTCTAAGGTGCAAGGCAAATATAACATTGATAATCTATTAATCAGATGACTGCATTATTGATATATAGTAAAATGCTAAGCAATATGATGTGCATTGTTATTTATTAGGTGGGTTAATGAGGAGTTGGGAAAATTGCTTTCCTTTTATATCTATTCCTTTCTTTTTTCATGTCTCTACCTTTATTATTGAGGACAATGGTGGCCATGATGTTTTAGAATTAGATCTAAGGAAAACATTCTATCTATCTGAAAATGTACACTGTGACACGTTTGGCCAATCAGCAAAACCACGGGGCATTTTGGCCAGAATACTAGGCACTTTTTGGCTAGTAACAACTGGCCTGCAAAGACCTTGAACTTGAATGGGCCTACTGGAAATCATCAAGAGTTAATAGATGTGGGGGATTGTGCTGCTAATTATTGGTGAGACGGAAGGACTCATCTGGAAGTACTTTGTTTTTCCCGTGTGCCTAACAACATTTCTGTTCTTCTTTCTTTCTTTTTTAACTAATGATTTAAGTTTGTGACCTTGTAAACACCTGCTGTGCTTACTTTGGCAAAAGTCTGGAATTCACTACTCTCCCCAGGTGATACTTAGGATGATAGTTTGAATTCAAGTACAGAAAGGCAATTCTTAGCTATCTTTAATTATTAATTAGGTTAACAAGGAGAGAAGAAAATGGGCCACTGCTACTTGTATTCAAAGTGCTGTCAAATATAGAATGTGTCCCTCATTCACTATCTTAATTCATTATATATTGTGCTCTTAATTGTTTTTATTTGAAAATAAATCACCTGTTTTTTGTTAAGCTCACTGAAAATTTTACTTTTTTGTTAAAATTTTGTTCTAAATAGTCTTCTGTTTAATTACTTGTGAGAAACCTAGTAATAATTACAATTAACAAAATAAATGCACCTCAGACACATTTTTAAAAAACAGCTGCTGCTGCTGCTGTCACTTCAGTCATGTCCGACTCTGTGCGACCCCACAGACGGCAGCCCACCAGGCTCCCCCATCCCTGGGATTCTCCAGGCAAGAACACTGGAGTGGGTTGCCATTTCCTTCTCCAATGCATGAAAGTGAAAAGTGAAAGTGAAGTCACTCAGCTGTGTCTGCCTCTTCGCGACCCCATGGACTGCAGCCTACCAGGTTCCTCCATCCATGTGATTTTCCAGGCAAGAGTACTGGAGTGGGGTGCCATTGCCTTCTCCATTTTTAAACAGCACTTGCATAATATTTAGCATTTGATTAATAGCTCTGAAAACAATGAGGCACAAATATTGCCAGAAATGTATTATAAGGGCCAGCTCCTGAGGCTGACAGGCATTTCAAAATGAAGGTACTGAAGCATTTGAAGACTTTTTCCATTTGTATATAGTCAGAACAAGACAATTGCTTCCCAAACGTGATTTATTTGTTGCCTGTGTTTTGTGAACAAGTGTTTGTGTGGGCTTGACTTTCACTGTCATTTTCTCTTTCCAGATATATACCACATTTTGGGGAAAAAAAGCCCTTTTTGGAATTTATTCAGTTATTCAGTCGTGTCCAGCTCTTTGTGACCCCATGAACTGCAGCACGCCAGGTCTTCCTGTCCATCACCAACTCCCGGAATCCACCCAAACCCATGTCCATTGAGTCGGTGATGCCACCAAACCATCTTATCCTCTGTCGTACCCTTCTCCTCCTGCCCGCAATCTTTTCCAGCATCAGGGTTTTTTCAAATGAGTCAGCTGTTTGCATCAGGTGGCCAAAGTATTGGAGTTTCAGCTTCAGCATCAGTCCTTCCAATGAACACTCAGGACTGATCTCCTTTAGGATGGACTGGTTGGATCTCCTTGCAGTCCAGCGGACTGTCAAGAGTCTTCTCCAACACCACAGTTCAAAAGCATCAATTCTTCAGCACTCAGCTTTCTTTATAGTCCAACTCTCCCATCCATACATGACCACTGGAAAAACCATAGCCTTGACTAGACAGATCTTTGTTGGCAAAGTAATGTCTTTGCTTTTTAATATGCTGTCTAGGTTGGTCATAACTTCCCTTCTAAGAAGTAAGCGTCTTTTAATTTCATGGCTGCAATCAGCATCTGCAGTGATTTTGGAGCCCCCCAAAATAAAATCAGCCACTGTTTCCACTGTTTCCCCATCTATTTGCTGTGAAGTGATGGGACCAGATGCCATGATGTTAGTTTTCTGAACGTTGAGCTTTAAGCCAAATTTTTCACTTTCTTCTTTCACTTTCATCAAGAAAGTCTTTAAGTCTTCTTCGCTTTCTGCCATAAGGGTGGTATCATCTGCATGTCTGAGGTTATTGATATTTCTCCTGGCAATCTTGATTCCAGCTTGTGCTTCTTCCAGCCCAGCGTTTCTCATGATGTACTCTGCATATGAATTAAATAAGCAGGGTACAATATACAGCCTTGACGTACTCCTTTTCCTGTTTGGAACCAGTCTGTTGTTCCATGTCCAGTTCTAACTGTTGCTTCCTGACCTGCATACAGATTTCTCAAGAGGCAGGTCAGGTGGTCTGGTATTCCCATCTCTTTCAGAATTTTCCACAGTTTATTGTGATCCACACAGTCAAAGGATTTGGCATGGTCAATAAAGCAGAAATAGATGTTTTTCAGAAACTCTTGCTTTTTCCATGATCCAGCGGATGTTGGCAATTTGATCTCTGGTTCCTCTGCCTTTTCTAAAACCAGCTTGAACATCTGGAAGTTCACGGTTCATGTATTGCTGAATCCTGGCTTGGAGAATTTTGAGCATTACTTTATTATGTAAATGTAACTTACTTTGTAAATTTATTTTACTATGTAAAAGTAATGGAAATGTAAAAGAAAATGTAAAAGTAAAATGTACTTCACTGTGTAAAATGTAAACTCATCTACATTGACTTATTTGCCATTGTTTTCTTTTTTTTGTGTGTGTGTGTTCATTTACTTTAATAACACTACATTTACCATGTTATCACCATGGAATGTAAATTCAGGTTAGACGAGAATTTCACAAGTACAACAAAGCATTCTGTGATATACCAAAGTTTGTATAATGTCTGACCAAACCAGCTTGCTCATCAATGACTTCCATTATAGGGATTTTATTTAGTTGATGATACTTTTGGAGAAAATAAACATACTGCACACATTTAAAAAGTGTTTTTCATTTACCTTTGCATTAGCACTTAAAATACATGTTTCAAAATAATTTAAAATTATTCTAATATAACAGCAGCAAAATATAATTCTGCAATTACTAAAGAGCTAAAAGGGATCCACAAGTTAAGTTACTCTCATGTTTATAATTATGATTCTAAAATAAATACTACTTCAAAGTGGCTCTGTTACCAGCTTTTTAGTGTTGGTTTAAAAACACACACAGACTTCCAGGGAGGTTTGTAATGTTGTATTCCATGCACTGTTCTGAAAGGATTCCTCAAGAGCCAACCAGCCCTTAAAACAGTACTCAGTCCACAAGACCATCAGAAAGTTAAATTAACTGGGGTAAATAGGATTCCTACATTACATCAAAAGCATATGATATTCTGCAGCAACTGGGAGCATTTTCAGGATTGGCATGTTGTCTTCTTTAGAACTAATTTCAACAGAAGAGTTTAAGAAGGTGGACAGGTACCACTATCAAGTGTATTTAAAAGTGACATGTTTCTTTTGTGCTGGTCTGACTCCCCTGAATGACCTAGCTAGTGAACTAGTCACGAGTAACTTGGTCACCAGGCAAATCAAGCCTGCAAGAAAGGAAGCCAATTTTCAAATTACCATGTTCTTGTCTGACCCAAACAATTTATTTTCAGCATAAACATATAACCTCAATATGGGATGTCTAACTAAAGCAAGCACCACCAAGATGACCAAGACAGCATCTCCTCTTCTAAGGTTTAGGTTTCCCCCAGAATTCTTGATACAGGGAATAGCCCATACCAAGAGTCATTGCTCCCACAACAAAGCCTTGGGCTGCCACACGCATGTGGATCAGGTGAACAGACATTTTAGTATGTCCCCTGCTCTTCAATCTATATAATCCATATGCAACAATTGCTGCAAAACCTGCCATTACAATGGGGACAAATGGTGCCTCTCTAGCTTTTTGGATAAGTTTAGATCCCTGATCTTCATCATATGAAGAAAGAGAAATATCTGTGTCGCTTGACATAGTGATTGAAGAATCTTCAGACAACTTCAAGACATTTCAGGTTCCTACCGGATTCTGCCATTGTTTTCTTTTTTCTTTTTTTAGTTTTTTTTAAATTTTATTTTATTTTTAAACTTTACAAATTGTATTAGTTTTGCCAAATATCAAAATGAATCCACCACAGGTATACATGTGTTCCCCATCCTGAACCCTCCTCCCTCCTCCCTCCCTATACCCTCCCTCTGGGTCGTCCCAGTGCACTAGCCCCAAGCATCCAGTATCGTGCATCGAACCTGGACTGTCATCTCATTTCATACATGATATTTTACATGTTTCAATGCCATTCTCCCAAATCTTCCCACCCTCTCCCTCTCCCACAGAGTCCATAAGACTGTTCTATACATCAGTGTCTCTTTTGCTGTCTCGTACACAGGGTTATTGTTACCATCTTTCTAAATTCCATATATATGTGTTAGTATACTGTATTGGTGTTTTTCCTTCTGGCTTACTTCACTCTGTATAATAGGCTCCAGTTTCATCCACCTCATTAGAACTGATTCAAATGTATTCTTTTTAGTGGCTGAGTAATACTCCATTGTGTATATGTACCATAGCTTTCTTATCCATTCATCTGCTGATGGAATACAAAAAACCTCGAATAGCCAAAGTGATCCTGAGAAAGAAGAATGGAACTGGAGGAATCAACCTACCTGACTTCAGGCTCTACTACAAAGCCACAGTTATCAAGACAGTATGGTACTGGCACAAAGACAGAAATATAGA
This sequence comes from Bison bison bison, assembly GCF_000754665.1. Classification (NCBI taxonomy): domain Eukaryota; kingdom Metazoa; phylum Chordata; class Mammalia; order Artiodactyla; family Bovidae; genus Bison; species Bison bison. The sequence goes on along the minus strand of NW_011495072.1, from coordinate 19,021,334 downwards.
TCAATGGAACAAAATAGAAAGCCCAGAGACAAATCCACGCACATATGGACACCTTATCTTTGACAAAGGAGGCAAGAATATACAATGGATTAAAGACAATCTCTTTAACAAGTGGTGCTGGGAAATCTG
>NW_011495072.1:19011454-19021105 GCF_000754665.1 Bison bison bison | reverse complement strand
GCTGGGAAATCTGGTCAACCACTTGTAAAAGAATGAAACTAGAACACTTTCTAACACCATACACAAAAATAAACTCAAAATGGATTAAAGATCTAAACGTAAGACCAGAAACTATAAAACTCCTGGAGGAGAACATAGGCAAAACACTCTCTGACATACATCATAGCAGGATCCTCTAAGACCCACCTCCCAGAATATTGGAAATAAAAGCAAAAATAAACAAATGGGACCTAATTAACCTTAAAAGCTTCTGCACATCAAAGGAAACTATTAGCAAGGTGAAAAGACAGCCTTCAGAATGGGAGAAAATAATAGCAAATGAAGCAACTGACAAACAACTAATCTCAAAAATATACAAGGAATTCCTACAGCTCAACTCCAGAAAAATAAATGACCCAATCAAAAAATGGGCTAAAGAACTAAATAGACATTTCTCCAAAGAAGACATACAGATGGCTAACAAACACATGAAAAGATGCTCAACATCACTCATTATCAGAGAAATGCAAATCAAGCCACTATGAGGTACCATTTCACACCAGTCAGAATGGCTGCGATCCAAAAGTCTACAAATAATAAATGTTGGAGAGGGTGTGGAGAAAAGGGAACCCTCTAACACTGTTGGTGGGAATGCAAACTAGTACAGCCACAATGAAGAGCAGTGTGGAGATTCCTTAAAAAACTGGAAATAGAACTGCCTTATGATCCAGCAATCCCACTGCTGGGCATACACACTGAGGAAACCAGAAGGGAAAGAGACACGTGTACCCCAATGTTCATCGCAGCACTGTTTATAATAGCCAGGACATGGAAGCAACCTAGATGCCATTGTTTTCTTATATTTTCTCACACATACACACATATACATATGCAAATATAAGGGTAAATCTAAATGAGTAGTTGACTGTATAAAACGCAATAGTATGTAAGATGTATATTTACACAATGTGTGCTTTAAAACAATACTTACTGTTTTATTCATTCACTACTCTTTTGGATCCTCCCACATATTTACCATTTTTGTTGCTCTTCACTCCTTCCTACATCTCTTCCTCTTCACATTTCATTCTATTTTTAGTTGTAAACCTCAGGTTCTTAAATGCTAGAATTTTCCTAGCATTTTCACTCAGTTATTTTAAAGTTCCCTATATCACTATTCATAAGTTCCAGCTCCCTGGCAACATTTTCAAGTTTGACTTGGAATTTGGGTTGTGGTGTAATTGGAATCAACCAGTAAACATGCCCTAGGACATCGTCTGAGTCCCAATAACTCATCTGCTATCTTGCCAGTGGTGGAAATTTCACTTGATAAACATTAAACATTTTAACCTTAACAAATTAAAATATCTCTTATTTTTACCGTTGTTTCTTGTCCCAACATATTCCTAGTTATCCTAGCTTGTATGCTGGACATTGTATTTTGAAACTGTTAAAATAAAATATGCCTGAGCATCACGTTACCTTCCTCTAAAGAGGATTTTCATTTGCTTTGTCAGGTATGTAGGAGAAGTGGCAATCAGTGTGTGTATACATGATCAGTCACGTCCAACTCTTTGTGACCCCATGGACTGAAGTCTGCCAGGCTCTTCTGTCCATGGAATTTTTCAGACAATAATTTTGGAGTAGGTTACCATTTCCTACTCCAAGGGATCTTTCTGACCCAGGGATCCGACCCGCGTCTCTTGCGTCTCCTGCATTGGCAGGCAGATTCTTTACCACTGCACAAGCTGGGAAGTCCAGTAGCAATCAGAGTTGATCTGAGGTTCAGGACCAGGTGACTCAAGGCAAGGCTGCAGTCTGTGCCCTGGACAGTATCTGACAAAGAGAACTTTCTCCATCCTGACAGTTTGATAGGTATCAGATTTCTACACTGGTCCAGACAAATTCAGTGAGGGTAACTAAGGAGTTGAAAAATGTTTCTCATTAAGTAATAATGAAAAACACTGGAGTTATTATTTTTACTAAAGAAGAAAAATATCGGTGTTGATTTTATTATAATTAATTTCTGAAGAACTACTAGTTCTTCCCTGCTACTTTAAGAAAAAAAATCTCTAGAGAAAACTAGGTCTCCTTTTGAGTATTCAGAGGTTATGAGATTCCTAATATTGAAAATGAATATTTTCCTAAATATTCAATTATTAAGTGCAAGGACAATGTGCATAGGGCATTTAATGAGGTATCTGCCCCATGGTACATACTCAATAAATGGCAATTGATACTACTATTACCACAATTCCTACTACTACTGCTTCTCCTACTACTAAAATTTTAAGATCCCAAACAACAAGATTCTTTCCAGCTCTATTGGATTGGTGTGGCCTCACGAAAAGATGAAGCAACATGGTGGCAGCTTTAGAGGTGCTCCTCTGGCTGTGGTTTAGCTGTATATGCAAGATCAGAGGAGCCCTCCTTTAGAATCAGGGTTTGCAACTCAGTGTGTATCAGGACAAACATATCATCAGTGCCTAAAAGATGATTTGGCCATAGCTGTGACACTATAACATTACTTTCTGGTGGGATTAATTTCTGAAATGACATTCTGAGCTAGGGATTTCAACTATCCTTCCCTCCATTATTTTGGGAATGCTTGGAGAGTGCAGAATGGAGGGTTTTCTGAATGTGACTGTTTTAAAAAGTGATATTGAATTTCAAGATCACTTTAAAATAGAACATGGAGGAGGTTCTGAAAGACTGAAGTTGAAACTAAAAAGAGAACTTATGGTAGAAATGTTTTAAAGGCATAATTATGATTTAATTTTTGTCTGGGTTAAGCTATTGGAGAAGGAAATGGCAACCCACTCCAGTGTTTTTGCTTGGAGAATCCCATGGACGGAGGAGCCTGGTGGGCTGCAGTCCATGGAGTCGCTAAGAGTCGGACACGACTGAGCAACTTCACTTTCACTTTTCACTTTCATGCATTGGAGAAGGAAATGGCAACCCACTCCAGTGTTCTTGCCTGGAGAATCCCAGGGACAGAGGAGGCTGGTGGGCTGCCATCTATGGGGTCGCACAGAGTCGAACACAACTGAAGTGACTTAGCATTAGCATTAAGCTGGCTTTATATGGTTGGGTTGGCTGACAGGTAAATAACAAAATATTAGGGGAGGAGTTTAAACATAAAAATCCTTGTCTCAAATATTTGATGAATTATTTAATCGGTACCAATTGTAGCAAAATATAAAAGGTACTGAACTGTATTTTAGGGACTACTGCTACTAGTCTACTGCTTAATCTTGCTGTGTGAGCATCAGGCCATCTACAAGTTAGACAAACAGAAGAAACACTATAATGTGAACTTTGATATTGTTGACTGTTGAAGAAATGAAGTGATTAGTTGATACAGGATGGAAATTTGAACAAAGTCATTCTATTTTCCATAAGGAAACCAATAAATAAAAATGACGCCAGCCAATAGGAGACGTTTGCCCTATATTACTGATTTGTTCTGTAAATATTTCTAACTATTAAGTGTGTGACACACTGAAAGTAAAAAACAAAGCATTTTTATTGACTGAGATAGGAGAACTTCACCATTATGTTAAAGAAGCTTTGATTATGGTAGTGATTCAAATGGTTAGAGATTTCTGAAGAGCTGTTTCTTCTGGCTGTTTTTGGAGTAGGACAGAGCAAATGAGCTCTTCCTTCTTGATGAAATCTCAGCACTATTGGCCAAAGGTGGGAGACACTTTTTAGATTTATGTTTCATCAAATAGAACTTGGAGAAGGAAATGGAAACTCACCTCAGTATTCTTGCCTAGGAAATTCCATGGACAGAAGACTAGTGGGCTACAGTCCATGGGGTCACAAAAGAATCAAACATGACTTAGTGACTAAACAACAACAAAATAGAGTTTAGCTTCCTCAGAAAAAGAGACACATGTAGTACTTTCTATGGTTGGCTGAGATTTCCTTAGATGGCAGACTAGGCCAAAGCTGTCTTGGGAGATCTGACAAAATCATATGAAGGCAATTTAGCTGCAGGGGATAGTTTAGAACAACCTTAGCTTTTTGAGTCTTACAAGATCTGAATCATCTTTTGTTTAGATGAATAGGAGCTTTACTTTCTGAACTTCAACAACAAAACTCAGTATATTTGAAGTGCAATTACCAATATTGAGGATTATAGTCACCTAAGTTGGCAGTCTATTACTTTTTTCTTTGGCTCACTCCTTTAATCAAGGGCATTTTAGGGGCCAAATTTGACAGCTGCAGTGCTGGAGACAGATAGGGAACAAGGTTCTAGGATAAGTTACATTTTCTCTAGCTTTTGTGTCAAAGCAATTGGCAATCTATTAGAAAGTTTCACTGTCTGCAACAAAGCCAGGAAGCTATAATCCACTATTTCTCTGGCAGAACTAACAATAGGATAAAGTGGTTTTGATAAAATCTCATTATATCCACATCTATGGGATCAAAGAAGGAGAAAAAGAGCTTATTTTTACAGGGAAGAAATGTTGGTGTTTCATGGTCTTACTCCTCTGGGTGTTGGAAGTCCTGGGGTAACTCAGCTACATTGTGGTTTTGCACTCCTATGCCTACTGTCTTTCTAATGTTGTTCTTCAGATATATCAGAACCTCTTGGAGAACAGCAACATCAGCATCAGCACCACCAGTAACAACCGCCATACAGTAATTACAGCAGCAGCATTTTCTGGACCTCAGCTGGTGGGTTATTCTGCTTCAGTGCATTTACTATATTGAGTTATTTTGATTTGTAACTAATTTTAGTAACTTCCAATAAGACCATAAACTGTCTTTATTTCTCCTTAACCCTCTTTTCAATTCTTTTGCTCTCTGTAACTCCCTTTCCTTTCTCTCCTCTAGGTACCAAAAGCAACTTCACACAATGACTGTTTCTTTGTTGTACCCCTTGGGTCTATGGGACATAACTATTATTTAGTGTCTCTCTTCAGTTGTTCATCAGGACTTCAAAGGCCTATCCATTTGCTTAGATACTGTTGCACAAAAGTAGAGTACATGAAGAGGCCATTCTCCTTCTGAACTGATAGTTAGGATACTTCTCTGAAAGGAAAGAGCACAAGTTTTCCATCGGTTGGCTGATGGAAGGAAAGCAAAGAGGCAAGCTTTGGAGAAAGTTACTATTCCTGGCTCCTATTGCTATGGTTGCACCATAGTCACAACCTCATGTCTCAACGTAGTATTATATATATTCTTTGAATGGGTCTTCTATACTTTTAAGAAGCATTCTGGCCAGATACATGGTGAAAGGATTTTGTGGTTAATTAAAGATCTGTGGTAGAGTACTGCTTACAATTAATTTTGCATTCTGTGTCAGTAGGTATCAAATAATTAAGCTATATAGTAGAGGTTAGCTCATTTCTTTTAATACTTTACAGTAGGTGCAGAGTTCTTGCCTGGAGAATAAGGGACGGGAGAGCCTGGTGGGCTGCCGTCTATGGTGTCACACAGAGTTTGGACACGACTGAAGTGACTTAGCAGCAGCAGCAGAGCAGACATTGTAGATACATATTTTTTTAAGATTTGTTTTTTGATGTGAACAATTTTTTTTTTCTAATTTTATTTTATTTTTAAACTTTACATAATTGTATTAGTTTTGCCAAATATCAAAATGAACAATTTTTAAAGTGTTTTACTGAATTTCTTACAATATTGGTTCTATTTTTTTTTTTGTCTGCATGTCATCTGTGATTTTAGCTCCCCAAGCAGGGATTGAACCTGCACCCTCTGCATTGGGAGGAGAAGTCTTAACCACTGGACCACCATGGGAGACCCCAGAAATTATAGACAAAGGATATCAGAATTTAAGTTTTCATTAGCTAGCTGAGGAAATGTTCCCTGTGATAACTGCTCTATCTTATAATTCCTCAACAACATTACCATTAGCATGGGCTCATGAAGCCTTCTATTTGTTAAAGTATTCAAAGCATATTATCTTGAAAAGCTTTTAAAAACTAACCTTTTTGAGTTTGAAGACTTAGTGAATAAAACTCAAAACTGAAATCATTTCTCTGTACTCTCCCCTCCTTCGGAGTGCTTTTTTCTTGAGTTAGAAGGTTAATTGCTAATTCTTTATCATCCAAAGTGTCAGCCTCCTTATTATAATGCTAGATCATATATTGGAATGTCCCTTATCAAACATGACTGGCTAATTATTAAAATACTCTGTATTTTTCTCCAGCTGTTTTCTTTCTGCATAAACAAACTGCTAAGTTCAATTGGCTTCCATTTGCACTCCGTTGCTTCTTGAAAACAAACACACTGCAAAAATGAGTTGCCTCTGGGTGTTTCTAATCTCCAAGGGCAGAAGGAACAAATGTGTGCATGATTTCTCTAATTTAAAAACAAAAAACCACACGCCTTAAAAATCTAACGCACTTTAAAAATATTGTACAACATTATTTCTTATACTTCATAAAGATGCAGTATCTGTTTCCACAATTCCCGAATTTTTTCATTTGATATTTGAGGATGTTATTTTATCAAGTGGGAGAAAGGGCATCATCTTCAGGCAATAAGATATATCACCAAATATCCAGAACACAGAAATGCCATCATATTTAGACAATGAAGAATTAATTTCCATTCTGACTAACCAGGATTACATGGTTTAAAGTTCAGAAGAGTAATGATTTATTTTCCAATAGGTTCAGCTTGGCCTGATTTGATTGCATTTCATTCTGTGAAAACAAAATCACAACAGTATAACAATTGTTGCTCTGACTGTAGTGTCTGAGGAGCACATATTTGGCATGTGTCAGAACTGTGATTTAGTCACAGTTTTGCTGATTTCTCCAGCTCCCATGACCAGACTTGTTTGTAGAGTTTGGATTTTTGTTGTTTCTCTCATGCCTCAGGAAAAGGATAGCATATTATAGAGCCTAATTTACTTTATATCTAAGAATGGGATTTTGAATTTAAAAAAAATTGGAAGTATGTCTTGGCCTGGATTCTTATATCTTTCTTTAGTTGATAAAGTAGATAAAAGATTACTCTTTAAATCCATACAAATTTGGAATTAGAGACCCAGATCCACCAATTACTAGCTCCATAATGCTGGGCAAGTTACTAACCTCTGATAAGAGTATTTACCTCACTAGGTCCTTGTTAGATATTGTGAGGTAATGCACATAAAGTGATTGAACTAGAACTGGACACAAAATAAGGCCACAAGAATTCTTTATTATCATTATTGTTATTGTTATTAATAGAAACCATGATTACATATGCAAGGCATAGTATATGAAATACATCCAAAATTTTTCTTATTCGTTGTTAAGTTTTTCAGTGTCCATGGAATGATTGTCAGGAGTATAAATCACAGGTGTCTCCATTTATTGATGGATGAGATGGCAGTACCAATCTGAAAGCAGGACAGTCTTTTAACTTAGGAAAGACAGAGGTTCACCTTGACAATACTAATGAAAATTCTTTTAAATTTTATGCATTTGTTTTATTTCATCTTCATTACAACCCTATGAGTTAGGAATGACCTTGCTTGTTTTTAAATAAACTGAGATTCAGAGAAGTTGAATAACCTGATGATCACATAATAGGCAAAGCAAAAACCTGAGTTTGGTTGATCCAGTGAAAGTTGCTCTTTTGTTTTGCCATGCATGGTTGCCTCTTTCTGACATACAGTTTCTGAAACCATATTCTGACATAATAATTTTTCTAATTAATAATATAATAATTCCTTATGTTTGATAAGTTAAAGTATACAAAAGCATAAAGATGATTAAAAAACATAATCTGTAATCCTATCACCACGAGTTAGTCACCTTAATATTTTGGTGTTTTTAATCTGTCAAATACATAGTTACCTGATAGCTCCCTTTGAGGCATGACATTGTTAATATATAGAGGAATCCTTTGTTTTTATTCTCAGGTGATATTTTATAGACCTCTTTCAGAAAACTCTTGGGTCCTGGCCCTTGGTTTTCTGCCACCAGTACAAGAATGGCCATCTTTCCTTTGTTTTCAGCTTGTAAAATATCATGTTGGCATGTAAGGGAATGATTTGGCATGTGAATATCTATTTTTACAAGATAAACTTCAAATAGCCAAAGTGATGCCAATGAGAAGTGAAAGATTCTCTGCTAGCTAAGAAATGGTCACATTCAGAAAGAAGAGAGAAAAAGCACATATAGGAGAAAGAACTATACCAGAAAGTATTTCACTAAAATCTAGGTATAGTTAAGCTTAATTTATTTTGCCTACAATTATTTTCTGATTCACATGATTAGGTAGTGAAATGAGTATGAAAAGAGGGAAAATGTTATATTGAGTGTAGATGATAGAAAGGTGTAGGAATGATGGATGGTGCTCCCTCAGTCAGTGGTGCCACTTGGATGAGAGATAATTGCAGACAATCTGTTGAGTTTGACCAAGAGTGATGACCTATCCAAGTCAAAGTTCTTGAAGCTGATTCCATTTCATGGGCTTTGATCCTCTACTGAAGGGTAAGGATCTGGGGTGTGTGCGTGCGTGCATGCGCATGTGTGTGTGAGTGTATAGGCCAATGGGTATTTGTAATGCCATTCAAGATACAGATGTCCATAGAGGTATTATTATTTTTCTTTATGTTTATTTTTGGCTTATTAAGTACCTCATGAGGGTCAGAGGTGGGAGTACACCAGGTAATCTTGCTTTTAAAAAGGCAATTTTCCCTCACTTTTGTTTATATCAAATATGTTATTTACTTTTTTATCTTTAAAGAAAGTATAAAATTATTATTTTTAAAATTCATATGTTTTCTTCTAAAGATAGTCTTAAGGGATTTTATACCCAGGACTCCACAACACACATTGCTGATTTTGAGATTTGTATTTTGGTTTGAAGCCAATTTTTCATCTCTTTAGCTTAGCTTTTAGACTTTCTAAATCCATAAATGCTGAATGCCAGAATTTTAATGTAAACTGACCTTGGGCCCAGTTTGCAATTGATCCCTATTTACCCAGTGACAACTGATACAGGACCCAAGGAGATTGGAGAGCTGAATGATGGGGTTAGATGATAAATTAAAGTCTGTGAAGAAAGTGAAAAATAGAAATGGATGACAGTTAAATTTTTCTAAAAATTTATTTTCTTTCATCAGAACCTGAATAAATAGCCCTGTAGTAGAGCCAACTGTGGAAAACAGTAATGTTACTTAGACAGATCATACACTTTCCACGTTTGATTAGTCCTACTATGTTTAATAGAGGACGCTATACTTTAGCCATCCTAGAGCACTTGCAGACTCTTGAATGTATGATGTTTTCTTGCTTTCAAGCCTCTGTCCTCTTTCTTGAAATTTTATTCTTCAAAATGCAATTTAGCAATTGTTCTGGGAAATCATCCCTCTCCTCTTCCTCTATATTCTCAGTGTCTAGCATCAGGTAAAGTGCTAGATGTCCAGTACATTTTAAGACAATATGTAAATAATATAGGGATCAAAACTACTGGTAAGAAAGTTACTTCTTTCCATTGGAGAAAGGCATTGCAGAGAGGTACAGTTTCAGAGGTGGGGAAAAGGAAGGAAGACATGAAGAATGTAAAATTTTTATGCATGAATTGTTTTAGATGACTTAAAAATTACTTCTGATAAAAAATTGGAATAAGGTGAATATCCAACTACATGTTTACAATTGTCTCTGAGTCAACAATAATCAATTATTTGCATCAAAATCT
>NW_011495072.1:19009518-19011354 GCF_000754665.1 Bison bison bison | reverse complement strand
CATAATCAATTATTTGCATCAAAATAATAAATAGAAATAGTTCTTGCTTTTTTTGTGGTTGTGTGCTAAGTTGCCTCAGTTGTGTCTGACTCTGCAAACCTATGGACTCTGTAGCCTGCCAGGCTCCTCTGTCTATGGGGATTCTTCAGGCAAGAATACTAGAGTGGGCTGCCATGCCCTCCTCCAGGATATCTTCCTAAACCAGGATTTGAACCTGTGTCTCTTACATCTGCCTGCATTGGCAGGCAGGTTCTTTACTGCTGGTGCCACCTGGGCAGCCCTAGCAAAGTTTTATGTTCATTTTTGGAACAGAAGCTATTTTTGATTTAATTTCCTACAAATTTTAATAATACTCTTACTAAAGTCTGAGGACCTAGGAAAGAATTGGAGTGGTTAGAAAAAACGTTACAAGCTTAAGTGTGTTAAAAATATAAAAATCTGAAAAATGGCTTGAAATGATTAAATAAGGCAATTTTCTAAAATTAAAAAAAATGGCATTGATTGGAAGTTGGTTTTGTCTAGAAATGTGAGTCAGAAAATATGTAGCAGATATTCTTCAGAATTTATTGCAAACCTGTTTTTATAAAAGACTGAAAGCTATGAATGAAATATTGGGGAAATATTTTCATGCCTGAGACTGTAGATAGAATAAATCAAGGGAAATATAGGCTCTTACTCAAAAAGAAAGTTTATCACATTTTAAAATTCCACAGTTCAATTCTTGTAATACTATTGTATTGAGTCCTGAAAGAAGTCTATTAGTTCATGAGAAGTCAGGCATTGCTAAGTAATCAGAGAGTTCAGAGGAATCAGAATTTCAGAACTGGAATGAACCTTAAGTATAATCTAGTCTGGCCTCTTTTTCTATAATTGAAGACTTTGAAGCTTAGAGAATGAGATGGATTGTCCAGGGTGACCTAGGGAATTACTAATAGAGTAGAAACCAGGAGTCTAGACTTCAGGAGCTCAGCCTGGAGCCCACTCCTGGTGACACTGTATCATGCTAGGTTATGTGTCAATAATTTCTTTCCTAGCAATTATATATGTGGCAACCCACTCCAGTGTTCTTGCCTGGAGAATCCCAGGGACAGGGGAGCCTGATGGGCTGCCGTCTGTGGGGTTGCACAGAGTTGGACACCACTGAAGTGACTTAGCAGCAGCAGCAGCAGCATGTATCCCTGGCTGGATAGATTTCCATTCTTGAGAAGGATGAACTGTAATTACATTTGTTGTTGTTCAGTCACTCAGTTGTGTCCAACTCTTTGCAACCCCATGGACTGTAGCATGCCAGGCTTCCCTGTCCTTTACCATCTCCTGGAGTTTGCATAAACTCAAATCCATTGAGTTGATGATGATATCCAACCATCTTATCCTCTGTTGCCCCCTTTTCCTCCTGCTCTTAATCTTTTCCAACATCAGGGTCTTTTACATTTAACAAGTACTTATTCAATCCATTGCTATGCTTGGCATTCAGAAAATCTGAAAAATAATAGGAGATCCACTCCCTGCTCTGATGGCATAGGAAATTAGAAGCACCTAACAAAAGTGTAAACATTTCAAGGCCTACGTTATCTTAAATTCAATGTGTTCTCAGCAGTTGACATCAGTCAGTTCAGTCACTCAGTCGTGTCCGACTCTTTGCAACCCCATGAATCACAGCATGCCAGGCCTCCCTGTCCATCACCAACTCACAGAGTTCACCCAAACTCATGTCCATTGAGTCAGTGATGTCATCCAGCCATCTCATCCTCTGTCGTCCCCTTCTCCTCCTTCCCTCAATCCCTCCCAGCATCAGGGTCTTTTCCAATGAGTCAACTCTTCGCTTGAGGTGGCCAA
>NW_011495072.1:18995598-19009418 GCF_000754665.1 Bison bison bison | reverse complement strand
GAGTCAACTCTTCGCTTGAGGTGGCCAAAGTATTGGAGTTTCAGCTTCGGCATCAGTCCTTCCAATGAACACCCAGGACTGATCTCCTTTAGGATGGACTGGTTGGATCTCCTTGCAGTCTAAGGGACTCTCAAAAGTCTTCTCCAACACCACAGTTTAAAAGCATCAATTCTTGGGTGCTCAGCTTTCTTCAAAGTCCAGCTCTCACATCCATACATGACCATTGAAAAAACCATAGCCTTGACTAGACGGACCTTTGTTGGCAAAGTAATATCTCTGCTTTTCAATATGCTATCTAGGTTGGTCATAACATTCCTTCCAAGGATTAAACGTCTTTTAATTTCATGGCTGCAATCACCATCTGCAGTGATTTTGGAGCCCCCACAAATAAAGTCTGACACTGTTTCCACTGTATCCCCATCTATTTCCCATGAAGTGGTGGGACCGGATGCCATGGTCTTAGTTTTCTGAATGTTGAGTTTTAAGCCAACTTTTTCACTCTCCTCTTTCATTTTCATCAAGAGGCTTTTTAGTTCCTCTTCACTTTCTGCCATAAGGGTGGTGTCATCTGCATATCTGAGGTTATTGATATTTCTCCTGGCAATCTTGATTCCAGCTTGCGCTTCTTCCAGCCCAGCGTTTCTCATGATGTACTCTGCATATAAATTAAATAAGCAGGGTGACAATATATAGCCTTGATGTACTCCTTTTCCTATTTGGAACCAGTATGTTGTTCCATGTCAAGTTCTAACTGTTGCTTCCTGACCTGCATATAGGTTTCTCAAAAGGCAAGTCAGATGGTCTGGTATTGCCATCTGTTTCAGGATTTTTCACAGTTTATTTTGATCCACACAGTCAAAGGCTTTGGCATAGTCAATAAAGCAGAAATAGAGGTTTTTCTAGAACTCTCTTGCTTTTTCCATGATCCAGCGGATGTTGGCAATTTGACCTCTGGTTCCTCTGCCTTTTCTAAAACCAGCTTGAACGTCTGGAAGTTCACCGTTCATGTATTGCTGAAGCCTGGCTTGGAAAATTTTGAGCATTCCTTTACTAGCATGTGAGATCAGTGCAATTGTGTTGTAGTTTGAGCATTCTTTGGCATTGCCTTTCTTTGGGATTGGAATGAAAACTGACCTTTTCCAGTTGACATAGGACCTGGTATATTGGATGGTCAAGAACTGCTGAGTGAATCAAACTGGAGAGATGAAACATCCCTAGTTCATCCCACCATGGCCATTCGATGGTTTAACAGCAAATTATGAGCAAGTGTGCTAAGAGGAGGCTTTACAGTGTGACATCCTGTTTTCTACGTAATGGAAACATTTTTTCAGTTTGTACTCCATTTAGCCTTTGCCTTTTTACAATTTTGTTTTTGTTTGATTTTTGTAAAGAAGGAAGATAGTGACATTCAAAAAAAAAAAACAAAAAACAACTCAAATTTGCCATCTCTACAGCATTGCAAAATACTGAGGTAGCAGGTAAAAGATAAGCCATCTCCAGTAGAGAAGACTCAGAAGTATAAAACTGCTTCCCTGGTGGCTCTCCTGCAAAGCAGGAAATCCCTGAGTAGGAAAGATCATGAGTAGGAGAGATTCCCTGGAGAAGGGAATGGCAAAGCACTCTAGTATTCTTCCCTGGAGAATTCCATGGACAGAGGAGCCTAGCAGGCTATAGTTCATGGAGTCCCAAAGATGAGACACAACTGAGTGACTAACATATACATGAAGTATAAACTACCCCTCAGAATGTTTTCCAGCTTGAGGTAAGGGAGCTGCTTTCACAATCCCATACCAGTTAGTCATTGGCTGAGAGCTGTTGGGGGATGGGGGAAAGGTAACCTCCCTGTCATTTCCAGCCACCTTTGTGGTTGATTGATTCCAACAGCTTCAGAGCAGTCCTCCAAATCTTCAAGTCTTCACAAGAAGGCAAAAGCACACCAAAGTCAAGGGAGGGGCACACAGAGGTGGTAAAGAAAGGGAATCTAGGTAGAGCATTGACAGTATTTATTATAACAGTAGTCAGCAAATTTTTTTTGTGAAGAGTCAATAAATATTTTAGGTGCTCAGGCCATGTCATCTTTGCTGCAATTACTCAACTCTGCCCTTACAGTGTAAAAGCAGCCATAGAAAATATATGTGAATAAGCATGCCTGTTGCAATAAAACAAAGACACTTTACAAAGAACTCTGAAATTTTAATTTCAGTAGCTAGCTTCTAATGACCGTTTACTCCTAAGAGTATTTGAACCTGCTTGGAAAGGCTTACCTTATTGATGTCCATCAATACTAGACTAGCATTATCATGATTCTTACCCAATCCTAGCCAAGCCTATAAATTGAAAGACTTTATTAAACCAGAATCTAATCCTCTTTAAATATTACTATTTTGTCCTCCTTTACTATGGTTAAAAAAATACTCTCTTTTGTCTTATCAAATATTGCTTTGGTAATATTTTCAGGAAGGCAGCACTTGACAATATTCTCAGTTGTTCTATGTTTTCTATACTTTAAACTGTCTATAGCTGAATTATCTATAGTTGAAATCAGACCCAAGATTTACCAAACTCAAAGCATTTTTACTAGATACAATTTTTGCTACAGAAACTCTGGGAACTGAAATCTTCCTGGCTTTGAAACAGATGTTTAACAGTTTTGAAATTATGTGACTTCTATTAAGTATAAATTATCTAAAAAGTTTTTAAGCAAATAGTGCTTTTTATAATTTATGGTGTTCTTTAATTATTAAGAAATTGTTTTACTTGATTCAACTGGTCCTTGACAAAGCCTGGTACGTAGAAGGAGACGGCATAAATAAACATGCTGCCTTCAGTTGACTCCTGGGAGGCTAACTTTGAGGAGTTAAATCTTCATACGTGACAACCTCCATCAGGGATATTCTGAGGAAATTTAAAATGCAATAAATTAATATTTTATTAGGAAAAAGTCTATAGCTCTGGTTAGAAACATAAAGCCCTTAAAAACCTAATTAAGTTTTAGATTTTAGAAAAATAACTAAGAATTTTCTATTGAAGGCAACCTATGGAGTAATGTTACAGCTGGGACAGAGAAAGAATGGAAGCATAATTTGTATCAATTCTGGTCACAAATCACATTCACATTTTATTTTAAAGAAAGCCTGAAAATAACCTGAAATAAACATATTTCATAAAGTAAGAGTATGAAAACTTATTGTTCCTCTTGCTGTATTTTTTATTGTGCTTTGGGACTTGGTTTACTCAGCTATAAATTTTTTAATAGCATATTTCTTGCTTTTGCCTGGGAAACTAACAAGAATATGATACTTTAGGGGTTATTTGATGGAAAAGAAAGTCTTTAAAACTTGCTGAAGCAAGCTCTGGCTCCTGTACTTTTTATCTAAATAAAATTTCTTTTTTCTTCGATTGTCTTCTAGAAGGCAAGAAAGGCCGTTTCTGTTTATAGGCAAAGATTTGATAAAAGAGAAAGCTTTAAAATCTTTCTACTCTACTAACCCTAAGTGCTAGTCATACTTGGAATTTGCCTAACACCACTTCTCAAGAAGCTTTTAAATGTATTTTGTTGAGGGTCAGAGTGCTGATTATGAAGCATTTGCTTTTTTAACCATCATGCTGTAAGAGAGCAAGAGTACACTTTAGAGTTCTGGATAAAGCAATACACAGCCTGGGCTTTCATTTCAATGTACCCAATCAACCCAATCAAGATAAGCATGACAGGTTGGTAAAAGCAAACAAAATGCTGTACCCAAAAGATAACATAGTAGGTTGGTATGTCACTTTTTTTTTTTTTCCATCCAAATGAGCCATGTTCCTGGAAGTCAGAGGCTATAATAAAATAAACTTATGAAACAAAAGGCAATTCTATTAGCATGTCTACATTTTTAGAATGTTTTAAAGAAGCTGTGTTTTCTACTATCTAATGATGCAAAGTGTTACTTTCTTAGCAATGGGTAATTATTTATGTTCTATGGTTAATGTGGAGCTAGTAAGCAGAGATAAATATGAGACAGGGAAGACTTCTGATGCTCTTGGGAAATCAGAGTTTAGATTAACATGAAAGATTCAACATGTAAAAAAGAAATTTATTGTATGTTTTCCACATTTTCACATCTGGATGGATTATGGAAAAAAATGTTCAGTGAGCCAAGTTTTTATTGCCATGTTTCAGAGTGAAACTCAGAAAATTTGCATTCATATTTTATTGGCTATTTCATAATGTTCTGTATCTTTAGAATAAATATCCTTTGGCACTCCACGTCTATCTTTATGATAAACCTATTGGGTTTTTCTCCCCGTTTTTTCCCTCTTGGAAAATATACTGTGACTTTCCAGAATTATTTTTTCAGCCTCTGAGGAAGCAATTTTTCAGGCTTCTTTTACTCTTCATATTCAGAGAAGTTTGTCGATTTTTTTTAAAGTTCTCATCATGACTTAACTCTACACTCACCTCAGTTTTAGGTACAATTATACCTCACTGGGGGAAAAAAAAAAACCCCAAACCAGCAGAATGAAAATACTTTTGGTAATAATTGCTGTGCTATGCTAGTGACATTTGGGTTAATATTTTGTGTTGTGAAAAATATCAAAGCATATCTCATCCTCTAGAGAAAAAATAAACATGTAATTTAAAAAGAAAAAAAAGCAAGAGATTTAGAGTGTTGACATCAATAGTATTTATTGAGCAACCACTGTGTTTTCAGAACTTAGAGTAATGAGAAAATTTTAAGGCATGGGACCTACTGCAAAGTAATTTAATGCCTTACATTACACCTTCGGTACACCTTTGCACTGAATTCTTCTCTCACATGGAAATTAATATTGTAAGAGTTACACTTTGATCAGATTTTTACTTGATCATTCACTATTCATTGAATGTTTATCTAAAGATCACCTCTTTTCTGTAAATTTGAATCACTTTTTCTCTTGAATGAATATATTTGAATTTCAGCAGAGTTCCAATCAAGGTTATTTTGGCTACAAAGAACAGTACTTTTTATACCAGCAAAGGAGGGGACTCTATAATGAGATACAGAGGATCTCAAGGATCCCAAGGTGAGGTTCACAGTGTGTATTGTAGTAGAGCTGAAAATCAGAAAGCCAGGAAATGAATTCATTCTTATTTCTCTCTGGAAAATGTTCTTTTTAATTTTTGTGTTTCTTAATGTCTTTTTTCTCTCTCCTTTCTGTTTACTGAAAATGTATCTGGCTCAAGTCTCTGGGGCCTTTCCAGGTGGCTCAGTGGGTAAAGAATCAGCCTGCAATGCAGGAGACTCAGGGGACACAAATTCAATCTGTTCTGGGCTGTCAGGGAAGCCCCTCACCTCACATTTAGCTTATGAAATAATTATTCATATTTTCTGCAATTAACAAAAGAAGAAATAAAAGCACATTGGTCAATCAAAATATGTAACTTGCCTCAGATGAGTAGCTAGTAAGTGGTAGAGGTAGCATTCAAACCCTGATAGTATGAATACAAGTACAAAGTCTGCACTCATAAACACCCTATTCAACTTTCTGAGTAACATTACTTGAACTAAAAAACTGCTCAGACTCCTGGTTTCTTAGGTGCCTACATTTTTTTATCTAGTAATTGTAATTCACTATTTGGTTTTCTAATAGTGTACATATGTGGTTCTGTTTTCTTCCATTTCTGACCACTTAGACACATATTTTAAGCAGGTCTACTTTTAGCTTCTTATATTCACATTTTTTCATTTATGAAAATAACTTTATAATGTATACTGCTGCTACTGCTAAGTCACTTCAGTCGTGTCCGACTCTGTGCAACCCCATAGACGGCAGCCCACCAGGCTCCCCCGTCCCTGGGATTCTCCAGGCAAGAACACTGGAGTGGGTTGCCATTTCCTTCTCCAATGCATGAAAGTGAAAAGTGAAAGGGAAATCGCTCAGTCGTGTCCGACTCTTCGTGACCCATGGACTGCAGCCTATCAGGCTCCTCCGTCCATGGGATTTTCCAGGCAAGGGTACTGGAGTGGGGTGCCATTGCCTTATATTGTATAGATAATATGAAAATTTGCTACATTTTCCTAATATAATTAACTTACTCTATAGATATTAAAATATAGCTTATTTTCTCTGGCATTATGAAGTATTTCAAGCACATTACAAAGGATCATCATATATAATAAGGACCCAAATTCCTACCATCTAGCTTTGCCAAATCTTACCATTTTTGCCATATTTGTTTTTAATCTCTTTTAAAAATATAATTAAATATAAAAACATCAGATGAAGTCTATATATCTCTCTCTGACTTAATCTTATCTCTCTCCTAGAGAGAGATATATACCACTTTGAATGTGATATCTACTCTATCCACGCATTTCTTTTAGTTTACACTTTTACTACAGATATAAGCATACATAAACAATATATAGCACTCTTTGGGGTGTTTTAAACTTTATAAAAATATAATACTTTATATATTTTTGGCAACGATATTTTTTTTGCTACAGTTATGCTTCTGAGATTTACCTATGTTGATACATGCAGCTCTAGTTCACTCAATTTTACTGTTGTTTAAAAAAAAAAAAAGTTTTTTCTCTATTCTCTTGTTGGCTAGTTGATGCTACCATGAACACATTTGTATTTGCATCCTTGCACACAACTGTGAAAATTTCTTTTGGCTATTACTTACCTAGGAATGAAATTGTTTGATTTGTAGACATAGACATCCTCATCATTAAAGGATTTTGACAAACTGCTCCTCAAGTATGGTTTCACAAATATTTTATAAGATTATATGATAAAAATTTATACTCATTAAAGAACACCTGGGAACATTGGAAAATTAGAAAAAACTAAAAATATCTGTATTACATCTAAAAATATTTTCTTATATACCTTTTATTTATAAAACTGTGACCATAATAATATGCAACTTCTGGCTTGCTTTTTTATTACATTATAAATGTGTCCTTGTGGTATTATGCTGCTGCTGCTACTGCTAAGTCGCTTCAGTCGTGTCCGACTCTGCGACCCCATAGACGGCAGCCCACTAGGCTCCTCTGTCCCTGGGATTCTCCAATGTGGTATTATAAACTTTTATTAATGTCATTTCCAACAACTGTATAACATTTCATGAAATTAATTTGCCATAGTTTACATCATAATTTCCCATTGTTGGGTAATTTGATTGTTTCTTACTTTTCACCACTTGAAATAACATTTATATAATTTTAATATAACACATTATAAATGTTTCATATTATTCTGGGTCTGTCTTCTTATTTTAATGTTACAATATGTACATATTCAGCACAAGATGGAGTCACACAGGAGATGTTTCATCTTCCTAGGTGGAGAGAATTCCATACTAACACTTAGATAATCTGAGACGTTGGATAATTTGAATCAAGTGGTTAAATATTTTTAAAGGATCCATCTGAAGAGTGTCTATGGAATCCTACCTGAATGATTATCATCCCTGCATTTTAACAAATTTATTTTGGACTCTGGAGAGCTGCTGACCATTGAAATGGCTGAGAAGAATCAGAAGTGGTTCACTGCTTTTGTTTTTCTTCTAAGACTATATCCTCCACCATTTCCAAAGTTAACATATTGTGGAGAACATGTGTGCATGTAACAGACACAGTTTCTAAACTTTTTCATATCCTTTGTCTTTTGTAGTTTTGAACAAGCTGTCATAATAAGGTCACAGTACAGGCTCAGCCTTATGTTAACAACATTTTGGAGCTGAAACAGAACTCCCTTGGGAAGGCTTCACAGCAGTGTTTGGCATGTGAACAGAAAAATATCAAAAGAAAGAATGACGTAATTTTCCTGTGATGGGTATTCACTATGTGATCAAAACTCTGGAATATTGATTATAAGGTAGAAGGAGGCTGACCTTGAAAAGATACATAAAACACAAATGCGGATTTCTAATGCAGCTGAAAGACTAATTTCCCCACTGGTTCCATTTATTTCATAATAGTTCCCACCATTATACAAGCCTCAAGAAAGATTTTCTTCCTAGGCAATTCTGTGGATAAAACGACAAATAGATTTCAAGTGAGAGGATTCAGTATAGATTGGCTAGCTCGGTGAAGTTTCTGCCCTCAGCTTTGATAGAATGGTAGAAAGAAAGCTGAAGCAGCTACACTCTGCCAAGAAGAAAACTTTCTGAGTTGCCGCTGTTGTTGTGCACCTTGAGCTTGTTCAAATGTATGACATCAGAGTTGATGAGGCTGAGACAATAGAAGGAAATTAATGGATTAATAAAGGAAATACAAAGGTGGCGAATAAAAGAAGGTAAGAGAGGTGTGGGTTTTGGTTAAGTAAAAGTTTTGCCTCAGAGGGATGTAATGTGCTTTAGCTCACTAAACACTAGGCAAAATTGTGAACAAAAATATGACTCTCAGGTTTTGCAGTGTCATCAATCATCTTAAATTTGGGGCACAGTGTACAAGTCCATGACTTGACCTTTATCTGACACTCCAGCTTTATTTTCCATATCTCCCCTCCAATAGTACCCCAGCTACACAGCAGGCTGATTCTTACTGAGATATCTTTGCATATTCCAATTCTCCAATATAGAACATGATTATTTCTGAGGATTTATGAACTGCTTTTTGTTTTGGAAATACTATACTTGAAGTTTTTATCTGTCTAATATCCTTGACTGTTACCCATTTCTGCTCCAGATCTGAAAGTTCTGACTTTAGTAGAAGTCACATGGCAGATTCGCCCACCAAGCTTATTCTAGTAGAATCTAGTTGGGGAGGATCCTGCTGCCTATTGGGTCATTAAGATGGAAAAAGCTCCTTACATTAGGAGAAATAAAGACAAGCAGAGTACAAGATAGAAGACTTGAGATCATAGGCTTTAGTTCCACATGCAAACAATTATAAAGTCAACTTGCTTGTTCAGTCACTATGTTGAATCCTACTCTTTGCAACCCCATGGGCGGCAGCATGCTGGACTTCCCCATTCTTCACTGCTTCCTGGAGTTTGCTCAAGCTCATGTCCATTGAGTCAGTGATACCCATCCAACGATCTCATCCTTTGTCACCCCTTTCTCCTCCTGCCCTCAATCTTTCCCAGCATCAGGGTCTTTTCAAATGAGTTGGCTCCTTGCATCAGGTGGCCAAAGTGTTGAAGCTTCAGCATCAGTCCTTCCAATGAGTATTCAGGATTGCTTTTCTTTAGGATTGACTTGTCTGATCTCTTTGCTATCCAAGGGACTCAAGAGTTTTCTCTAGCACTATAATTCAAAAGCATCAATTCTTTAGCACTCAGCCTTCTTCATGCTCCAACTCTCACATTCATACATAACTACTGGAAAAACCATAGCTTTGACTAAATGGACCTTTGTCAACAAAGTGATAATCCCTGCTTTTGAATGCACTGTCTAGGTTTGTCATAGCTTTCCTTCGAAGGAGCAAGCATCTTTTAACTTCATGGCTGCAACTAAGATGGACTATTCCTCTAGGGTAACTCTAGAGTGCAATTAGTTAAGTAATACAGAAAATAATAAGATGGAAACTATGTCATCAAAAGTATAAAATATTGAGGAGGTATAAAAAGATAAAACTTTGGAATGTGTTCTAGTTTAAGTATATGCGAACCTCACAGTAACCACAAAGAAAAACTTTATAGTAAATGCACAAAAGAAAAATAGAAAGGAATTTGAACGTAACACTAAAGAAAACCATCAAAACACAGGGAAAGGAAAGAGAAGACAAAAAGACATACAAGAACCAGAAAAATATTGAGAAAACAAACAAAATGGTAATAAATACCTCTTAATAATTACTTTAAACATAATGGACTAAATGTACCCTTCAAAAGATGTAGAGTGTCTGAATGAAAAAAAAAGAAAAATTCATGCATATGCTGCCTACAAGAGACTAATTTTAGAGCTAAACACACACATAGACTGAAGGTGAAGGAAGGAAAAATTTATTCTGTGCAAATGAAGATGGAACAAAAACACCAGAGTATCTATACTCATATCAGACAAAATAGACTTAAAAAAACTTCTGTAGTAAAAGACAAAGAAGGGCACTACATAAAAATAAAGGAGTCAATCCAGTGAAGAGATATCCATTTGCAAATGTATATGCACCAACCACTGAAGCATAAAGATATATAAAGCAAATATTAATGGACTTAAAGGGAGAAATCAGAAGCTTGCAATAGTATAATAGTATAAGAGGACTTTTACATGCCATTTACATGATCCAGACAGAAAATCAACAAGGATCCATTGTCCAAAAAAGGACACATTAGGAATTTCCCTAGTAGTCCAGTGGTCTGTGATTCCATTGCAGGGAGCTCGAGTTCAATTCCTGATCAGGGAACTAAGCTTTCGCATCCCACATGCCCCACAGCATGGCCTCAAAAAATTTTTTCTAAAGGACACATTCGATCAAATAAACTTAATAGATAAATATAGAATATTTCACCCCAAACAGCAGAATATGCATTCTTCTCAAGCTCATACGGAAATTCTCTAGAATAGATCACATTTTGGGTCACAGAGCAAGTCTCAGTGGATTCAAGAGGAATGAAATCGTATCACTCATTCTCTTCAACCACAATGGTATGAAACTAGAAATCAATCACAAGAAAAAAACATGAGAAAAGCCACAAAGAACATGCAAATTAAACAACATGATACTGAATAATAAATAAGTCATCGAAGAAATCAAAGGAGAAATAAGAAAAAATACCTAAAGACAAATGAGAACAGAAATATGACATACCAAAATCTATGAGATGTATAAAAAGCTGTTCTAAGAGGGAATTTCACAGTAATACAGACCTACCTCAAGAAATAAACAAAATCTGCAGTAAACAATCTAACTTCACACCTAGAGGAACTAGGAGAAGAACAAATGAATCCCCAAATTAATAGAAAAAAGAAAATAATAAAGACCAGAGAAAAAATAAATAGAGAAAAAAATGGAAAGGATCAATGAAACTACAAATGGGTTCTTAGGGGAAAAAAAATTGACAAGCCATAAGCTTGATTAATCAAATAAATAAAAGATCCAAAAAAATAATACCAGAAATCAAAGAGGAGAAATTACAAATGATACCACAGAGATACAATGAGTCTTAAAAGACTACCACAAACAGTTTTACCCACACATATGCGGACAATTAATCTACAAAAGGGAGGAAAGGACAAGACCCTAATGCTATGAAAGTTTGAGTGCAGGAGGAGAATGGGGCAACAGAGGTTGAGATGGTCGGATGGCATCATTGACTCAATGGACATGAGTTTGAGCAAACTCTGGGAGATAGTGAAGGATGGGGAAGTTTGGCATGCTGCTGTCCATGGGTCACAAAGAGTTGAACATCAACTGAATGACTGAACAACAACAACCAAGTCTCTTCAATAAATAGTGTTGGAAAAACTGGATAGCCACATGCAAAAGAATGAAACTAGACAACTACATTACACTATACACAAAAATTAGCTCAAAATGTGTTAAAGACTTAAATGTAATACTTGAAGCTATGAAGTTCCTAGAAGAAAACATAGGCAATAACCATAATGACATTGGTTTTAGTGATGTTATTTTAGATTTGACTCCAAAGGCAAAGTTAATAGAAATAAAAATAAACAAATGGACTACATCAAAGTAAAAACCATCATCAAAATGAAAAGGCAATCTAGTAAATGAGAGAAAATATTTACAAATCATATATCTGATAAGGGATTGATATCTAAAATATATGAAGGACTCATAACCACAAACAAAAAATTAAACGACCCAGTTGAAAAATGGGCAAAGAATCTGAACAGGCATTTTTCTAAAGAAGACATACATACAGGTGACCCACAGGCACATGAAAAGATGTTCAATATCTAATCATCAGGAAAATGCAAATCAAAACCAGAATAAGATATCACCTCACACCTTTAAATAACTATTATTAAAAAGACAACAAATGACAAGTGTTGGTGATGATATGGAGAAAAGGTAACTCTAGTACACTGTTTGTGGGACTATAAATTTGTGGAGCCACTATGGAAAACAGTATGAAGAGTTTTCAAAAAGAAAAAAAAACAATAGAAATACCACATGACCCAGCTGTTCTACTTCTGGATGCTTACAAAAACATTAATTCACTAAGATACTAATATATACATTCTGTATGTTCACTGCATCATTATTTACAAAAGCCAAAATATGGAAACATGTGTCCATCAATGGATGAATGGATAGAGAAAATGTGGTATGTATAAATACAATGAAACACTATTCAGCCATAAAAAAATGAAATCCTGACATTTACAACCTCATAGATTTACCTTAAGGATATTATGCTAAGTGAATTGTGACACATAGAGAAAGAAAAATACTGTATGATTTCACCCACATGTGGGATCTAAAAAAAGCAAATAAGCAAAGAAAATAAAACAAAAGCCAATTCGTATACTCAGAGAAGACAATGGCACCCCACTCCAGTACTCTTGCCTGGAAAATCCCATGGATGGAGAAGCCTGGTAGGCTGCAGTCCGTGGAGTCGCTATGAGTCGGACACGACTGTGCGGCTTCACTTTCACTTTTCACTTTCATGCATTGGAGAAGGAAATGGAAACCCACTCCAGTGTTCTTGCCTGGAGAATCCTAGGGATGGGGGAGCCTGGTGGGCTGCTGTCTATGGGGTCACACAGAGTCGGACACGACTGTAGTGACTTAGCAGCAGCAGCATACTCAGAGAAAAGATTAGTGGTTATCAGAGGTGACAGTGGTGGTAGGGGGTGGGCAAAATGTGAAAGTGGATCCAAAGGTACAGTTTCATGGGTGACTTTTTCACAGAAATTTAAAAACTTTCTAAAATTAATATAGAATGCAAAAGACTGTAAATAACTAAAGCAACCTTGAACAAAAAGAACAAAGTTGCTGCCATCACATTATTGATACCGAAATATACTACAAAACTACAGTAATAAAATAAGCACAGTACTGTTGTAAAAGAGATATATAGAACAACAGAACAGAATAGAAATCTGCCGGGGACCAGCCCCAGCTGATCCAGGGTATTCGAAGGAGAGATGGCCTAGGCGGCTATTTATATGCTAATTAGAGGTATAGAGAACAATAGAATGAGGATAGCTCAGTAGGAAAATTCAGTGGAGAAAAGAAGCTGAGTAGCTTGGTTTACGCGGGAGACCAATAAAACTTCAAGACAAGAAGTTTGCACCACTTACGTAGGCCGCAGGCGCCCTCTCGAATAGCGGAAGGTGCCTCACCCTAGACACCTTCTCGAGTGGGTCTTAGAAGCCCAGGCATAATTAGTAAGCGTGGTGGGTTCCGCGCTCCAGATGGAGACTCAGCTGGAAGTTAAAGGGAAGAATGACATGGGGAGACCAAGCGCTGGTGAACAAGGCCCGTAGCTTTATTTTTAACTGGGGCTTTTATACCCTAAGTTACACATAGAGGATAATAGGGGATGCAAAGTCAGCAGTCTTTGATTCTTATCAAAAACCAAGGTTTCTTTCCTGCAAATTTATCGTATACAAATGGTTTAGGTGATTTACATCATCTTCTGGCCAGAAGGCCTACTAACATTTTATGACTCTTGACAAGGACTTATCAACAAAGACTTATTTTCTCTAAGAGTAATTATTTTAAGGTTTGGCACCATCTTCCAAAGATAAAATTGCATTCCTATAGGGCGGATGTGTAATGGGTTTACAACAAAGGAAAGAATTTATTACCTTAAGGGTCTAAAGTTACTAACACCAAGGCCACTACTTATTTTTTACTATATACCAACTATTAATTAATACACATTCAAGGATACAATTCAGGGGATGTGAAAACTTGGCAACAAGCATTGAC